>NW_004955466.1:7024559-7117290 GCF_000276665.1 Chinchilla lanigera | reverse complement strand
AAACTAAAACAGTAGACCTCTAACTGAACAAATAAGTGAGGAAGGGAGAGAGGAGAGACAGGATGTAAGTAAAAACATGACCAATATTAGCAATACTAGGAATGAAACAATGAATTGCTACAGATCCTACAGACATTAAAAGGATAACAAGGGGAATTTTGTCTCATCAGTTATTAACTTAGATGAAATTTTTGAAATCCTCAACTGATACCATGTATTAAAATTGACATCATAAAAAAATTTAAAAAATAAAATTGACATCATAATAGAAAGCATTAATAGCCTCAGAGCTATTTTGAAAATTGGATTTATAACTTTAAAAATCAAACAAGAAAATTTTAAGCTTTCGTGATTTTTCTAGCAAATGTTATTTAATATTTAAAAATAAATGATGTCAATCCTATATAAACTCAACATTTGGAGGTATAAAAACTTACAAATATGCAACTAATGACATCTTTACCTTTGATGAGTTCATCAGGGTGTAACCTAATTTTAGGTCAAGGAGCCCCTCTCTATTAAAATTAAAAAGCTGTGGACAAATATTACTCATAAACATACTGCAAAAATTCTTAACAAGATATTAACACTGTATAAAAGATAATTTGTGATTTGTATGTGGATTTCAAGGTGCACATATTAGTTTAACATTTAAGAAATGAATATAATTTACCATATTAAGAATAACAATAAAAGTATTCCTTGGATGCAGAAATACTGTTTATCAAAATTAAAATTCACATGCCCAGAAAACTAGGCATAGAAGAGAAAGCTTTCAGTCTGATAAGGAACATGAGTTGAAAACCTACAATTTCATACGTAATGACAAAAGAATAAACACTCTCACTTAGGGCTAGCAATGGAACAGCATATGTGCTGTTGTTATTTTTATTCAATAATGTACATGAGGATGTAGGTGACATAATAAGCCAAGAAAAGACATAAAAGCAGCAAAACACAAGACAGTCTTTATTTCCAGACAGCAAGATCACATAGAGAAAAATTCTAAGAGATCTACAAATGATACTAGAACGACTTATTTAATTTAGAAAGATTTTAGGATACAAAGTCAACACAAGCAAGTCAACATTTTCTATATACCAACACAGGACAATTGAAAGAAAAACTAGCTGAAATTCCTGTCATAAGATTTTAATCCAGAATCTATAGAGACCTTTTGTAATTCAATGAGGAAACAAGTAAATTTAAAAATAGCTAACAGGAAAATGTACTGCTCCCAAGCAGGGATGCAAAGATGCTACAAGTTATCACCTCCATCTTCACCATGAGAAAAACACTGAACGAGATGAAGATTAGCAGCTTTTCTCAAATCTATTCAGCAATTGAGGTCACAGGGAATAGTGCAGCCCTGAAAGCTGGAGAGACAAAGGCAGGTCCCCAGAATTGCAGCATGCAGGGAGCAGAAGCCCGCAGCAGGAGCCAGCGACAACGCTGTCACTCTGACTGCCCTTGACGACTTACTGGTGGCTCAGGGTAGTCTAGCGTGAAAATGAAAAACTGCAAAGGGACCCAGTCTTAAAGAGGTCCCCATGCTTCTGTGAGTTTTATCTTTGGGAACTCTTGTGCTTCCAAGCAGGAGGAAAAAGCGCCCAGTTTAAAGTATGCCCCAAACTTTCCTTCTCTTTACCAAAGATTGTGTGAAGCAGAAACTATTCCAACATAGCCTGACTGGTATTTTCCATGAGTCTAACAGACCTAGGGAAGAGAAATACCTAACTCCAGCTCCTTCTAGCCTTCCAGATGGGAAAGTGAAATTCCTAATTCATCCTCATTAAAAGGTCCAGTTACAGAAGTAAGGACCCCCCATATAAGCCAACAGATATCTTGTACAATAACAGGGGCTTACAGCTTGACAAATCCCAAGCCTTAGATTCTATTTAAACAATATTCGAGAAATACGGAAGATAAACAGAGGACTCCAGAGGAACTTTCAGCATTTGATACCAAAACTCCACCTTCCTACTTCCCAGCCGTATAAGTTAGAGCCTCACACTGAAGACCTGTCTTACTACTCCATGAATTCGATCTAAAAATAAAGGAAAGTTGTATTCTCATACAGTGGAATGCTACTTGACAATAAAAGGAAACAAACTACTCTATCCCCCTACATTAATATCAAAATATCATGCTTAATAGAGGAAGTTAGATGTAAGAGCTCAAATGCTATGCTTCCATTTATGTGAACTCTAAACTACAGTGGTAGAAAGTAGATCAGAGGTTGTTTGGGGCAGGGATAAAAAATTGCTACAAGAAAACTTCAGTGAACGCTATGGATATGTAACATTAGCATACTTATTGAAACTCGCTGAACTGTTCACTCAAAATGGGTACATTTTACTCTATGTAAATACACTTTCATGAATTTTATTCTAAAAATACTAGCATGAATTTTTTTTTTGTCTTTTTGAAACAGGGTCTCTCTATGCAGTTTAGGCTGGCCTTGAGCTCACTTTGTAGACCAGGCTGATCTCAAACTCGCAATGATCCTCCTGCCTCAGCCTCCTGAGTACTGGTATTACAGGCATGCACCACCATGCCCAGCTTTGACACTAATATTTTATGTGAGAGAAAAATGATAAGGCAATTATAATTCACATGGAATAATTAAATGTACAAAATGATGTTTTAATGCATAAACAGCATATTATGAAAATTAAGTATGTAGAATATTAATCTATGACAATAGAAAGATGGTGAATTAGTGGGAAAGAATGGACACAAAACTGGTGTTTATATGAGAGCTAGTCATTCAGAAATAGATGCTACTTTATCCATAATTTATATTTCACTAGAATAGATGTGTATATTTTATTAAGATAAAGCTCAACTAAGTATTTACATACATATGTAATATAAAACTGGAACAAAAAGAGACAAAACTGCGGAAAAATTATAGCTTCACAACTGTCACCTTTATTTATAATATCAGTCATGACAATTGAAACTACACCAAATATGACATTTTATTTAACCGATGAAGGTGCAGAAGTTTGACAACAGCTATGTTCTAGAGATGAGGAGCAAAAACACTGTATTTTTGGACAATATATAGTCTCCATGATAGACAATTTTTGTACCAGTAAGGATGTCAATCACAGCAAGCTAGAAAAAAAGTTAACATTCTTGGCTTGTCTTTTTGTCTGAGCATGCCTCTGAATTATACCTGGTTCCCCAAGATCATTCTTTCTCTAGGGTCACATGTTTTATGCTAAAAGAGAGAAAATAATGCATCTTAAGCTTCTATGTTTACAAGTATTTGTGAAGCTACAAAGCTAGTGTCTTCAAAATCTCCAAGAGTTGGAAAATATGAAATCTATCTCTATAATAATGTTTATGACATCATTCTGAACCAAAATTAAATTATATTTCTGAGAAACCAGCATCCAAAGCATCATTATAAAATATTGGCACATCAATACAAACTCTGTTAAAAGATATATGATATATGGATATTTCTGCCACTAAACTATTAGCAATATATTTATTTTATGCTTAACTTGCTAATTTAGCTGAGATATTACAAACTTACAAACACATTTATGCATTTAATTTGAGTTAAATTTGAAATATTTTCCTGAATTATAGAATGGTAGGTAAGGGCTTAGATAAAATGCCTGGTCAGCCAGAAAACAAATGAACAGAAATTTGGGTTGAATTTTACAGAAGCAGTCAGCTTAGTACAATTCAAAGTTATTAAACTAATGTTATTAAATATTAACCTCCCAAAAGTTTTGTTGCAAAACTTGTTCTAAAATATATCATTAACCCCATTTCTCATGGAAATGAGTAAATATCTCAATCTTTATCACAACAAAATCTGTTTGGATTTTCTTCCAGTCATTCTTCAGTATTGGTTCAAATTAAATCCAACTGACTTATTAGAAAAATAAGAAACTATTCTTAGAAAAAGAAAGATGTTTCAAGCAATACACGTGCAAACATGTGCATGCACACATGCACACACATAAGCACGTCTACCTCAAAGCATATAGAGAGTATACATATATTATATATGTAAGACAACCTTCACATCTAGCTACATAAGCATTTTACCACGTCAAAAATGTGCATTAAAATATGCACCAGTGAGAATTAGAGCTCTGTGAACTTATAGATTCTCTTTCCCTAGAATAGTCACGGTAGATAAATTCATAATACCAAAAGAACAAGAAAAGGACCTGTAAGTTTGGTTTACTGCATGTTTGAACGGGGGAAAAATAATAAGGATTCTTACTCCCTTCCTCATTAAATACTCTTTTTGAAAGAATAGCTGAATTTTTCCTGTGAAATTTTTAAAGATGTTTGGTAAATGTTAAAGTAATGGACACCAAATGTAAACAGATATGTGTGCTCCCTAAAAACGGCAACTCAGAGGCTGCCAATGTATTTGTAAGGACAGGTTTTCCTCATCATCTCTAAAATGCCAGAAACACAAATCACCAGTTTTCCACTGCAGTGGAATAATGAATCATTTCTGGCAGATGAATACGGAAGACCAGGGTCTGAATTCTAAGCTACTTTCTAAGTCTGACCCTAGTCAAGCCTCATGTTCTTCATCGGTAAAATAGGGACAATTTATAAGAAAGGGTCGGTAGTGAAGCCATGAAATAACAAATGTAAAGTAACCTTTTAACTGTGCTTTCTTTCGAAAGTAATGCTATTGATTTTTAAGCTTTATTTTACTTTTATTTGAACATATTTCTCGCAGGTCATTTTGTGAGCTTGTTTCGCTCTCATTTTCAAGGTCTTACTAATCTGCTCCGACACACATTTACCTTTGCTTTTCTTATTGTACATATGTACTTATGTTTATATCCAGAAACAAATTTAAATTAGTATCTCACTTATTAATAGAATTAGGGAAGGAACATAGGTTCTTTTAATCAATATCAGACCTGCCCTCGGGTAGGCCTTTTTTGGCTCTCTCACCTCTGTATAATGTAACAGGCAGAGATTTTTTTGTTTTTCTCCAGTACCGGGGATTGAACTCACAACCTTGGGCTTGCCAGGCAGGCGCTGTGCCACTGAGCTAAATCTCCAGCCCTGGATTTCATTTTGGTGACTTCCAATTTACAGGTGATTGCCAATGCCACTTAGAGTAGGAAGAAAGATACCAAATCATGTGCCAAAACTGACAGAGAAAGCAAACATTATTTTGTCAAAATACTCAAGTTATTAAAGAAAGAGCACTATAAAAACACAATCTTGGCCGGGCATATAGCTCAGTGGCACAAGCGCCTGCCTGGCAAGTGCAAGATCCTGAGTTTGCTTCCTGGTAAAAAAAAAAAAACAGAACACAATCACATAAAACACATTTAAGAACTGCAGTGAAACCTACATTGCTTACAGTGACAAAATCCTTTTTGATTAGGTGGTGATCAGCACCCCCAAACATAGTGGAGACGTATCTCAATATACTCTCCTCAAGGAAAACAGTTTTTCAATTATCTATAAAGACTAAGCTCCTCTATAGATTGAAACATTTTCACAATTTCCTCCTGAAAATTGTCCACTTATTAGACCACTGTCACCATTAAAAAATTATCCCCAAATAAGCAGCAGGAGCTTTATCAGGAAATACAGAAGTGAAGTATCATGTGGTTGGATTCCCAAATAGGAGGAACTTGTCAGTAGGGAACCCCTGTGGCACTATTCTCATCTAAAAGCTGGTTTTGATGCCACTAACACTAGGATTCGAAAAAGTACCTGATGCTGGTGTGTTTAATCTATGAGCCGGAAATGTTGTACGTTAGAGAAAAATAAATGTGAAGTTAATCCACATCTAGTCTGTGACCCTTTTCTTTCCCTTCTGGTGATCACTCCAGGCTCTGTCTCAGGCATTCTTCTGCTTGTATGTAATCTTCTGCATGGTCTCATCTATTCTCTGTGCTGTAATTTTAAGGTCCAATGCAGTGATTCTCAAAGTGGCATCTTTAGCACAGAGATCTTACCACCCTATGGGTAACTTATTATGAATTTCCCCACGCCCTCAAGTCATCACATAAATTAGGGAACCCCTTTATATCCACATTGGCCCATCTCTCCCTCTTGTCCCCACTTCAGTGACTAACATAATCCTTTCCCAAATGTCCAAGCCAGAACTCTGAGCATTTTCCTCAACACCTTTTGCTTTCTCTCTCCCTGTGTGTAATCTGGGGCTTTCCCAGTTCTAACTGCTCATCTCTCCCGTTAGTACACAGCTCTCTGTCTTCACTGCACCACTGATTTTGGCTGAGATCATTTGAAAGCCTCTCCTCATACCCTGCCTACAATTTTACTGTGCCTCTAAGTACCTGCCACAAAATCATAATCAGTGGTCTTTTAGCTCTCTGCATCCAGTCATGTCAATTACTTGTTGAACAGGCATCAGTGGTTTTTCAGTTAACTGAAAGGTTAAAGTTCAAACTCATTAGCATGACATTATGAAAGATCTAGTCCCTGTCCACTTCCCCATCCCATGTCTGACCATTCCCTGCTGTCATCTTGTGGTATAAATGTAGCAAAATACTACACTTGCAACTCTAGAAATTCTTCTGTTCAGCCACTCCCTTCTATTGGACAAATTTTCCCACTGCCTAGAATGTGCTTGACATCTTTCTCTTTATTTGTCTCCTATCTGTCATTAATATTTCTGTTCAGAAGTCATTTCCCTTGCAAAGTTGTCTATGACCTTCTATGTAGTCCCACCACTCAGCCTAGATTAGATGCTCTTCTTGTGAGCTTCTGTGTTATGATGCTCTGAGGGACTATTTTACTTCTTACCCATTACAGTATTTATTAAGAAGTGAGTTCATGTGCTAGGCATTGGGCCAGAACCTAGGGAAATTCAAAACTGAAGATAAAAATTATCTCTTCTTGCTATGGAGCACTTGGTCTAGTCCAACTCTTTGCATACTGTGTACTATTTGCTTACATGCCTGTTTCACTAAACCACGAACTTCTTGAAGCCAGGAAATTTTTGACTTCAAATAGTTTCTTTTTTTTTTTTGGTTTTTTTGGTTTTTCTCCGGTACCGGGAACCGAACTCACGACCTTGCGCTTGCCAGGCAGGCGCTTTTGCTGCTGAGCTAAATCCCCAGCCCCTCAAATAGTTTCAGCTTTCAACCATATATGAAAAATAATTTTAGGGCCCCTGAAAATCTCAGTAGCATTTTATAAACAAGTAGGCCTACCTAAAAGTGGGCAGAGACATGACCTAAATATTTGTGGAGAAAAGCCTGCCTGATATGCCACTTCTATTTTCCTTCTCTTTATATCCACTAGCGTTTTGGCAGAAGCCCAGGCTGTATCGAGGCATTACTCATGTAATACCCTCGCTCTGTACATGCCTGGACTGAGTAGCATAAAAGTGCTAGATTTTTCTATTAAATCACTCTTATCTCTGACAATGTGCAACTTGGTTTGCATAGTTTGCATTCCAGTTGCTTTAACAGATATCTTAGTGTTTTGCTACCTCCCACTGACACACCCATGACAGCCGGAGGCCTGCAAAGCAACACGCCATGCTACTATGATTCATTGAATCCATGCAACAGCTGTAATTCTGAATTTCTTTGATGAGGTTTTTAATAGGGATATTCAGAGTGAGAGTATTTCACACCCACTAAAATGCTTTCCCCTCCCTGTCAATGCCAGAGTAAATTAAAGAAAGCATTATTTTGTTCACAAAAATTGTGAAGAAAAATTGTTCATATGTTTTACCTCATGAGGTCAATGGTAAATATTCTTTAGAAATGTTTTGCATAAAACAACTCTCCAAAATTTATACCTGTGTTTAAGTACATGAATTTTCTGTACATGGAAAAAAGGAAGTTGGGAAGGTTATATACATCCCATAAATGGATCCCAGCTGGTGTTTTCCCTCCCAGGACTGAGGTTTAACCCAAGATCTCTTCACTGAAGTACATCGCTATCCCCTTTGATGTAGAGACAAGGTCTTATAAATTGCTCAACCTGGGTTTAAACTTGTGATCCTCTTGCTTTGGCCTCCCAGAATTCTGGAATTACAAGCTTCCACCACTACACCCCCTTAAACTGTTTTACAACGGTGCTTTTCCTCAGTAAAGAAGTGAATTATCATCGCATACTTCTGCAAAGGCTTCCATGAGATTCTGGGATACTTCTAAATGTGCAATAGTCCCACAGGGTCCATGAAGAGCTAATACAAACTAGAATACTTCATGGCTGTTATGCCTTGGAAATTAAAAACACGACAGACAATAGATAAAACACAATACATTTTCATACACTCTCTCAGCCATGATTAGCCACTCAAATAATTAACATATGAAATAAAGAAAACATTAGATTCTTACTATCCCCTGTATCCCTATCAACTTAATTCCTTCTCCTATGATTTTCATTTCACAAGATGTTGGAAGCCAAATATTCCAAATTTCATAGTGTGCTACTATGTTTGATTGCTAATTCATTTACTACTATATAAACGTATTGGTAAATTCTTAAGTGACTACTCACAACGATACTTTGTGGGGTGTTGAGAACAAAAAAGTATTAAGAATCGACATCATCTCAAGCCTTCAAAGAAGTTACAGTGTACAAAAGAACCAGGAATAAGCATTTTTCACATATGTGTACAATTGAAACAAATAATAAAGGGTAAGAAATAAAACAGGAAAAGAGTGGAGCAGGAGAACGGTAGCACGTTAAGCAGCGTGTGTTCCTCCTCTCCCGCCTCGGCGCAGACCCGCCCAGCGGTGGCCCAGCCTGGTGTGAACTTGCAGCTGTTCAGCCCACTGGGGCTCACAAGGCAGCTTTGCTGAGTCATGGTCATTACTGCACGGCTGGAAACCACCTGGGAGATACCCTGCCGTCTGACAGCCAGCAATGGCCCCTGCCTTCTCCCAGAGGATTATCAGGGCTTGGCCACTCCTGGGAGAATCTCTTACAGCTCAGGGGAGAAAATTTGATGCTTGTTGCCAAATAGAAAGACTTAAAACATACTCCTCCAGATTTCTGAGATTTCTTCCAAGCTGTCCACAACAAGAGTAAAATCACTTCTCCAGTGCTCCAGTTCTAAACTCATCTGCACATCACCCAGACGGAGCCTCACAACCAGCCAGGGATGGAGAGTTCAGTACTGTCACTTGCAGGATGAGGGAAGCAAGTCGCAGAAAGGTTAAATGCCTCACCCCAGGCACACGGTTAATACGTTGTGGTACTGGGTTCAAATCCAGCTCTCCTGTGATGAAAACAAGAGCTCTTTCCATCAAGACACGGGACTATCCCCAGGATGTTCACCACTGCAGTTCCCAGGATAAATGTTTGCATCCTGACTTTAGTGACCATCTGGTTTTTGAGCAAGTTAGGAACAATTCCATCCTGTCTGGGTCTTCATTATTTTAAGCAGAATGTGGGCCACAAGGAAAGATATGCTAAAAGTAACTTAGAGAAGAAGGAGTTTCAAATGGTCCCTGCCACTCTCTTTTAGAGATGAAGGTCTAGAAAACTGAGAAATAGTATCAGTTAGAATCTTGATTGAGAAATCCATGGACACTAATACACTGAATAACAAAAAGTGATGAGGGGTATTTTTTTATTAAGGACGTCATTGTCTAATGGCAAATCTCGTTTAAAAATTGAATGTTTAAATCCAAAACATGAAGAGCAAAATAAACGATAGACAATGGGAAATAAGGAGGTGATTTTTGCAAAAGGGAAGGGGATCAAGAGATGGAAGGAGGGGGTGGCAGAGGGGAAGACAGGGATGGAAAAAGAGCTGAGGTGTGCTCTGTCTGAGCGCCAACTGCCCGTGAGGAATGTGATCGTTATGTACTGCTCACATCTACAAATAAAAATTAACATTTACTTTTAAAAAGCCTAAAGAAAAGCAGTCCATTGTAAAACAGTAAGTTATGTGTTATAGAAAATAACGTATTTAAGTTATATGGAAACAACTCGGATCTGGTACGTGAACATCCATATCCCAATTCCTTCTTTCATCCCTTATGCCTCGCCTCCCTCCACCCTCTTGGTCCCCTTCCCTCTTGGTCCTCTTGGTCCCTTTCCCCTTTGAGAAAGATCTAAGGGCCCTGAGCTGACAGGAAAAGATGACAGGATGACATCCAAGATGACAGGAAATTAACAATGGTTATTATATTGCATACTGTTATCTTCAAACTACTTGCTCAGATTACAAGATATAGGCATGCAAAATTGATCAAGTAATATAAGCACTGACTGTTCCTTTCAGTGAACTACTAGAAAATATCAGTAAAATTATTTTAGCTATCATGTGTATGTGTGTGTGTGTGAGTGTGCGTAATTTTTTTAATTTTCCCTTTCTTCTTCTCGCTTCAAGGACTCCCCAACATGTGAATCTTTCCACCATGAAAGAAGCCAAAGAGTCTGAATATCCTCTCACTCCACACACTGCAGTTGAGATGGAACAGTTTGTGCATTTGACCTCTGCCTGCTGAGACCAAGGCTCTACAGGCCATAGTGCATGCCTGTGAGGAGAGAGGAGGACTGACTGGTGGGACAGAGAGCACAGGAGCGTCCAGAGCCCTGGAGCCACACTGAGCCAAGCTGTGCTGCCCACCCTTGTGGTCCCAGCTCCTACCCCTTCCCTCAGGCCCCTGCAGTTCTGTTCACTTCCTCATTTCATCTAACAAGCTAACCAAAGGCAGGTTCTGTTGTTTTTCTGGAAGACTCCTGGAAGGTGAAATGGGAAAAGACTATCATTTCAGATACTAAAAAAAAAAAAAATGCAGGGTAAACACTAAATATACAATCTGGCATGTAATAAGCATCAAGCACATATTAGTTTTGATAATAATTATCATAACTACAAGTTCAAGCACTGCAGACAGCTTATTGTATAGAAATGAAATGGGCATAATTAAAATCTGATGCTAAATTAGGAGTGGCAGAAACACCTGTAATCCCAGTACTTTGGGAGGCTGAGGCAGGAGGATTGCAAGTTCAAGCCCAGCCTGGGCAACTTAGTGACTTAGCGAGACCTTGTCTCATGACTCATAATCAAAGAATAAAAAATGCCAGGAGACATGCTTCAATGTGAAAGCCACTAGATACAATCTGTAGTATTGCAGAAACAACAACAATAGAAACTTTCTGAATAGTAAAGTATTCTGAAAATAAGGAAAATTACGAGAAAAGAGAAGGGCATAATTTTTAAATTCTTACTTTTCTTAAGCAAAGGATACAAATTCATCCGCAATGGATATAAGGGACTTAGGCCTCCCTCAAAAACAGCCCTCCCAGCACAGCAGCAGGAGCACAGGCAGCTGGCAGCTTCCAGATGCTAACACCTTAGGGTCCGTCTAAGCCTTTGAACTGGGACCACACTTTTCCCAGGCAGCACCACCCAGGAACTGAGCATAAGCCTTGGCCTGGCCAAGAATGCCTAGAGTAGGATTTCTCCCAGGGTCAGTGTGCTCCCTGTTGGTTGGCAGAATACCTGTCTTGTGAGTCCTTCCTATCCAACCCTGTTCTCTCTTCTTTCCTTTCACATAGCTTTTTTGAGACTATTTCTGCCCAATCCTGCGTCCTTCCCCTTCTCTCATTTATAGGATTATTATCCCAACAAAGAAACTAAACTCTTGAGTCTATTATGGCATCTACTCCCAGAGGATCCAAGAATATAAAAGTATATTTATGTTCACTCTTTTACCTTTTTACTAAATGCCTACATTTATATGTGTATGACTTTTGTTGTATAATTGAGTTCCTACTATGGACTTAATCACAATTTTTTTTATATAAATTGTTGTCACATTAAATGTTACAATGTCACCATTTCACCCATGTTTTTCTGAAGACTAATTAATGACCATTTTACCTACTTGTGTATATTATCCTATTTAGTCCTCACAATATAAATTCAAATACAGCATTATTAATCTGATTTTTTTATAAGTGAAGAAACAAGTTCAGAAAAGCTGATCAACTTACCTACAGGCACCAAGTAAGCAGACAAGGAGAACCACCAGCCTGTGGCACTTTGTCACGTCAGTACTCACAAAGTGATACCAGAGACCAAGCTGTAAAGGCACGCAAAGACCTGATGCAAGTGCCTCTCACGTGTTCAGGAATATGGTTTTATTTGGAAGCCAATGGGAAATTATCAGAAGATTTAAATCAAAGAGAGATGCAAAATAGATGCTTTAGAAATATTTAACCTTGGTCCTCAGCCATCCCATTTCTGCCCCTACCTAGCATTCTTATGCTGAAAGTAAGTGGGGTATGGAAGAAATGGAAGTCATTATTAGGCTGGTATCTAGGTACCCAACCATGTTGGAAGCTACGCTCTCTGACAACCACATCACTAGCATGACTCTTTCCAACTTTTTCTGTTTTCTCCTAAAATAGCTTCTGAGCCCACAGCTTAAACTTCCTTTGGGGCCATGAGTGATGAGCTCTGCTTGTCTCACTGTATCTCATCACTGCCCATGGCCCAATGTGATGTCTAAGAAGCACTAGAAGACCAAAAGAAGTTGTGGAATGGAGGTGTGTGCAAGAGAGACCCCGCACGGAGCCTAGACTTGGGTTGAGAGCCATCAGCACCTGGCATGTGTGGTACCCATTCTGTGTCTGCGGAAACACTGGCCTCTGCTGTCTGTCTCCAGCTCACCCCCTTGGAGGATTGCCAGGTTAGTGGAAGAGGAATTGAAGAAACTGTTTGGAATGAAACTCTGGGAAGAGGTCCAGAGAGACTGCATATAACAGTGTGGTTAGAAGAGATCTCCATGGTCTTCCCATACCACAGGCCCTGTGATGGGCGTCTTCACAGGGAGCAACAGGAGGTAAGAATGCCAGAAATGAGATATTTTTTCACAGAAGTTGATCAATGAAGCAACTATGCATAAACACAGGAGGTATCATTCCATCTACTCCCACTCCTGGGGACCACCTATGACACCTCGGGTAGTGGTAGAGCCAGCCCTAAGGAGCTGCTTGGGACAGGTTGTCATGGAGCGAGCTAGGGAGGGCTGCAGAAGTGTGGCTTTACAAGGTCAAGGAATTACTGAGGTGCTCACTCATTAACTGCCATTTGCCAATATTTCATTGCCATTCTACCTCTGTTTCCGTGTTTAGTGCATCGGTGCTCATGTAGTGTATCGTATATCAAACTATTACATCTCTCCTCTGACTTCTGTTAGGAAATGAGGATAGATGGTAAGACCAGCTTTCACTCTGTGTGCACAATGTGACTTCCTCGTACATCTTTGTCTTTGCTCTCCTCCTTTACACAATGACTTGGTAATTAATAATGCTTTTTTAAGAATTATGACAGAGTAGGAACAATATGCTGCTGTATCCTCATAAAAACCATCCCCGTGATATTTGATATTATCCCACTCAAAGTAGGCAGTAAAGAGTCACTGCTGCGCTGGAAGACACTTGGGCAGAATACTCACCAGACATGATAAATTGAGCACAGTGCACTCCTTTTATGGGAATAAGGAGAATAAGTGAGGCAGGCAGGAATTCTTTTACAGCTAAAAAAAAGCCTTAACGTTTCCCAGCAAACCTGTCTTGGTTACTTTTCTCTCCTTGCTGAGACAAAATACCTGATACCCAGAATTAAGGAAGGAAAGGTTTATTTAGCTTACAGTTTGTGGAGGTTTCAGTGATAATGCGCTGGTTCCAAGGCAGGGTGGCAGGGCATAGGAGCAACACTTCAAGGTGGCAGAAGACGGCAAAAGCAGCAAGAGCAAAAGGGGGAGAAGCCTCTTTCCCTCCCTTATATTGTAAGCAGGCTGCCCCACCCAGGGGGCCTGTAGCACTCACTAATCTCCATGTCCTCCTCCTGCACAAGCTCAGCATGAATACAAAGTAAAGAACCTGGCCCCCTGCTGAGTCACTGATTTAACCTTCTAAACTTCTCAAGCTGACACAATGAACAACATCCTAGAGCAGGAAGGGCGCGTCCTTTTCACTCCAGGATGTAGAACTGCTGAGTCACTTAGTTAAGCTTCCAGACTCTTCAAGTTGACACAATGTATCAACCATAACAAACCCTTGATTCATTTTTTTAACTTCGCTGAATTCACCGTGAATCTCATCCATAGACTGAAGCCAACTACAGTTCCTGAATTAGCCATAACCACGTCCCAAAATAGATCTATAAGCTTAATTCTACTGCTCACTTAGCTTTCTAACAGTGTGGTAGATTGTGTCTTTCAAAAATGGACATGCCAGTATTTGTAGTATTACACCTTTCTTGTCACAGACTTCAGCACCATCACATGAGCTGGGTCAAAATGCCTAAAGGTAAAGGAGTTGGCATTGACACTTGGACCAAGTATAAACCTTGTTTTGCTCCATGCCACATACAAAACAATCATTTGCTTCAGCTGCTTAGCAAGTGAGTGAGAGCAGCACATTCGGAGTGGTGAGCACTATTTCCAAAGTTCAAAGGAATCCCTCTCTGCCATTTTTTGCAATGATAGGCAACTTGTCTTTCACTTTGGAAACAGCCGCCCAGCAAATCTCACACATTTGAGAGGAGGAGTGCTGTGTGATCCTCTCCCTGCCAGCAGAAACTGCTTCCAGTGGTCCTCCGTTGATAACACAGAGGGGAAAACAAGGTCTTCACTGATTGGTATGCACATCAGCTGTCAAGGGCTGTGTTGATTGGCTTAAATATGTGTGCCACATCTGGAGCAGAAGCTGTAAACCAAAATTACCACCTACTTGATTTAGGATGCTCCATCATCATTCCCTATGATCCACTTGCCAAACAGAGCTGTGAAATGAGGTGTGATAAGAATCAGTACCTCTTCCACTTTCATCCTCCGTGAGAGGGCTAGGCTTTACACTACTTTCACAAATAAAGCCGTAATCTGGCATACATGGCGATAAGAAGAGGAAATTCCTGGGGAAGCTAGTGGACAAATAAAACGTCCTGTTCTACAGATCAAAGAACCAATGTTATGGCTTTCCTACCTGCTGCATATGTCTATCCGAACTCTGTTTTAAGAACAAATTAAGCCACTTGGGATGTTTATGCTGAATCCCTGGGTCTATCTGTAAGATGCACTGCTATGGTCAAACTCCACTTACTAGCTGATCTCCATAATCTCCCACTGAGACTCCTAGAATCCATTCCAACACATGGTTTCTAAATATCTGCTGTTACAAATTAGCATTTTTTGGTTCAGACTTAGCTTGCTCCCCCAGTTAGAATTTTTACATTTTCATCCAGAGCTCTCTTCTATGACTCTAGTTATGGGTCTAGAAGTAATTGATATAATTGCTCGATCTCAGGAAGAATATGTATCATCTTTAAAGCACCTGCTTTGAGCATGTTCGCCTCCTTATTAAAGAGGGGAAAAAATCTAGTATTGGTAAGGATGCTTGGGAAATTGAATGATTCAAGTTCCCAGATTTCCTTTATATGCTACATTCCAATTAAGGCCTTCACTTATACCTGAGATACTTAGAAAGTGTGTAAATATTACTTACATTGCAATTTACAAATTATAAAACAAACTCTGACTTTGGTTTTCAGCTTTCTGCCTTTCTTGGAAATGAAAGTCTTGAGCTTTGCACTTATTTTCTCTGTGTAAACTCTCTAATCTATCAGACTGACCAAATCATCTCACCATCCTTAAGCTATCATTACCCATGTAATGGCCAGGCTTATTGTCCAACTGGGCTCCAAAGTCCTATCATCTAAGGCATCCTTTTGCAGGGTTCATCACATAATAGTTTAAGTAGTTGTAAAAATAAAGCATGTCATAGATTATCAGTGTCGTTATTTTCCACTGGTAATGAATTCTCCATTTTGTTCAAGTTTCGTCAGATTCTTATTTTCACAATCTTTTTTCCCTGGGGTACCTCCAGTGGTGCTCAGTATCAATCAGGGGCTACATAGAAAAACAAAATCCGTATGAACTATTTCAAGAAGGGAGACTATAATACAGAAAATTTGTTAAAATATATGCAAAAGGCTGGAGGAGCAGAAGGATGAAAAGATGTTACTCTGAAATAAAGGAACCATCATATCTTTGAAATGGAGTCCATTTACATACACCTTCTAGCAAGCAGAGAACAAAAGTTCTACAGAGTTATATACCTACCAGAGCTAGAAGGCATGGAAAGTTGGCTGGCTAGAGGGAAGTCACAGCAATCTGCTCTTCACTGCTCTTAAATCACCACCTGCTACTATAGCAACTGTTGATGCACTCAGAGCCAGATCAGAATTGTTCTCTCTTGCTCCTACTTTCAAGTCTTCCTGCAGCTGTGGAAGAATTTAACAAAAACCCAACTACCAAAAGTCTGGAAAACATAGTTTTTAGAGACCCAGTTCTGTAGTTTGAAGCAGAATAGAGAACAATAGGTGTAAAGTGGATTGTAAAGAAAACAGGCAAATAACCAAAGATAACTGGGAGCAAAAGTAGACTCTGAGATATTGGCCCATTAAGAAGTTGCTTTAATGGCTGTAAGATGTTCTATCTTATAAAAAATAAAATTCCAGCTTGTTTAAACAGTTGTTTAACTCCCTGCTGTCTTCAACTAATTACTGTTTCTGACCAAAACAGAATATGGTAAAGGGAAGTAGGATGCTACAGTATGGAATTGACTTAGTAAGACCATGCTGGGGGGACACACATTGTAGAATGGGTAACTGGTGACTTTGTTGCATGACAGTGAGACACTGTACTGGTTTTTACCTGCTGTCCCTTGACAAGTGAACCATGCGACTGTTAAGGCTGTAGTGTTAGGCAAATTTGACAAAAAAAAAAAAATCCAGATTTTTTTGTGTGTATGTTGTGGTTGAAAAGGACCAGAGAGAGAAATAAAGAATTTGTGATAAATGAGCATAAAGTTTCAGTTGAGCAAGTTGAATAGGCATCAGTGAGCTCCTATATACCATTGTACCTATCTATAGTCGACTATAATGCACAGTCCACTTAAAATTTATGAGGATAGGACTCACCTTGGTATGCTCACCTTAATAGAAATAAGTGAATAAAACTGATCTGCTGGTATTTTACAATGTCAGTCCAAGAACATATAGACAAACCCACATGGTAAGTCACTGGACTGTACATATTGAGTTCATATATGTAAAGTTACTAAGGACATAAGTACTCAAGAACATCTGTGATATGATTGTTACTATGGTTAATTACTTTTGCAAATGGGAAGCAAACCAAGAGGTGGAATAGGTGGGAGTAAGGGGAAAGGAAGGGGAGATAGAAATAATTAAGCTGTGTTTTGCACATGCATGAACCTTCCTGTGGTGAATGTAATCATTATATATAGCAAATATGTCATAAAAAAGAAATAAAGAAATTTTAATGACAAAAGAAATTCTTAAATTAGTTTTAGAGTTATTGAATGAATATTTAATTTGTTTTATCATAACTGCATCTTTACTCTCTACTAAACTGCTCTTTCCAGCAATCAATCTCGTGGTTCTACTCTTACAACTGCTCTTGTTTAGATGGGCATTTGTACCCTGACTAGACTGTCTGCTTTGGTTACTTTTCTCTCATTGTTGCTGAGACAAAATATCACAGTGCCCAAAATTAAGGAAGAAAATGCTTATTTAGAGAGAAATTGTGTCATATGTAATCAAGTATACGTGATTTTTTCCACTTAACATTACGATCTGGAGAAATAGAAGAGGAAAGAGGAGGGGAAGGGAAGGGAAAAAGAATTAAGATGTGTTTTGTATGTGTACAAACTCCCCACAAGGAACGTAAGCACTGTGTAATATAAGCAGATACTAATAGATATTTTAATTAAAGCAAAAAATAAAGTTGAAAACATTATTAATAATCTGTACCATTAATAAATCTCTTTTATTTCCTGACCACACAAGAAACTGTATTTCCCACCATATTGTAATTAATAGAGCTATAAGTTAATTCTTCCCAAAGGAACGTAAGTGGAAGTGACCAGAATCATTTCCTGCCAAGGCAGTAAAATGCCCCTGGTAGACGTTCCAGTCCTTCTTTTCCTGCTACATTATTTGACAACCTGCTCTGAGATGGCGAACGCAAAAGCCCAGCATACTGAAGTGCTATGTCACTGTAGCGCCCTTGAAGGTCTGGAGATGTATCTGAATGGTAAACTAGCACTTGTGAGATCTTGGGACTGGAAGAGAGGGGGAGGGAGGGGCCAAGGAAGGAAGGGAGGGGTAGAAGGAGGGGAGGGAGAGGGCAAAGACAGAACATTTTAAATTTGAATTAATATGTCACCAAATTATGCCACAGCTGATCCTGAGGAATACATTAAATAATCCATTTTATGGTGAGAGTATATAATCTCTGTATGTTTTTCATGCAGTGATTCACAAAGATGCAGTTATCCGTACAGTAATTATTTAAAAATAATTTTAAAAATACCTTGAGCAGACAAATTTTAAAGCACTTTTATTCAACCCCATAACTGTACTTTCATACTGGATAATTTATTCAAATTATCCCTTCTCTAAATCAGTAGCAGCAACATTTTCCCCGGGAGTCTCCAGCAGCATTTGCTGACAGAGAAATTAATTTTAGTTCATAGCATATTATTTTCCATATGTCATTTCAACCAACCATGCTGTAGCGAAGGAACAGGTGCTTTCCCCAGTGGTGTACTTCTATATTTTCTTATTAGGATAGAAAACTTCCAAAGAAAGTTCTAAAATGTATTATTGACAAATTCACTGAAAATTTTAAAGTAATGAACTAAGAATTCCATGAATTTCAATGATCTAAAACATGGCAGAAGTTTATTTTTAAATTGTAAATGCTTGGTACTCATTATGTTTTTAAAAAGAGAATAAAAAGACAATGAAAATGATACAGAATTTCAAAGCAAGATGATATTAGGTTGTTAGATTGCATATTGTTATCTTCAAAGTAGTTGCTCAGATTACCACATGTAGGAGTATTAAATTGATCAAACAATATAATCAATAACTGTTCCTTCCAATAAACTAATAGTAATTAGTAGTATAATTATCTTAGCTTTATCTATCTATCTATCTATCTATCTATCTATCTATCTATTCTCTTCCTGCTTTTCTCCTTTCCCCCATCCTAGTTTCTTTTTCCTTTTCAGCAGTTTCTTTCCCTTCACAATATCTGTACCTTTTGGATTTTATTTACTCTTTCAGTTTCTTACAGTAAGGAGACAATATGATATTTACACATGTGAGTGTGGTTTATTTTACTTATGAGTATGGTCTCTAGTTGCACACATTTCCTTATAAAAGCCTTGAGTTTATCTTTCTTTATGGCTGAGTAACCCTCCATTGCATAAAAGTACCACAACTTTTTTTCCATTCCTCAGTTGATTGGCATTTGGGTCATTTCCAAGATTTAGCTATGACAAATTGTGCTGCTGTAAACATGGGTGTGCACATATCGCTGTGGTATGATGTTTTCAGTTCTTCTGGAAAAATACCCAGAAAGGGAATAGCTGGGTCAAATGAGACCTCTAATCCTAGTTTTTTGAGGAATCTCCACACTAATTTCCACAGTGGTTGTACCAGTGTACACTCCCACCAACAGTGGAGAATGGTTCCTTTTTCCCACAGCCCCTCCAGTATTTGTTATTGGGTTTTTTGTGGGTTTTTTTGATAGCCATTCTTTCTGGGTTGAGATGGAATCTAAGTGTTGTTTTAATTTGCATTTTTCAAATGACCAGTGATGTTTAACTTTTTTTATATATTTATTTGCTATTTGTATTTCTTCGTCTGAGAAGAGTGTATTTATCTCTGATGCCCATTTTTGGATTGAGTCTTTGAATTTTGGAGAGTCTGATTTTTAAAAATTCTTTATATATTCTAGATAGAAGTCTTTTGTCTGAGGGAGAGTTGGCTAATTTTTTTTCCCAATTCATGGGTTTTCTTTTCAGTCTGTTACTGATTTCTTTTGATGTGCAAAACCTTTTTAATAAGATAAGATCCCAGTCGTTGATTCTTTGAAGTATTTCCCATGCAGTTTAGTTTTTGTTCATGAACTCTCTGCCTACCCCTATTCCTTCAAGATTTCTACTTACCTTCTCTTCACACTCAGCCACCTTATCTTTGACAAAGGGGCCAGATATGTTCACTGGAAGAAAGATAGCATTTTTAACAAATGGTGCTGGGAAAACTGGTTCTCCACTTACCAAAGACTAAAATTAGACCCATGTCTACCACCATTCGCTAAGCTAAAGTCAACATGGATCAAAGATCTAAATACTAAAACAGAAACTCATATATTTTTAATTCTTTGTATTTTCAAACTCTTCACAATGCCTTCACACTAGCATTCTACACCTCTATGCACGTGTGAGGTAAGAATTAGCCTCCAGGTATTTTGATTTTGGTAATTTCATGCTTGTTTGGTATGAATTCTACTCAGGCCTGTTTAGATTATGACCACTTTAAACTCAGGACACAAGTGAAAATGATTTTTTCTCCAAGTTTGTCTTTCTTTAACTAAGTACTCACATCTTCAGATCTTGGTTTTTTGTGAAAATCATTTTGCATGAAACATTTCCAGACATTTGTCCTTTATGTGAGGTTTCATTCAATTATACTTGGTTAATATTACTGACAAATCCTCTGAACCTAGTGCATGTGATTTTAAATATGTGATGATAGAGTGAAGTTACATAAAAGCGGTGTATGAAATCTTCCACAGTGGTAGACTTCCCACATGAGCCGCAATGCTCAGGAGAATGAGTGAAGGATAACTCAATGTCCATTTTAATAACTAATCCCTCAATTTCTTTTAACATTATGGATAGGAAACAAGACTGATTCTAAACTCTTCCTCAACCTAAGATTACCATCTAACATGATTCTAGCCAGTAGAAATAACCAAAAGACCTCAGGGGAAACAGCCCTTCCCAGATAAAACCTTGCTAGTGAAAGACTTTCCTGTTAATCCTTCCTTTTCTTTGATCTTGGAACATGGACACCATGCTTGAAGGAGGAGCAACTATCTAGCTTAAAGCTGAGACACCTTGAGTAGCAAGTCACACGTGTAGAAGGGTCAGGGTGTAGATTAATGGCCACTGCCATGTTGAATTCAAAACTACAACCCTCTTATATTGTGTGGTATGCCACCCCCCACAACTGAGATGAGATGAGCTTCAGGAGAGGAAGAAGATTTTAGATCAAAAAATAAACAATAGCAAAGAGGAATTTTAAAATGCTAATTGGGCAGGACCAGAAGATTTTAAGAGTGTAAGGAACTTCAACAACATCAGCCCATGGGTGCTGGGGATATAGCTCAGTGGCACAAGTGCCTGCCTGGCAAGTGCAAGGTCCTGAGTTTGATCCCTGGTACCAAAAAACAAAAACAAAAACAACATCAGCCTAGAAAGAACTTACACTCTTAGGACATTTGTGGAAAAGGATATTTTAGGAAGGCGTTTTGAGTGTTAAATATAGTCACATGTAAATCAGCTTTGTAGAGTTGGTCTAATTGTTTATGAAGTTGTAAATAAAAATAATGATTGTTACATGCTGTATGTACTGCAGGCTTTATTAAGTTGTGGGATAGGTGGATAGGACCCTTTAGGTTTACTGGAGAGGACATTTTCAATTCTTGTAACAGGGAATAAGCCTAAGTTTCTGTGTTCTCTTGTATAGTCTTCAGCTCTTCTACAATGTAATAAAACTGTTTTTAATAAGCTTATTCCTAACTTCTTCTAAACACTCCCTCTTTCTTAGCAGAGATGACAGGAATGGAAGCTTTGTTTTTGTAAAGCAAGTCAAAAATGAGCAGAAAAGGGGAAAATAGACTCTATGGAAAATACCCAGCCCTTAGTTTCATAAAGTTTCATTTTGAGCACTGCCAATAGCAGTACTGCTGCTGACCTAGATACAGCACACAGGTAGACTCTGAAAGACATCTGAACTGCAAGCCTCTTAGGAGTGTGTAGCTGGTAGTTGGCGCCTGGTGTTGTATTCTGACATACGCACAGAGCCTGGTCCTGAAGTGCTGTCTACCACCTTTACCATTTTGTCAAACTCCTGGGTCCTTTGCCAGATGCTAAAGTAGAAAGTAGAGGCAGAGTAAAAATTTCCATAATCCAATTATGGCAGTTTCAACCCAGTGGATTTAAAGAGTTTGGATCACAAACAATTTCAAGAATTTTCTTACCCTTTTGCCACACATAAATATTGTTCAACTTGTCACCTGTGGGTGGGTTTATTCTTTCCTACAGAAGCTTTTCTGTGCATTCCAGGCTAGGCGGCAGCAGCACTGGCCTCTGCCCACTTGGAAGTATTACATCACTCCTCCCCACCCACCTTATCCTGATGAAAAATGCCAGTAGAAACTGACAAATGTACCATGGCGACAGAATTAGATCCAGTTCCACTCAAGGAAGCATCACTGTTCCATTCAGAGATTAGACTTGTGATGACGTGTTCCAAATAACTGTGGGACATGGTGTCGAACAAAAACACAAGGTCACATTGAACAAGGCTCAACTTGGACTAATCTGTCTGACAATGTGGACAGCATGGAAGATAGAAGGCATAGCTGTAGTGAAATGAGAGGAATGTAGGCTACAATCAAGGTCTAGAAGAAAGAGAAAGATGTGATAGAGGAAACTGAAATTGGCTACTTTTCTGCAAGTTGGCGTGAAGGGAGAGAAGTAGGCTGACATGGAAAGTTGCAGTGCCTTAATGAATGGAGTCCTGATTAAAGAGATATTTACATAAATGTTTAACTTAAGGTTTTTTGTCCCATTAAAAAGGAGATAACTCAGCAAATTTGAAGTCTGAAAAGAGTTAATAGAAAAGAAAATGCAGACAGATAGCAAAGGGTGGGCGAGAGAAAGGGAGAAGAGGGGAGGGGATGGGAGTGGGAGGGAGGGAGGAGGAAGGAAGGGAGGAAGGAAGGAAGGAAGGAAGGAAGGAAGGAAGGAAGGGAGGGATGGAGGGAGGGGGGGGAACAAGGCACATGGAGAAGAATGGTAGCTATCTGATGTCTGGAGCAAAGGCTAATGACAGGAGGAATAAAAGAACATAGCAGGGACAAGTTGGAATCTAGAACTACCTTATGTGATTTTAAATTCTAGGTCCATCATTTATCAGCTGTATGACCTTGGGACTTTTTTGAGCTCTTGCTTTTCCACTTGCAAAACAAGGGCCATAATAATTCCCATTCTATGGTTACTAAATGTAATAGTCTGCAAGGCACAGAATATAGGGCATTTCATATATATATATATAACTCATCAATAGTTTTAAACTTTTAAAAATTTAGATATCATCTTCATTATATACCCATAATTCCTTGCTCATGACCTAAAGTTTTCTTGTTGGTTATAAATATAACCTACTTCATTTTCCTTTCTTAGCTAAACTAGTGTTCCATGGAGTCAACTTAGACAGCCTCTCACGTCAAAAAATAAACTATTTTTGAATGTTGACAAGCAAGACAATAACAATTTGGACACATAGCACAATGAACCACCAGTGGTTTCCCAGAAGAATAATGACTCTTTTGTGTGGAAAACATCTCTCCCTGAGTCCCCTGACTCATGAAATTTGGCCATATCCCAATTTTTCTTTTAGAAAAAAAGAAAAAAAACAGGATGGGGAGAAAAGGAAGAAACTTGGATGAGTAGCTAAGCAAAACACAAACTGCTTAAAGATTAAGGACACACACAAAAATGTTTCAGGAAGGGCAGTCAGCTGGAAGTCTAGAATCAAAAACAATCAGTTCGTTGGAAGATTTAAGTATTTAAATGTTACAAAGGAAAATAAAATTGCTAGTCTTCTTGAGTGGGTGTGTGTGTGTGTGTGTGTGTGTGTGTGTGTTTATGTTGGTACCTATACATTCATTGTGCATTTTACCTCTATTTTACATAAATTTTCCAAACAGATGGTCAGGTTTAGGCAGATATCTTTGACGTCCACAGAGACACTGTGGGAAACAAAAATAAAACATTAAGTGTATTAAAATGTGTAAATGTTTTATCCTACTGATTTTATTAGCTGAAAATTTTATGTGTATGTTCCTCTAATTCAGGTCAGTAGCTTTATTTCATAGGTTTTTCACTTCCCTTCAAGTTGGCAATACCTCTGAGGTTAAGATGCATAATCTTTTCAGACTTCTGGGTCACCCAGTGCAGAAGTGCTTTTATTGCTCGCTCAAGCTTAAAAAATAATATAAAAAAAAAACTGCTTGTTAAGCCTGAGCAATCAAAATACTATTCTTAAAAAGCCAACAGATAGGGCATCCTACATCACATGTACGCTGGTAATCTCCCTCGAGAAAAAACATCCAGCTAAATGCTTGTTTTGCAAATAAAGTAGAATATCATTTTGAAAAAGAAAGAAAAGTAGTAACTGGTCTTCCAACTAGAACTTAAAGCAAATGACTATCAGTCTACCCACATAGGCTATTAAAGCACGGACATGGTAGCATATTATGATCTACAATCATTTTTAATAAAAAGTCTTCTTTTGCCTCAGGTATCATCTTATTTGGGATTTTAAGAAAGCCCCATAATTTAAAGTGTCAAATACTGACAGGGAAACAAATTGAATCAAATAAGGCCAGCTCAATAAACATATTGATGATTTTCAAAGTAGCAGTAAAAGTTACAACTGTTAACATCACTAATTGCCAGCAGTCTTTTTAAAAGTTTAATACACTTGTAAATTAACGTGTTTTATGTGCTTGTTCATTACTTAGATCATTTTTGTAGGTCCCTAACTTTAACTGAGTTGAGCACCTGTTAAACTGTCTTTGAAAGTTAAGAGAGTCAAAAGAGGAAGTTCAATTACATGGAAAGAAATCTGATGAAGGAAGAAAAAAGAAAATACTAGTCTTCCAAAAGCACATTTTGGGGAAATGCGATCTTATATTATTGTGTTATGTATTTCTCTGAGGAAAAAAAAACCTGATAAATCATTAAGCGATGCAATCTTTATTTTACTTGTGGTTTTAAATATAACAAAACTGCAGCCCTACTATTCACTGAAACTACTTTTTACTCTAAACTCTGTTCAAACCTAGATAGTACCTCACTTTCTCATCCAGTAACCAAGCAGGAAGGCGGGCAATCAGAGGTGATGTGAAAACACAGTGGGCAAGATTAACTTGGGGCCCCGGGACAGGCAGAAAAGCTAATGATGCTGGCACCCTCTTAATTAATCATGGTGAATCTCCAGTGTGCATTAACTTAGGCATTAACTTAGAAGCTTATCCCAGAACCATCTTTGGGCTATTGATGGTTTATTCTTCTTCTTTGTTGTAAGACATAGTAGTTTCAAGGGAGGCTACTTAAGCAGCTAACAGAATCCTTCAGTCAATAAATTTACCAGCAAAATGCATATTGATTAAGTACAAATATCAATAGTCAACTTACACTTCAAATTGCTTCCAATGAGCCAAATAAATGTGGAGCCTAGCTTATGAATTATGGCAGACTTCTGTCACAGAATTAAGAACTGAGGTTTATATAGGCCTTTGAACTTTTTCAAGTATATTTAAATTTTATTCTATTTGATTCTCACATCAATCAGGACAAGGGAGACTTTGTTCTAATGACAAACCATACAGAATATTATCGACGTAAAGCAACAAAAGTGTATTTCTGGCTCGTGCTATTTATTTGCCACAAGCCCTTTGGGGAGGGTTGCTTGCCTATATAATCCTCCACTGAAGACTCACATTAAGGGATGCTCTATTTCTATGTTTCTATGATTACAAAGGTAAGGGAAAGGGAGCATGCAGCCTGGTGCACTAACAGCTAAAATATCTTAAAAATGACTTATGTCACTTCTGCTTATCAAACACTGGCTACAGAAAATCATATATGATTCCTGCCAACTGCAAGGGAAGTGAGAGAGCTTAACACCAGTACCACTGTATAAAGAAAAGACCTTCGATGTTTAGAAGAGACCAATGACTTCCATAATCCTCTTCACGGCCCATGAGGAAATTCAGGCATCAAGGTAAGTCCTGGAAACCAGGAAGGTTTCCTAAAGATAAAATTGAGAGAAATAATAGATACCCACCTAAAAAGGGCAAGGTTTTTCCTTCATGTTCATAAACATCTTCCTTTACCCATACAATACCTGAAATATTTTTATTCTTCATTTATTTACATAGAACAACTTGCTAGAAAGGGCAGTGTCTTTCCTGATATCTTGGTGTGAGTTCACAGTTAAGCACTAAAACTGAATCAGTCAGGCATTGTGGTACACGCCTGTAATCCCAGCACTCTGGAGGCCTAGGCAGAAGGATCGCTGCAAGTTCGAGACAGCCTGGACTACAAAGTGAGCTCAAGGGCAGCCTGAAATGCACAGCGAGACCCTGTCTCAAAAACGCCCAAAATTTTTTTTTTAAAAACTGAGTACTTTCAAGATGAGTATGATATAAAATAAACAAATAATTAAATGAGTGCCCCCAGGCTGAATCTTCGGGAAGTTTCTGGTGTGTGCCTTGAAGGACACATGAGCTCCATGACTCTTCTAGTATGGCGATGGTGGGGAAATGAAGGTTGACAGGCTCTTGTTACCAAAAGGCATGACAGTAATATGGATCCCCTGGGGAAAAACCTCTGTAGACTTTTTCCCACGTGGTGTACCATGAAGGAGCAGTGACCAAATTAAAAGCAATGAATAAGTATGATGTATTTTAACTGGGCTTTTAATTTTTGTTTTTCATTCTTTTGCAGTACTGGTGATTGAACATAGGATCTCATACATATTAGGCAAATATTGAACTAGTAAAAGAAAAAAAAAATGTTCAGCTAGTGAGTTACACACACACCGGGAATTTTGTGAAAATGTGAAGCCAGGCTAATGCTTTCTTCGAAATTGCTGTACTAATCCTCCTGAAACAATTGGACATTTCAGCAAAGGTTAATTTGGGATACTACAGTTCAGAATTAGGGCCATGGAGAAGAGATGTACATCGACATGGAAGTGTCATACTTAGAAAGAACTGGAAGTTGACCACAAAATCATGCTGTATGTTATTTATACAACATATCTGTATTCTCTTGCATTATTGAGGTGCTTTGTTGTTTGACTATGAAATTTTATTAGAATCTTCACAGTCTCATATCAGTGTCTGATCTTTTTCTTCTACCACACTCAAAATATTAGCGTATTTTTAATCCATAATTTCTAGTCATCTATTTCACTTACAAGCTCAAAATCTCAAATAGAAAGATCAAGTACTTTTACGTGCAGCACCTATTATGATGAAAGTTTTCCTTGTTTGAATTACTAAGTGCAAAACTACATCACAATTTTAAAATATTAAAAATTTTGTTCAATCTTTATTAACTACTGACTTCATATTGCCTTTCAATATAGGATATTTCAAATCACTAATATTTTAAATTCCAGGAAACAAAGAAGAGATGAAGTTATGTTTAGATTGATGCCAGTGCTTATTACTAAAAAAATATACAAATAAGATGCTCAGTTCCTTTTTATCTTGCTTTTTCTCCTGAAGAATCAACACTTAAATCTATACTACTACAATTTATGATGCAACTCCTATTTATGCACCTCTTAGTAATGAAAATTTTATTTTTATTTTCAATTTCTAATTTGCAAAGCATTGTGTGATCTTTTTGGAAAAAAAGTTACCTAACATCATTATTTTACTACTTTAGGTTAAGTTTTACTATCAAAAACCGACTCTATCCCAGCAGACTCAATCAATGGTGCATGTTAGTAAATGTGTGTTTTAGGTCAGTCCTAAGGACTCAACTGCCACAGGCACCGCTGCGCCACAGGCACCGCTGCTCCACAGGCACAGGGCCATTCTGGCTGGGAACTCCAGCAGCAAGTACACCCTCAGACCACAGCACAGCCCACCCAAAATCATTAAAAAGGCAGCTGAAAGGCTTTCTCAAATAAAGTCAGTCTACAAGGACTGGAAAAAGTCAAGTTTTCAAATATGCAGACATCACTGTGAAGCCACATAAAACAAGAAAAAGAGATATAACATCACTAAAAGAATAAAGTATTCTCCCCAGAGCTGACCTCAATAAAATGGAGATATACAATCAGATCACCAATCAGGAAGCTCAGTTAACTTTAAGAAAATACAGAAGAAATTCAATAAAATGAGGAAAGATGTAAATGAATAAAAATAAAATACTTCATAGAAATTGAAATTACATGGAAAAATAAATTTTGAATCTGGGTAATAAATAATGAAGGAAATGAAAAGTGCGTTACAAAGCATCACTAGTAGAACTAACCAAGCAGAACAGGCTATGAACTTAAAGACAGGTTGTTGAAAAATACATAGTCTCATCAAATCCTTCTCAAATTCTTACCAAAAAAATGAAGAGGAAATAGTTTCAAACAGTTTATGTGCCTGCTAATGCCTAAAACCAAAGCCAAGGACATTGCAAAAAAGAATGTCAAAAGTCAGTATCATTGATGAACATAATTATGAAAATATGTAACATAATACCATATTAGCAAACTGAATTCAGCAACATATTAAAGGAATCATTTACTATGATCTTCTCAGATTTATCTCAGGAATGCACAGGTGGTTTAACATATGCAAATCTATTAAAGTGACATATCACATTCACAGAATGGAGGACAAAAACATACTATCATCTAGTAAAGCATGGGGGACAAAATAAAAATAAACAAATGGATGGCAAGACCTCAAATTAAAAAGCTGCTGCACAGTCATGTGAAGAGTCACCACTCTGAAGAACAACCTACAAAATAGGAGAAAATATTTGCAAGTTATATACTTGATAAGAAGCTAATATACAAAATACATGTTATGGTTTGTGTCTGGATGTCCCTCAAAAGCTTCATGCAGTCATGGGACGGGCTTCTACTAGAGTTTATGATTGATTCATGATCCAATGTTGGGATTACGGGGCGAGTGCTACACCCACCCCCGGGGGTGGGTAGTTTGCACACAATATAAGGTAGGGAAAGAGGCTGCTTGCTGCTGCTCCTCCCATTTGCTCTTATTGCTTTCGCTGTTTTCCACCGCCGTGAACTGTCACCCTCTGCCATGTGCCGCTCTGCCTTGGAACCAGCCAAATATGGGCTGAAACCTCCACAGCTGTGAGCTAAATAAACTTTTCTCTCCTTAATTCTGGGCATCAGGTGTTTTGTCTCAGCAACAAGAAAAAAGTAACCAAGACAGAATTTGGTACCAGAGAAGTGGGGTCATTGTTGTGCGTATACCTGACCATGTGGTTCAAGAGCCTTTGGAAATGGTTTGTGGGAAGAGTCTGGAAAGGTCTGGAGATATTGCCAAAAACAATACACCTAGAACACCTTCAGCTGTTCTGTATGGGAGATTCTGGTCAGAGCTCAGAAGCCCAGAGGCTGATAGAAATCCTGGCAGTAAAGACCAGGTTTGGGAGGTTTCTGCTGGGAAGAAGGACTGCACTGGTTGGACTCCAGATTATGTGTGTTATGGTTTGGCAGAAAGCTTGTCTCCATTTTGCTTGTGTCCAGGAACTTTGTCTGAGACTGAGATTAAGGGCAGTGGACTAATTAATCTGACAGACGAAATTTCAAGGCAGTCGAATGTTGGGGCAGTGGTGTGGCTATTGTTGGGGGCTTTTAGCCAGATTTATGTTGAGAATCAAGAGCAAAGAGCCCAGCAGGATGATTTAAAATGTGAGTTTGGCCAGAAAGGAAGATCCAATAAAGCTGTGGATTGCAAAGATGGAGATGAGGAGATCACCATTGCTGAGAAGGGACAGGAGAACAGAAAAAATGGCTTGAGGGCATCACAAGAACAGCAAGTCTCTACCCTTTGTAGCCTCAAGCCTGCAAAGATGAGACTTTGCTTTGAGGAGAAAGCTGCAGAATGCCATGTTCCAAAACAGCGGCAGTTGCTGCACGGAGTTCCAGAATGGCGGTGGCATAAAGAATTTTCTCCTCAGAATCCGTTGCAGAGTGTCCACTGATGTAGACATTTGACCCCTGTGACCAGGAGAGAAGAAAGTTTGGCTACTGCTCCAGTAGGCAGCAGACCTTGGCATCATCCACATGGCACTGGTTTACGTGTATACACAATGCAAGAGTTCCGAGGTTAAGAAGGGTTAACCTAGATTTCAAAAGGCCTGGGAGGCCAGGCCATGTGCCCCTGAGAGGACAGGGTGTGAAGCTGTGTGTGTGAAACCTATAGTGCAGTGGAGACCTCAGAAGTTTTGAGAAGCCAGAAATGTGGCTTGTCTAAGGAAAGCCGCAAGAGAGAGCAAAGAGGACCCAAGAGAGAAGCCATGGGAGCTGAGAAATGGCTGTTGGGAGCTGGTAGAAGCTGTAAGGAGCTGTTGGTTCTCTTGGAGGAGTTTGTCATGATGGCTTTCCTGATGAACTTGGCAGTCTTCATCCTCCAAGGAGCTCAGGACCTTGTTGTCGCTGAGAATGGCATCAGTTCCCTTTGAGGGAGCTCTGGTTCTTACTTTGAGTGTTGCTTCCTGGCTCCAGTGAAGATCCCTCAGCCTGCTAGCATAGATCCTTCATCCGACTGGCACAGACTTTCTAGCTTCCACCACTGACCTTTAGGCTTTCCTAGTGCAGATCCGTGAAAGAGGCCTACATGAGATGTCGTGGGCTCTAGACCTCCAGCAGGACTCATGGGAGGCATTGTTATGGGCTTTAGGTCTTCAGCTGAACTCATGCAGGACATTATCATGGGATCCAGGTTCTCAGCTGGATTCTTTGGTCTTTAGTGAGTGGACAGATTTCCTGTACTCTCATGTGTGTGATTCTTTGGGTGGCTATTATAAATAATCTTATAAAATATGTGTCCTGTATTATATTGTTCCCCTTGCAAAAACCACAACAATACATAAATTCAATTTAATAAATCAACCCAGTTAAAAAGTGAGCAAAGGATCTGAAAAGGCACTTCACAAAAGAAGACTTACAAATGATCAACAAATATATGAATAAGTGCTCCATGTCACTAATCATTTGAGAAGTAGAAATTAAACAAAAATGAGATATCACCTCATACTTGTTAGAATGGCAGTTGTCAAAAAGATGAAAAATAGGTGTTGCAAAGGTTGTAAAGAAAAAGAAAGCATGTACTCTTTTTGTGGTACTATAAATTAGTACAGTCATTATGGAAAATAGTGTGGATGTTCCTCAATAAAATTAAAAATATAACTACCATCTGATCAGACCTTCTCACTTCTGAATACATAACTACTGGGATTGAAACTAGTATAGCAAAGAGATTATCTGCAATTCCATGTTCATTTACAAGACATAAGATATGGAAGCCATCTAAGGCATCAGTGGATGAATGATGCAGAAAATGTGTTATATACACACAATGGAATCTTCAAAGGAAGGTTATTCAACCTTCAAAAGAAGGAAATCCTCTTGTTTACAACTTTCAGTGAACTTAGCAGACAGTGTGCAACGTGGAAATAAAGCAGTTACTGCATGATTTCACTTACAATCCTTCTTGAATGCCACTCATACCACTCATGCTCGATCATCACTTCCTCTCTACTTTAAAGTTCAACTTCACTTATGGTTTGGCAGAAAGTTTGTCTCCATTTTGCTTGTGTCCAGGAACTTTGCCTGAGACTGAGATTAAGGGCAGTGGACTAATTAATCTGACAGAAGAAATTTCAAGGCAGTTGAACGTTGGGGCAGTGGTGTGGCTATTGTCGGGGGCTGAACATAAGTTGAACATAAGTGAGTTGAACTTTAAAGTACAGAAGAAATGATGATTCTTGCAGAAGCTAGGGGTGGGGTGTTAGGGAAAGGTGCAAATGATGCAGAGTATAAGGAAGAGTAACAGAAATCTATGTATAACATGGTGACTAATGCTAATGACAATGTATAATTTTTAATTGTTGAGAAAGATTTTAAGCATTGTTACCAGATGACAATAATAATCATGTTAATTAATTCACAATGTTATGGTTTGCATCTAAATATCCTCTAAAAGATTGATGTGTTCAGAGGTGGAGTTTCTTGGTGATTGGTTCCTGAGGGCTTTAACTTCATATGTGGGTTAATTCATTGATGGATTCCTAACTTGATGACATTATAGAGAGGTGATGTAAATTTAGCAGGTGCAGACTAAACGAAAAGAGTGAGTCAGAAAGGAGAACTTTGTGGACTTGACCTTGTCCCTGGTTTCTTTCTTGTGGAGTTTCTCGTCACTCTCTGCTTCTGACAGCCATGATGAAGACAGGTTTCTTCAGCCACACCTTTCTATCATGAGAGCATGGACTACACCCTCTGACACCGTGAGCTAAAACAAACCTTTTGTCCTTTATATTGATTTATGTCAGGTATTTTATCACTGCAACAGAAACTAATGCCTCCCACACACATATTACCTCAATTTATTGTTTATGTAGTGTATACATATTTCAAAGCAACATGCAGTGTGTAAGTATATATAATTTTGGTCCCTTAAAATAATTTAAAATCATCCTCACAGGGTAGGTACTTTATAAAAAAGAAAATATATTAAAGAGATTTATTTCTAAAGTATACTTGTGCCTTTTGATATTAGTGGCAACACCTTATTTTGAATTCCTATAGAAAAATAAAGAGATAATTTATATCCTTTGCTCCATGAAAAATCAGATCATCAAACTTTGTGTTGTGGTTTTAGCAGCATTCAAATATAACCCCACTCATTTACTAGCTCAATTTTAATGAACTTCACTGAAGCAAAACAATCATAATGTTACTTATTTTGGGTAGAAAGAATCAAATCAAGGGACCACGGTTTCTAGTCTTACCAAAACATATTTCATGTTTCAAAAGAAAAGAGTGAGTCAGAAAGGTGACTTACCAAAATATATTTCATGTTCAAAAGAAAAGGAGACTGCATTTTCCAAACCTCTTTTTGAAAACCTCACTTGGTCAATTCCAATGATCAGAAAATAATCACATGGTACTTTCAGCAAATAACTGAAAGATAAAAATAGGAGCTATATTCTCACTAACGTACGGGAGCCCAACTCAACATGCACAGGATGTTCTGAGAAAACAGTTTTAATACATAAGGGAAAATGAGGCTTATTATCACAGTCAAACTATGACTGCATATAGTGTCAACAGGGCTTCAGGGCAGAGTCAGCCTCCCCTCTCCCACACATCCAAGTACAGCTAGAAGGAAATGCCTTTCAATTCTTCTTCCATGATACTTCCAACCTCAAGTCCTTCCCCTTCCCATCTTCATTGTGTACTGCTAGAGGTTCAGGCCCAAGACCTTCCCATTTCTGCCTTTGCTCATGGTACTTTCTTCATGTAATAACCCTATGGATGATGTATGGAAGTCTAAACTAAGTTCCTTTAAGATGTCTTTAGAATTTATCCTGCCCTGCTGCAGCACACACCTTGACCATCCTTCCACCCTCTGTTCCTCAGGTGGAGATAGCAGATAGCACCACCAAGCTTTATTTGATTAGTGACTCTTTTTTGTTGAACCATGAAGCATATTCTGACTTCACTCTCATTAAGCCATTTACCTGCCACTGAAAATCTTTCCCCACTTTTCCTTTCTAAACCAGAAGCTTGTTTTCTCTCATAGACCATTAGGAGGCCATCATGTTACCGTCCCCTACGACTTAGACTCAAATTTTTCATCATTCTTTTGTCCAGTGTTTCTTGAAAATGTATTAGCTGGAAACTAATATTTAACCAGATTCCTTGGAACAGGCAGGCAACCAGGGACTTCACACAGGGGCCATTCTGTTAAATGCATGAATGGTATTCAAGAAGGAAGAATTACTTGGGACTTTCCTTCACCCTTGTCATGTTAGTGGCAGAGCGGCCTAATAGAGTGTTTTTCCTGTAGGTGACTCAGCTGTAAGATGATTGTTTAGTGGAAGGAGGAAGTTTGAAGAAAGAATGTGGTGGTCAATATCTGAGTGTCTGGGGTCACAGAGAACAGGAGGCATCAGGACTGAACCACGATAGAACAAGTCTACAGATAACACAGTGTGTAGAAAAGTAAACCGGAGCAGCAAGGACGTGTAAACCAATTCATAGCCTCTGTTTATAAACATGTGTTTGAAATTTTAAACAGAATTAACTCTGGTCCTTAAAAGAATGTTTGAGATGAGAAAGACCTTACTAACAATTGATATTCAGAGAGTACACCAGGCACTCAGGAAGTATCCTAGACAGACACATAGGCTATACTGACAGAGGCTCTAATTCAAGTGTATGTGGGGGGAAGGAATCTGCTTTGATAATAACCATCCAAGGGACTGATAATGTGACCCGAGGACCATCCTTGGAAAGATTGCTAGAAACCATGAGATTTTTGCTTTCAAAACCTGGCTCAGATCCCAGCATCTCCTGGTTAAATTATGGCTGGATCTGTTCATGAATCCGGTATTTTAGCAGGAGAAAAATATCGAGATGGCTTCAAGCACATATTGCCCACTATACTTACAACCACCAGAGGTCCAATTTACGAGAGAAGAATCTATAGCTCTGATAGCATTCAAAACCTGAGACTTCACATCGGTTCCATTTAGTGCGTCATGTTTTCAGCTAAATAGGATGTATTTTCCCTTGTACATCAGTTTAAGCTGCAGAAAGTCCAATATCATGCATAGCATTCGGTAGCAAAAGCTCTGTAGATGTCAAAAGGAAAATTCATAAAAATAATTTAGAAGCCAAACGTGCAAGCACAAACACAATTCATTAGCTTTCGAACTTGCAAACTATATCCAAAGAGCACAATTAAGTCTTTGTACAGTCATTTCCTCATGAAAAATGGCCAGTAAATGCTTCCCATAGATAATTTGTTTTAGTATTATTGATTTTTTCCGCCTTTACAAAGCTGTATTGAAACAACAGCCATTAAGGCTTATAGAGATTTGCAACATCTGGTTATGACTGTAGACGTAAACAGTTGCTCCGTTCCTCATTCTTAGGGCTGCAAATAATACCACTGAGAACACCTTCATTAACTGCCTACCATTTCCTTTCCAGGTGATACCTGCGGAAGGCATGTAAAAGAGATAAATATCTAAAGGCAAAGCCCTAGTTATTGTCCATAAATTATGTGTGTCATTACCCCCACCGAATTTACTCCCTGGTGCTATATTAGAAGAACACTTTCCTTCTATGTTCATTACTGAGCATAGCTGCACCCAATGCATTCAGTGAACTAAATACATTCAATTTTAATTTAATTTGATGTATTAGCACAAAATCTTCCACTTAACTTTGTGTAAGTGCATGTTATCGATATTATTATTCCATTTTGCTGGCTAAAAGAAAAGCAGAAACTGACTGAGGCCAGTTGAAGCAAAACAATGTTATCAAGGAGACTTGAGTAATTAAGGAAACTGAAAAGCTAAAAAGTGAGGTTTGAAATGAGCAGGAACAACAAAATATCAGGGAAGTGCAGGGCCAGAGCAACTGTTACGTGTGGCTAGTGCTGCTTCTGCCACCAGAGTGGAAATTGTCCTATTTACCCTGAGAAATGGATGTGTTTGCTACACACATGAGTGCATTCCATACCTGACTTTTGGTCATTCTTAAAATTTAAGAAGCCAGGAGGATTTTGGTCTGGTTGCCTAAGCGTAGGCCTCTGGCCTGGTGTCTCTTTCAGATAGCTTTTTTTCTCAGTCTTAGTAGGATGCAGGCTATGCCTCCCACTCAGATCCACAGTGGGAGCATAAGAAGGGGATTCAGATGCTAGGAAGTAAAAACTTCCTTCACTATCCACTCTATTCACTAGCAAGACCCAACCTGAAGTTTGAATTATGGTTGTTTCAATTTAGGGAATATAAACTGGTAGGATTTATTAAAAGGATCAGATATTTATAGCCACAAACATAAAGTTCATAAATATATGACTATGTCTCTGAATAATATTAAATAAACATAAAGTTTCTTATTATTCCTTCATCCCTCTGTCAAAGAACATTTATTTAGTGTTTGCTGTAGAGCAGGTCCCCTGGTAAGTGCTGGGAGTTTGGAGATGAGTTTGATCCTGCTCTAATTATAGCAGATAATGACTCATGTGCACAAGACAAAGCAATAGAGTAGCTTGGTGCTTTATGAAGTCATATACAATGGGCGGTGGAAATACACGTATGTGAGAGGTCAAATGTACATAAGCAGGAAGGAAGAAATGAAACGTCTTAGAAAATGAACCATTTTTTTATTTGAGAAACCAGCAGGATGGATTCCCGATTGAATATGACTTAGAAATGAGAGGTGTGTGGATGCTGCAGGAAGTCAGGAAAGGTCAGAGCAGGGAGATATGGAATCATGGAATGAAAGGAGACTGGAGAAGTGGAGTCAAAATCTGGACAGGCAGTTCCTAGAGGGAAATTTCAGAATTTTGTGTTCTTCTTTTCTGTTTGTGTTTCATGGAATGAAACATGACTGACTGCTGCTGGCATGAAGAAGGGACTGGGGAAGGTAAACTAATCCAGGGAGACCTGATAAACTTGTGGTAATCAGCAAGAAAGAGAAGAGAACCACAGAAAGACAAAAATTGAAGTATTAATTAACAAAAAATGGAAGAAAATTTTGAGAAATAAAAAGAGAAAGGGATTGGCAAGGTTTTTCCACTGGAAGCACAGAGGGAATGAATAAGGGAAGGTTTGGCAGAGGATCCCAGACTAATTTAAACTTTGGAAGAAGTAGGGGACATCGACAGAGGAGGGATATGAGATTTGGTATGGAAAGAATGAATGGTCAGTCAATTAGACACACACCAGGCTACCATGCAAGAAGATACTGTAAAGAGAAGTAGTGCTCTGAAAAACCAAGGTAGGGTACCTGAGATCACTCTGGGAGAATATGTCCAAGGAAAATAAGAGGGAAAAATAAAAGAGCACACCAACATTTACAGAATTACAGGACGGGAAGAGCTCATTAGCCAGAATGAAGGAGGAATATTCACAGGGGACAATGGAAACATAGATGGAAAAAAGTTAAAGAAATTTACCACAGTCAGTTCCATATTAGCCTGAAATTGTTTCTGTGTTCATAAGGCTTCTGTCATAGGGACACTATCTTTTAAAACTCAAACTTTCCAGCAACTTATAAATACATGGAACATGGTAAGCACTCACAAACATTCCAGAAAACATGCTTGCTGCCAGAAAAGATGTAGAGAGATAATAAAACCATTCAAACATTTTCCCAAGAAGACCTGTATGTACCGTTGAATTAGTCAGAAATACTCTGACTGATGTATTCACAGTGATATTATGGCATCCTTATTTCTATTTTCAGGGAAATTCTAGAATCATTGTCAGTAGAAGTATAATCAGGAAGTTACTCAACTAGTCCAGAGGAGTATTGCCTACCTGACAATTAAAAAAGAAAATACAGTTGTAGTAAACATGATGGAACAATGAAGCATCTAACCACAGACCTCAGAGAGATCAGGTCTTCCCAGGCTCTGAGACACAGGCAGACTAGTTTCTAGAATAATAGATAATGCATGGAAGACATCTGCAGAGCATTCTTAGTACTCACTACTCAGTACTGAGTATGCTTAATACTTTGGCTGACTAAGGGTGCAGAAATGAACATGAAGCATTTTTTTATATCTGTATATAAATTACAAATACCTTATGCATAGCAAGAACTCGAGTGAAATATCTGAGGACAGATGCAGAACAAATACAGCAAAGAACACCTAGAAAACAATCTGTGTAATTTACATAATTTAGGAGGAGAGGAAAGAAAGCAGTGCCAGACATACAGGAGACTTTGGGGTCTAGGGTTTTTACTAATACCTCCATGGAGGAATTCAGAATTTTCCTTAATAGAAACACAAATGAATACGGAAAGTCTCCTTTGCAGAATATGCCATTTATAATGTCTAATTATGCTTTTTCTAAATGCATAGTAGAATTTGAAGTCTTCTTAATCCATAATACAGATCCAGTTTGTTAAAAGTTCTTTTGCTCTGAAGTCCTCTTGGTACATAAAAGGTAGATATAAACATCTGAGAGAAAAATAGAGATACAGGTACAGATCCAAAACTTTCCAGATATACAAAATTGTTCTGTGATGTCCACAAGGGATTGTCTCTGTGACCCACACAGTACCGAAGCTCATAGGGCTAAATCCTATGTACAAAATGGCCTATATAAAATGTCACCCACCTGTGTGCTTATGATACGTAATGCAACACAAGTGCTATGTAAGGAGTTGTTATATTGTATTTTTAAAAACTAATAACAAAAATTCAGTAGATGTTCAAATATTATTGATTCATTGTTGGTTGCAGAACTCACAAATGTGAAGGTCTGACTGTCCATAGAGACTCTCAAATATATATGAATAAAGACACACATATGAACACATACAGATGCTTTTATAAATATGGTCATGAATTTGGAAACAGATGTATAGACTAAATAGGTGCCTTGTGACCATTGAAGAATAGATTCAGGTGCCTAGAAGAATGAAAAACAAGTTAAGTGGTATTGTCAAAGTTTAACTCACGTCGTGTATCTTTACAAATGAAAGGCATGGTGCCTGAGATTTGCCCCAAAATACTATGGGAGGGCAAAGAGACAAGATATAGATCAAACAAGACTGACTTTGAGTTGATAACTGTTGACGCAAAGTCGTAGATCCTTATTATACTAAATTGACTATTTTTGCATTTGTTAAAATGTTCCACAATTGAAGGTTTTTAAAAAGTGAAAGTTTATTTTTGCCTTTACATAGTAAATGACCTGTTTATTGGCTGCTGTACTAGTCATTTTTTCATCACTGAAACCAAATACCCAACACACACAACTTAAACGAGGAAGGTTTTGTTTCTTTATTGTTGTTCTTGCTGTTGCTGTCTTTGCTTACAGTTTCAGGTTCTTCCACTGACTCTAAGGAAGAAATATCATGGCAGAAGAGCGTGGTGAAGCAATGTTGTTTGTGGTGACTGCGAAGTGCGGCAGAGAGGCATGGGTCAGGGACCAGGTAGAGTACCTGAGGTCACAACTCCATGACCCATTCAAATACCCTCAGAAGTGTGCTTAAGCCCCTAGTCACTGCTCAAGCCAACCAAGATGCCATCAATCTAACCTGTCAGAGCTGCTAAGCTAAATAGTAGATATTAAGTCAGGAAACATTAAAGAAGAATGTGGGAAGAGGGAGGGTATTGGAAGCTGGACATGTAAGAGCAGTGTAATTTGGAAAGGCAGAGGAGTTGAGAGGGCTTCTTTGGCCAGATAAAACAACAGAGAAAGGAAAAGAGATACATGGAACAACGAAAATACTAATTTCATAGTAATGGGTGACTATCGCAAACACTTCATTATGAAGAAAATTGTTAACTGTGAAAACCCTTGAATACTAAAATGTTTAATTTCATATTTAATAGTAAGAGAGAGAAATACATTGATGATTCCCAAAAAGGAAAATAACATGAAGAAATCTAGACTAAAGAAGATTAAACTGAGGAAGAGGGAATTGACTAAAAGGCGGAACATCCTATTAAAAATCTCTTTCAGTGGTCCCAGATAATAAAGTCCTGACTGTGAAAGGAATCAATGTATAAGATAAAGCACTCCAAGCAAGAACAGTTTGCTGACTCTCCAGAGGTAAAGCAAAAGAATGATTCTTGCATCTTCATAAAGAGGACATTAAAAATAAGCAAATCAGTTTTTAAAGTATCTTAACAAGGATACTTTTGGCAAGAACCAAGACACTGATTTAAGGTTTCAAAAAGTGACATAATTAGATGTTTTTTAAATGTAAACTTTCATTTAACATTTGAAATTGATTTATCAGAGAACTGTATTTTTTCCTTGCTCCATTTTTATTTCAATAGATTGCCCTTAATAACACAGAAGTAAGTTGTGAGGATAGAGCTGCTCTGTTAAAAGTTATATTGCATAGACAAGAAAAACTTACATGTACATGATAGCACACCCACCCAGTACTTCCATAGTCACGCAACTCCACTTTCTGCTCACAACTCTAAGATGGGAGAACATCTCAAGTGTCACTTGACGCATCTGACTTTATTAAGACGCAGCATAAAAAGCTAGAAACTGGATTAAAAGCCAGCATTAAAATACCCAAGTGAATTGAGTTCAGTATTTATGGAACTGGGTATACTTTACTCTCATAAGAAGTAGCTTAATGCAACTCAGAGCCTGAACAAACACGATCTTACACCGAAGATAAAGCACAAGAGTGACAAGATGCCAACACATTATGACAGCTACTGTGTCGCCTGACCTGGAACATTTTTGCATTTTCTAGAAGTGCATGAAAAGCAAATTTTATCATTGCTTCCAGTACAACAGCCTCACATTTTCAGATTTTTATTACCCATGGGCTCTGGTAAAACATCAAAATATAGTTCATTACTTAACATTTTCAAAGGACACGATTTTAAGATGCTCCCCCAGGTGCCCTGATTTCAGCAGTTTTCCTTCATATACCAAGCATCGGACAAATCACCAGTGCTGAAAACAGCCAACACCACTATTATTACCCACAAGGAAATCCACCCACAACTGGAACCAGTGCCAGCCAATCCCTCAGAAGTGCTGACAGCAACACAGAGCTCTCCAACTGCAGGCTCTGGGAGGCAGCTGTGATTCTCCTCACTAAATGCAGATGGTGTGAAGCAAGAGTGCTTCTGCTGGTGCTCAAAGGGTGGATATTAATGGGGAAGCCAGTCGGAACTTCCCAGTGTACCCAGGGTTGAAGTCATTAGTTCCAGAAATTACTTTTAAACTGATCTCATCTCCCACCTGCTCCTCTTCCTGGTTTTTCTTTCTAAGATCTTTGCATTGCCATTTACCCAATGGTGCAGACCAAAAACACTCAAATTAGATTTTGCGATACATCCACCTCCATGAGTTACCAAAGTGAAGAAATCCCAGCCTCATCCCTGCCTCTCTGGCCCACAGCCACCCTCCCTGTCCTCACACGCCCTCTGATCTGTTGCACACATCTGCCTTACTGGGTTCATTTTGACCATCACTAATTGTTCACATAGTACCCTATCTTTAATAAATGATCTGATGACCCATTCCAGACTTGCTACTAGAAGATTAGAAACTTATTTCAGAAAATGGAAATAAATTTAACAATTGCAACAATATCTATATGGTGCCTAAATCCAGATTCAATATTCTGAGTTTCGAAGAATATTGACTGCCAGACAAACTCTTTAATTTGACACTCCAAACATTAATTTTCAGAAGCAAGAACAGCAAGACACTCAGGAGACTGAAGCAATATTTAAGGATTCTGTCCTCCTGCTGCTTACACACTGGCCAAGGATGTGTTTACCAGATTCTCCTGCCCGTATGCCCTTGCAAGTGTGGCACATACAAATGCTTCAGGGAATCATCTTCGGAAAATTTAAAAAATCTTTGATTTTAAATGTGGAGGTTGACAATGGCAGTGGCATATTTATTCAAATGCCCCAAAACCCAAGTTGTTTCTCCAGAATGGTGCAAGTCAGTATTCTGAGGAATTTAGGTAGATCCCCTTTATGAACGGCAGCTCAGAAGGGGTCGGTATTGATTGCACCGCACCTCTCCGCCTCTCCTCTTGCTATGTGACAGTCACCTTGGAGACACAGTGAGCGCAGCTTCTGCCGGTGGCCTTTTCTTTAGCTCCTCACTTTGAAAGCCACTTACACTTGAATGTATTATTTAATGTAGTGAAAAATGCATCACTCTCCCAGACCTTCAGAGCTCAAACAGGTTTTTAAAAGGTCTGGAAACCTTTCGAGAACTAAAATAACCCTGCCCTTGAAAAGGCGATGTGTGCTGCTCTTATCAGGATTATCAGCATGGGTCCAGATGAATAAAACAATTAAATGAACCGTTCCATGAATTTACGTGGCATGATGCCCCTCGCTCCCACCCAAGAAGCCTAAAAGAGCCTCAAATGGCATAAACCAATTATCCTCACATCATGCTTGGAAGAAGTACAAAATTACTGTAGCCACAGCCTCCAAGATGGTGCTAAAACCTAGTCACAAAATCACTGTGGCAAAGAAAACTAAAATAACTTAATCCACTTTAAAGAACAAAGACTTCAAGGACTTGTCCAGATGTCCAATTTCCTAGCATATGACCATGCTGCTTGACTCAGAGATTGGCGATTCAAATAGTTTATTTCAATGAGATCTAAAGAATTTATACAAAATTTTTCAACACTTCTTTTTAGCTATAGACTTGAGCTACACATGGGCAGAAGCACAGATATAGGTAAGCTTTAACTACGTTTCCCACAAGCCACTTCTCTTTGTGGTTCCAGGCTAGGGCTAAGCACCATAAAATCTGTAAGATGGCAAATCTACTCCAGAAATGTAGAAGGACTCCTGTTTGGCTTGACAGGGCAATGCAGTGCCAGATGGTAGTACAGTTCAGTTCGCCTTTTTAGCTTGTCTTATCACTTCCCTGGGTTTAGACCAGGGACATTTTTAGGACTCTAAAAGACAATGGCAGCTTCTCCAGCAACTCACCTGCTCATCAAAATTGAAAGTTGTCTTAATTATTTTCTCTTCACTGAGATAAAATAGCTGACACCCATAGATTAAGAGAGAAGAGGTTTATTGGAGCTCACATTTTCAGTTCAGGATATGCTGTGAGTTAATTATTACTTTTAATGGTTGACCAGTCCCCAATTCTCAAGAATATGATTTTTTACATGGGGAAGATTCAGGCCAGGCCACTCATTGCATTTCAGCATAAAGATACCAGAAATTTCCTACTTCTGGAAAGCGCACCTAGCATTCTGAGGGCAATTTTCGTGGATGCTTTGTGAACATCATCCTGTGTGGTTCGAAGAGGCACTGAAGCCAGGAGGAGAGGTGGAGGACTGCCTGCTGCCCAAACCCTTGTCTGATATCTGATGAAGAACCAAAGGACCCAAATGGTTTGGGCCCTCTGGAATTTGCATTTTCTTTTCTTTCATTTCCATCAGCTTGATCATCTTTTTCCTATAGAAGAATATGTTCTTAATCATTAATAACAGCTAATTTAAAAACTGCTTCCATTTGCTAAATTAACAGCTTTAACATGTGATACAAAGATATCAGGCCTGCCCACACAAAAAGGAAAAGGATATATTAATAGAACAAATATAGAACTTAGGAATCTGCTTTTTGTTATGTTCTATTTAATAATAGAGCAGGTATAAACAAAGCTATGATTGGTAGCCTCATAGATATACATAGTTACTAAGATAATACAAGAGCATTTAATTTTATGTTTTATATGTACATTGATGTATAAGACTGCATGACACCTTTGGAGATCTGAAGCTCAAGTGCAGGTCATAGCCATTGTTGATTTAGAATAAAACTTTATTTTGACCCTTTCTTTCATCTATGTTCTAGCATTCATGAGCAGACAGACAGATGTGAGAGGGTTTCTTAAAATTTATTTTCCTCATGTCTCAGCCAGAGTTAAGGAGATATCTCAAGTCTTAGTTACTGACCAAATGTTTTAGCAAATCCCATCCTTAGGCCTCATGTTTAACTAAGCAAATAAATCAATAGGAGGTAAAAAGTAAAATTACCTCACCAAAGGTGAAATAGTAGTCTTGGTGGTTTATATGCCATGGAGATTGTGGTAATTACATTTAATTTTCAACTTGAGTGGCTTGGAAACTGCCAGGGAATCAGTAAAGGGTGCTCCAGGGTGTGTCTGTGGGTGGGTCCTGAGATTGTGGAGGTGGGAACTCGGGTACTGTATCTGGTCCCTGGCCACTTCCTCTGTGGTAGTTACCCTGCTCTGCTTCATGGCTGCATGAACTAAGGAACTTTTCCTGTCCCCCGCTTCCACCATGATGTTCTTGCCTGGAGCCACCTAGCCATGGACTCAATCCTCTGACACCATGAGCCAAATTAAACCTCTCTTCCATAAACTGTGTATGCACTGTATACCAGGGACAAAAAGCTGACTAGCAGTGATATTAAAAGCACAGCAAGGAGAAGACGCATTCTTCCCACAGTATAGCAATGCAGCATAGTTGTTATTTTAGGATAATGTTTCTCTCTCAGTGACAATGATGTTTCATATATTAATCTGCCTTTAGATCAAATTAGGATCAATAACTTGACTAAAGCCATTTAGATTTCAACTTTGTCACATGCAATCATCAGAGGAGTAAATATTATAAAAACAAACTGTACTTACTTAAAAGTTTTTCCTTAGATATGCTTTTCCCTGGATATTTTACTGTGTTTCTCTCACTTCTTCCCATCTCTTGAAATTAAGCCAATTCCATAAGAAATGTGTCCTACTAAATTACATATCATCCTTATGCAAGGCTAGGGTCCAGCTAGTAATAGCAGAATCCACACATCAAAAGACTACATGTGGAGTTCATAGTTTACTGTCCATGGCTATCCTTTGAGAAAGCTAAAATCTTCATTTTCTCCCTCCTCTTTTCTTTTTGTGTCTCTGACCTTAGATTCCTTCCACCTTATTTTCCTAGTTTTTATATATAAAATGCAGTGCTTACTTTCAAAACCCTCTAGTATTTCACAACTGCCTTCTTCAAGATTCAATATTTCAAGGAACTGTATCCCACAGTACTACATTCTAATAACTTGCATAGACTGCATGAAAAAAATGTTAATATCTAAAGCTACTTCAGGTCTAGTAAACCAAATAAACCTGTCTAAATAACAGTACTCAAAAAGGAAAATAGAAAATTTCTTTAAAGAAGTAAACCCAGATTATTCTTAACACCATATATACGACTTGCTACTTATAAATATCCTTGAAGAGAGCATAATAATTAACCTTACCTGCATAAAGATAAAAAGATAGACTATCTGGTCAAGTTATGACTTTGTTCTTGTGATAGCTAGTTGAACTTTAAAAAGTTTGAAACATGTCTACGCTTCAATTTACTCATTTATGAAAAAAGTCATTAAGAAATAGAAGAGTAAGTTGTTGTATGAATTCAATGAGTTAATATGTGTAAGGCACTTACAAGAGCACCAGGGCTAAATACAAGTATTTCTTGTTGTCTTATTCCCATGGAGCACTAAGTAGATGGATAACACAGTAGAAATGACGTATCCTATACTTCTTTCAGTGAAGATTACTTAAGTTTTCATGGAGAAATGAGTTCAGACCAATGGAGGAGCTAGAATATGAACACTAATAAGGACAATTATGTATGATACCACATAGAAGACGAGAGCCTCCATCAGAATAATTAGCATGCTGTCATGTTAGAGACAGCTTTGGGACACAGCAGAGAAGAAATCTACAGAAGGAAACAACTGGCTGAATAAATGAGGGGAGGGATCAGAAATTTGAAAGGTAAAAAGATATCAGCTTCACCTTTTCCTGGCACAAATCACAGAGCACCTTCAGGAGTGAGTAGGGAGGGGAGTCATTAGGCAGACAGCAGTCTTGGGTATGTGGCTGGAAAGAGAACACCAAGAGCAAGGAAGGGATCCAGGCAGGAAAGCAAGTCCAGAACTCAGATGCAAGGAATGAAGAAGTTGAACCTAGGTGTGTCTGGTGTGGGAGTAGAAAGTGGGACCTGAAATCGAGGAGGAATTATAGGTCACTCCATCTATCTCCCCAGACACTGGATTAGTGTCTCTTGCAGTCTACTTGCAAGAACCAAGGTGTGACCTAGATACCAGGACGTTTTCACAATACTTTAGAAGTTCAACAGAGGAACACAGGAGAATGGAGGAGTCCAGAAAACAGAAGGTAGAGTGTCACTTTGAAGTCCTAGAGGAATTAAGTCCTGGAAGAGAAGGAGGATATTACTGAATACTTCCATGATGCAATCAATGTAGGACATTTCCAGTGAAAGCAGAAAGATAGGAACAGAAGTAGCCATACATCTTTTAAAATGACTACAGTGGTACCTTGGTTCACAAATTCAATCCTTTCCATGATTCTGGTCATAAATCAAAGTGGATCAAATCAAATTTCCCCATAAGGTCAACATTGAACCTAACCACTAAATTTGATTCTGTTCTCATCCAACTTAGTTTGAGACCAGAATCATGGAAAGAATCAAGTTCATAAACTGAGGAACCAGTGTACTTTGAAACACATTAGATACAACAAGGAAAGGTTGCCATTAAAGAAGGTTACTAGAAATTCACAGAACAGTGTAGGTGGGGAAGGGTTGGAAGACAGTCAGATGTCTATATGTGGACAGATAGCAATTTGGTAAACTGAATTTATATCTTTCACATTAAGAAAAAAATATAGTAATTCATACATGTTTCCAAGACAAAGCAACAAATATATAGCAATGTAAAACCATAGCCTGTTCTAAATAAGAAAAATGTTTGCTTGGCTTTGTTTTGTTTTTAGAAGGGATATGATATATTCTCTATAACTGGTATATTGATATGATATATGGTGTATGATTGTATATTGACATGAATTTATACATGGAAATTAAGTGTTGTGATTTTTATTGCTATGGCTTCTCTCTAACTTGATCTTGAGGTTTCTGTCAAGAGTGGATGTAAGCTAGGACAGCCACTCTCTTGGGAAAAGTTGATGGAGAAAATTAGGTGTATGTGTGTCAGGTGATAATGAGTTTAAACAAAATTGCACAAAACAGAGGAAATGTATAGAAATGTATTATAGATTCAGGAGAGATTAGGGGCACCACCGGCAAGTAATGGGAAGAGTGGAGGTGGCAGGGAGCTCAGCAGGCAGGTGGGAATAGAGAGAGAGAGAAAGAGAGAAAGAGAGAGAGAGTGAGTGAGCAAGAGAGAGAGAGAGAATCTAAGAAATTGATCCAATATTAGAACCCTTGGGGACTGATTAACTGGCCTAAAGAAAACACATGAGAAGTTTTATTTCCGTGACTCTGGTCTCTTGTGAGTAAGTTCTGTCACAACAAGGTTTGGAGTCTGAGGGATGAGAAACAAACAAGGTTTCTTGCAAATCACCATACGAGGAAGATTTTTCTAACTAGGCCAAAAGCGAACAGGCAAGCCTGGGTTTCAAATAGCTTATGTCGGCCTAAATTGAATGCTGAAGCAGCAATTTAATACTAAAAAATTAATGACACTAGGCCTTAGGCTAAAGATAGAAGAAAGGTTAAGAGGAGACCCAAAGACATACTTTGCTTATATAAGTGAATTTCTAGGCCCAGATCAGGTTATGAGCCTGATCAGGTAGACACCTTAGCAGACAGAGGTCTGGAGAATAGCCTTATTTCTGGCATTGAGTAAATCTGTGAGAACTGTCATGGTAAGCAATTGTGTTACCAGTAAATCACATGTTCTAGGCTCCCTAATGTCTACTTGCATTAAGATATAAGAAATATTTGACAACAGACTACCACAGTTGCATCTGCCTTCTTGAGTGTAAGTATGATAAACACAGAATCTCAATAAGTATCAGTAAGCACAGAAATATACATTCAATTTATCAAGTGTAAAATTATACTAGACAATGGTTTTAGCCACAAATCAAAAATCAGTGTCATACGGGAGCAGTTTAAAACCCTGGCAGTTGATATTGATCTCCTGAGCCACAACCCCACACACAAATGATTACCATCATCCTGCCTGTGAGGAAAGACCACAGCAATTCTCTTTTGTCATCACTGAGGATCTCTGAGAATCACTGTAGATCTGTAGGCCAACCTGGAACTAGGTCTAGTTAAGTAATGATAAAGTGACATGCTTAAAATAGTCTGGCGTGTTATCTACTTAGCAATGTTTTCTAGAGTAAATTTGAGTCATAATAGGTTTTGAAAATATAAAAAATATAGTTTTCTAAAAAACTATAATTGTGATAGCACGTTCCCCAAATGGATTAAGTTGCTGAAGTATATACATGAATATCTATGTGTAGCAGTCTTAAAACTTTGCCAGTAAGATAATCAGATGAAACCACAAAGGATCATTGAACCAATTTAAAGTTTTTAGGCCAAAATCAAGGAACTTCCTACCAAAATAAGTAAATAAGTGAAATTTTACTTTAGGTAAAAGTATAAAATAAATTTTACTTTAGGTAAAAGTATAAAATAAATTTTACTTTAGGTAAAAGTATAAAATAAATTATACTTTAAGTAAATAAATTGTATTTTAATAAAACATTGATATATTTTCAGTGTTACAGAAAGTACATTCATGTGTCCAGAATCCCATTGTCTTGTGCATACCAGGAAAGGAGAAATCTTTCTTTCTGTCACAGCATTGCCCACAATAAGACCGATAAAAATGCACTGGTTGATTAATGAGATGTAACTGTGGAAAAAGAACACTGCTAGATTATCTACTTTGTATTGAGAAGAAAGATTTAACAGCTGTCATCCACACAAGACCATCAAAAGGTTATGTAAACCTCCATTTGTAAATCATCCTGATGCTCTTCATCCAAAGGATGAATAAATCACTGAAGATAAATAAGACCTCTGTATGTAGGCCCATGTCCTCTTGTGAAATACTGTCCTGGAAGGTCTTTGAGAAGACACCCAGTATAAAGCAACCGTGATAAATTTCCCAGATCGCTGTATCCCCAGTGGTCACCTTATGTTCTACAGATAATTTGGCTTTTCAATCTTGCCTCAGACATAGTGTGGTCCACCCATTTCTCTTCATTCCTGACATCATCCTGAAACAGATGAGAGGCCAGTGAAATTTTTTTCAACCTCTGAAAAGCAATTTGGTGGGTGGAGTAAGACTAAATAGTCCATATTCTTTGAAACACTAACTTTGTTTTTAAGAATTCATTTCTTTCCTTCTCCTCAGTACAAATTTTTAACTTTTCAGAAATATATAAGACAAATTGCCTCATCTCTATTTCTTCACCATCCTTCCACCTGGTAATCCCTTGAACTCTGGGTTTTGCCCTTATTTCTCTTCTTTCAATTTCTATTTTTTTAATGGTGCATGTTTGCTATGTATAATGATTGCATTCCACAAGGCAAATTGGTACCTGTATATACTCCACCTCAATTATTTTTTATCCTATTTTCCTCCCCTTGTTCCCTTTTCCCTCCATCACATGACCACCTTCCCATTTGCAGAGATCTATGTGTTATCCTTTTTTCTATTATCTATTTATTATGTAAGAGATTTACTATGTAATTGGATTTATTATGTAAGAGAAGTCATTCAATATTTAAGTTTGTGGGTCTGATTTATTTTACTTAATATTATGGTCTCAAGGTGCATGTGTTTTCCTACAAATGACTCAAGTAAATCCTTCTTTAATGCAGATTAATTTTCAATTGTGTATAAATACCATATTTGCTTTATCCATTCAATACAGGCTGTTTCCAGTATTGAGCCATTATGAATGGTGCTGCTATAAAATGGATGTGCATGTATCATTGTAATATGATGATTTTATGGTCTTTTGGAAGATACCTAGAAGGAGAATAGCTGTGTCAAATGGAATTTTCTAGTTTCAGTTTTTGAGGAATTCTGAACCTGCATTCTTTTTTAAATTGTTATTTTCAAAGAGAATTTTAAAAAGAACAATAGCAAAATGCCAACAATAAAGACAAAAACAAAACAAAGCAAAAACAATAAGAATGATACAAGGTTTCAGAGCAAAATGATAGGAATTAACAGTGGTTGTTACATTACATATTTTTATCTTCATCGAAGTTGGTCAGATTACCAGATGTAGGAATGCAAGATTGATCAAACCATTAAAAAGAATAAAAGATAAAAACAAACAACTGTAAACAATACAGAGTTTCATCAAACAAGATGATAGGAATTCAACAATGGTTGTTATACTGCATATTGTTGTCTTCAAATTAGATGTTCAGATTATCAGATATAAGCACCCAAAATTGATCCAAAAATTGCTCAAAAGAAGGAACAACTGAGATGAGGGAAAGGAGAAAAACAAAGGAAAAAAGAGGGGGAAAAATATATACATATACAGAAGGATAGCTGGGATAACTGTCCTGCTGATGTCTAATGGTTTATTGAAAGTAGCAGTTAATGCTGTATTTTTATGTATGTATGTATTTATTTTCTGCTTTCTTAAAGTTCTTTTTTTCTAACATACTGACATATTCTGTTTTCCTTGTCTAGGAAGACAGTTACCCCAAAAGTCAATTATCATCCTGAAATGACTTGATATCTGGAGGTTGGATGATTTTGCTTGTCCTTCTGATCTCCCCTTTGCCACACATGGTCACCATGACCATTAGAATAATGACAAACACAAATTACTTGCTGTAGACTACTGACTGTTATTCAATCATTTCATCTTCACAGCATCCCAATCAGGTGTTCTTATCATGTCCATGATGAAACTGATCCACTACAAAATTAAACAACCACCTACATCAACACCTCTCATAAGTGGCCATTGATGATTTAGACCCAAAGTGTTTGATCCTAGAAAAATCTGTAACTTAGTCTAGATTATCACTCCCAACATCTTCAGATAGCCTCACTTCTTTTGTTTTGCTTTTTAACTTTGATCATCAAAAATTGTCCAACAGGAGCCTCGGGTGGGGAGCGCCAGTCTTCTGGCTGGCTAGCTTCCTGCCTGGTGGCTCCCAGAGGGTGGGCCCCCAGCGCATGGGGAGCCATGCGGCATCAAGCAGTGTTGCACGCCGGCCCTTAGGCCAGCCGCCGCCGCTCAATTGAGATCTATCATGACACAGAAACAGTGACACAATTGGCTCACCATGTACTGACTGCAGTTGCCCACCCACGGATGTGTGTGAATCATTGAAACTTTGAACAACCCCTGGGAATACATGCCATACAACAGGCCACTCTTGCTCCTGCCATTGAGAACCAGAAAGGTCCAGAGCCAGCAGAGGAGCAGCTGCTGAACAAGGACTCAGAGAACATGAGAATGCAGACTAAGCCCATGGAGTCAGAGGTCCAGTGGACCGGGGTCACAAGAGCCACTCGGAAGCTGTAAACCAGGAGGACTTTGCACAATACCTGCAGAGACTCATTGGAAGCCATTCTTCCCCTGACAGTACAGGCTGTAGTGGAGCTCCGGAGAAGTCTGCAGCAGGATTCCTGCTGCCTGTGCTGACAGTTGGGGAGAGGACACTAACTGGTTGTGGGGTCCCAAAGCAATGGGAAGCTGGAGAGAAAAAGCTACAAAGAATGGCTTTCACCCCAGACAGCTCACTTGAGATGTTAGTAAGAATTGCCTCCTCAGTATTCTATAGCCATGATGAGGAGGAGGCCAAGGAGAGAAAACAAAGAGACCGAGAAAAAGCAGCTGCTTTTGCTGCACCACTAAGAGAAACAGATCCCAGGTCTGATTCCCGGGGCTCCAAGAAGAACTCGACAACTGCATTCATCTGCTACCACTGTTAAAAGCCAGGCCACCTCAAGAGGAACTGCCCTAAGAGGCCCCATGGGCCATGCCCTGGATGTAAAGGAGACCACTGGAGATCTGTCCGCCCTCTGAGGTGGAGGCCCCAGAGCTCAGACCCATGCTACCAGTTAGTCCAACAGGAATGAGAGGGCTTGGGGCATGGTCTGCCTTCTCCCTCTGGCCAGACCGTCATCTCCATCGAGGAGTCCTGGGTAATCATGACTATGGAGGAACAAGAAAACAGCCTGTTGCTAGACACAGGTGCAAGTCTCTCGGTCCTTCTTTTCAATCCTGGCCTTCCTTCCAGCCGTCATACCTCAGTGAAAGGAGTCACTGGTGAGTAGGTAATATGCTATTTTTGACAACCCTTAGGCTGTAACTACTTATTAGGCCCTTCTTGCATATCTCTGTCTTCCTGAGAAACCACTTTGAAGATACCACCATGTATTACAGCAGCCATTGATATTTTCCTACTAATCTATCCATAACTGTGTAAAGTTTGTAATGTTCCTATCCTATTTCATAAATGGATGTATGTTTATTATTATGTGTTTCCTACAACAACCATTGAGAATAGTTAATGATTTTTCAATAGGTCACTCATGTATAGCTCTATTTATTTTCTTTAGAAGCCACTTTGAAGATACCAAAGTATAGTACAACTCTTGATAATCTCCTATCTCTTTTGTCTCTAACTCACTATTATTTGTCTATTTGTTTTCCTGAGAAACTATTTTGTAGATAACAATATGTAAAACAATAACCATTGATAATTTCCTACCACTTTGTCTGTAATATGCTAAGTCCCCCCTATTATTATGTTATCCTTCTTTTACTCTTTAAAATAAAAAAAATTGTCCAACATGTTTTTCCTCTTGATTTTAATTTGATTGTAATGCTATTCCAGTCACCAAGTCCAAAACCTTTAACTCTAAAGACCTTCTGATTTCAAGTCCTGCTCCCACCTCATCTGTACAGTTGTAGTAGATAACTGTACACTTTCTCTGCTTCCATTTCTCATTGTTTCTATCCCACTTCAGCACTACAGAAAAAGTCACTATGACATTAGTCGTGTTACTCTCTTGCTCCCACCTTTGATGGCCCGCCATTTCCTTAATGAACTGAGAAAACATCAGTCATTCATCAAGACACTTAAGCTTTATTTCAGCCTCCCTAATTTTTACATTCTCTCTGATGTATGCATTGTGTGGTCAAGCCCTTCTTCCAAATCCATCCATCATTTCTCAAATCATACCTTTCCTTGTGCTACGTCACCTACCTGTACCACCCTGCAAGACTACTTTTGTATTTTATATCACTTGAAATCCTATCCATCCAACTCCAGGGCCAGCTGTCTTTCTTTTGATTGCCAAACCTGCTTTATAGCTCAGTTTCGCATTTATTGTATCATGCCTTAAACAATGGCTAATCCTACTAACACTCCTTCTACAAAAGTGGTGAGAGTATTTTACTTATTATTTAGCCCACAGAGAATTAAGCTTAGTCTTTTATCAATAGTAGATATTTAATAAATATTTTTATCAGCACATATTTGGAGTATATCAATTTTACAGTCATCTTGGGGAGTTGGTACCAGGACATAATACAGCTTGGTTCTTTTTTAAACTCCTTTCCTACCCCTTCCCTCACTCCTCCTCTACTTCTTTTCCCCCTTTGCATTCTTGTAGATATTATTAATCTTAGTTCGTATTTCTGGCATATCATGCCACATTTATTGAGGTTACTGGGATCCTGTATGTGGCATATTTTCACCCTATTTTGCCATCCCCTTCCCCTTGTCCTTCAGCCTTGGTCCCTTGGGGCCCTTTCCATCTGCAAGAGATCCATCCCTTTGTCTCTTTTTTATCCTTCCTTTATTTTCCTCTTAGTTTGTACTTTGCCTGACTCAGATGAGAGATACCATATTGCACTTAAGTGTGTGTGTGTGATTTATTTCATTCAACATTAGATTTTCCAGATGCATTATTAATTTTCCTACAAATAGTTTAAATTTGTACTTGCTTATAGTAGGGTAGTATAGCATTATATATAGATATCACAATTTGTTTATGCAGTCATCTATTGATGGTTATATAGGCTGCTTTCAGAATTTAGCTATCATGAATTGTGTTTCTATAAACATTGGTATGCAGGTATCACCATACTAGTATGTCTCAAGCTCTTTGTGGAAGATTTCTAGAAGGGGATAGCAGGGTCATATGGAATTTCTAATTTTAGTTCTTTGAGAACTCTCCATACTGATTTCTATAATGGTTGTACTAGTTGGCAGATCCACCAACAGTGTAGGAGAATTCCTTTTTCAACACAGGCATGGAAGCATTTGTTGTTTTTTTTTTTTTTCTTGATGACTGTCATTCAGAGATAGAGGTTGGCAAAAATTTCATAATTTATTGAAGAGCTTCCTCTCTTTAGCACAGCTCTGTACATCTGTTTGGTAAATTATCATGGTTTTATGCACTAAGGAATATGATGGTTGTTACCAAGTTGTTTCCTAGTTAATGTGTGCTTCTTTCTTTTATGTGCTTTCTTTTATGTAGTATTTTTGGTTCAAATAATGAATTTTTAAATCTTTAAAAAGTTTGGATATTGACACCGGTAATCCCAGCACTCAGGAGGCTGAGGCAGGAGGATCACTGCGAGTTCGAGACCAGCCTGGGCTACAAAAAGAGCTCAAGGCCAGCCTGAATTGCATAGCGAGACTCTGTCTCAAAAAGACAAAAACAGCAACAACAACAACAATAACAAAAGTTTGGGTATTGAAGCAACAAATACAGATTTGCCACCTAGTCTCTATCTAGAAGTAAAATAATGAACATTTCAAATGTAACTTTTATGTGTACGTTATCTTGAAGATTATTATCTGTAACAATACATAGCCACAAGGGTAATATGGGGATGGATACAACTTGAAATTAACATACAAAGGAATTCTCATTTATTTTGAGAGGAGAAATAGAGCAGCCAAAAGGTTTCTTTTTTTTTTTTTTTTTTTTACATTAAAGAGATTTTCAAGTAAGGACAATGCAGATCACCATCACATTTGTAACAGTATTTTCATCTTTAATAGATGCTTCCAGTTATATTTGGTTTTCTAGTACTCATCAAAATTTATCTCTACACAAAACAATATAATTTGAAAGTCCTTTCACGTATTAGATGTTATCATGGCTTATTCTTTACAAATTACCTTTCAAACTGATGACATTTAAACTGAGAAAATTTTGCACCCTTTAAACTCATTTTCTGAGGGAAGAAATCTTTATAGCAAAAGGCGTTATGTTCAAAAGGAAAAAAGTCCTACATTTTTTAATTTATTTCAAGGATGTGACTATGATAGAGCAGGGAGACCTTATCCAAATATAATAACTGAAGCTCACCTGGGTTCACTTTATCAAACTCTTTTTGTATAATTTTAACTATGGAAACTGAAAGTGCTCTTGTAAAACATGTTGTCATGACAACAAAATTCCCTAAGAAATGATGCAAGTCTGCATCTGAAAGTATTCTTGATACGGTTTCACAGAAAGATGCTTCAGCCATCCATTCCAACCCCGTTTTTCAGTGAATCTATTGTGTGCTTAAAATTTTAAATACCTAAAGAAACTCCACCCTACATTGCTCTTTCTTTTTCTTTTTGAGACAGGATCTCACTGTGTAGTTCAGGCTGGCCTTGAGCTCACTTTGTAGCCTAGGCTGGCCTTGAACTCACAACTATCCTCCTGCTTCAGCCTCCCGAGTGCTGGGATTACAGGCATGCATCGCCATCCCTTGCTTATATTGCTCTTTAATGAATATTCTAAGACTAGTAGTTATTTTTGGCTTTCCTACATGAACTGTTAATGAGAATGAGGAAGAAGAGGTATTAAATTTGTCAATCATTATAAGATATCTATAAATATTTTGCTTATCCTTGATTTCATCTGAAGAATCTCTTCAAAATTCTTCTAATAGATTTCTCTATAAAGGAAAGATTTGATAATGCTGGCAAGGAGAATTTGTAACAAAGTATGGATTTGTTGCTTGACAAAGATAAAATAAAAAGTGAAAAAGTAAAAATAATCATTTAAAATTGTAAATCATACTTGGTTTGTACACACATGCACACACACACACATACACACACACACAATTTCAAACCAATGCCCCCAAAATGTTTTTGTTATTTACCTTTATCGGGATCTTAAACGCCAGACTCTAGAATGAGAATAAAATTGTACTACATTTTAAAATATAAAATGTGCCTGGTCTTTTCCAATTTTGGGGAAAAGAAATAATGGAGAAAAACTTTAGTTTGTACTTGCGCTATCTAATGTCATACTGCTTTCTTAATTTCCTCTGTCATAGGACCTAATAATTCACTGTGGCATTCTCACTGTAACTGTAAACCATCTCACCAGCCCCCTGCTCCCACTGGTAGCATGAGTAGAACACACAGCATGTATACACCAGACAGAGGAATGATTTACTCCCCTGATGGGTCATATCAGGACAGTAGATTTCATCATTCTGCTCAGAAGAGCACACAGTTTAAAATGTACGCTTGTTTATTTTTGGAATTGTTCCTTAAATATTTTGAGACCACAGTAACTGAAACCTCCAGAAGTGAAACCACAGGTAAGAGAAGACCACTGTGTTTCCTACCTAATTTCACATGCAAACACACGACACACACACACCATTCACATGAGTGAAGTAGTTGACTCCCTAACATCTTTCACCCCTTGAACTGGGGAAGGGCACACCGTGACACTGGTCAGACTACTGAGGTGCGAGAAGGATGCCTCCTGCCAGCGTGCCTCCTGCTCCCAGTTCAACATCCTAGGAAACACAAGGTAGGGATTAGTGGATCCCCGATTTCACATGTGGAAGATTGAGGATGATTATTTCCACTATCATATGTTCTCTACATGTCTGCGCTATTCCTTCCACTACACTCAGTCCTTTGCACTATTTGTCTACTTCTTAGCTTTCTACTCTGAATTTTAAGCCCCTCTGAAGGTGAGACCTCACTTTTATTTGCTCTGTAACTCTCCCTTTCTAGCTGAGTGGTTTTATATAACGAGAATCTAATATGTGTTTGTAAAATAAAAACACGTTTGTTTAATTTCGGCAGAATTAAGGTGTTTTAGCCATGTGTTGGCAGTTCCACATGCTCTATATTATTAACATTGTACTAGAATGTGCAAAACTGATCTAATTTTAACTATATTGATCCAAGAGGAACAAACTGAAAGAAACCTGAAAAAGGTGAGTAGAAGACAGCCTCTCTAGGAGTGACCCAGTGAGGTAGTAAGATATTTACCTAATATTTTACAATGTTGACATTAAACAATGTTAAGATAACATTCAACAATTGTTTAGTCAACAAATAATTACTGAATACATTGCATATCCTTGCTGTCTGCCAGATTTGGAATAAAATGGATACCCAGGGGGTACGGCTTTGACTTTCACAGAACTGGGTCACAGAACCATTAATTTAGGATTTATTTCTATAGATTAGTGGGAAGTTCATCTACCTTTTATAAACACAGTACAAATATACTTAGAAGAAATATAGCCTGGGATCTCGGAATTGTGAAGTACAGTCATCCCTCACTATATCACGGTTCACTTATTGCAGCTTCACTGTATCACGGGTATTTTTTAAAAAATATATCGATTCTGTATCATGGAGTTTTCACTACATCATGAGATTTTGCAATATACAGGTATTTATATAATATTTATGATTTTGACTCTTTTTGCCTAAAAAATTTAAAACCATATAAAAATATACAAAATGTTAATTCAAACATATTAAAAGAATATTAAATGGAGATAAAATACGGTATGTATTTCATCAGTGGGTGAATATCATACTGTACACAACGGAAATGCAGTACGCCACTACCGCTTGCACAAGTTTGCCAACGTGAGATTGTACACAGCATACTATTGGCTGATGGAAGGGAAGGAGACCAACCACAGCACTGTGTTCTGTATCCTGGACGTTGATTGGCTCAGTGACCATAGCATCGGTCTGTTTGCTCTCCTGCACTGTGCCCATACATTCAGCGTCTCTCCTTGTTCACTTCACATTGCCATCAGTACTGCACAGCTACACAATTCATGATCTTCATTATTCAAGTTGTAGCATACTTCACTGGTGCGTACTTATGGAATTTTACATGTTGTTAAACTTACGTAGTTTTAAGAGTATAGAAAGTGTTTAAGAGCATACGAAGTGTTTACAAGAGTGTGGGAAAGGTTAATAAGAGAGTGGGAAAAGTTTATAGGAGTGTGGCAAGTGTTTATAAATCCTTAAAATATATATAAATAATAAAATAAATATAACACCACTACTTCGCGGATTTTCACTTATCGTAGGGGTTTCTGGAACATAACTCCTGCAATAGGTGAGGGATCACTGTGCTTTTTAACAGGCATATCTTTTCAAATTTATACTGAGACACAATTTGATGTTACAGTAAAAAATGAACTGAAGGATATGGTTTGGAGCAACACCCATCCCCCTATGCGTGAACAAGTCTGCTCTGCTCAAAATAGTTCAAGCTCTTATCACGTTATTCTGCAAAAATGACCCAAAACAAAGAAGTTAAAAGATAAACTATCTTTCTCATAACTGTCTAGGAATGAATTTATAATACAAGCCAATACAGGTACACTTCAGAATGGCACATTATTATATATCTTAAGCTTGTAGAACAATCTACAATTTTTCTAAACACGGGATTGCTACATTGTCGTACTTTCTGTTTTATACAGCCAGAATGTTTTTTGTTTAACTTTTCTTTAAAAATCCTCTAGTGAAAAGTACAGCATGTTGAAGACCGCGTAAGGATGGTGATGACAGGAAAGATGAACTATAATAGTTAGAAGAGACTCTTTTGAAGTAATGGTAGAACTGGCTATGGTGATTGTTGTGCAAGTAATAAGTTTACTATAAATCATAGAATTCTACATTTATGATGAGTGAACTTATGCTATTGAAGTTATACCTCATTATAGTTATTTTTTAAGGCAATAAAACTTTTCCGATAGGTTCTACACCTGGCATCAATGTTCTAGTAACAGACAAAACTCATTTGTAAATGGACTATGAATCACCAACAGGACTCAGAGAGAAAAGTTTCCTGGAGTCAAAAAATGTTTCTAGAAATACCCTCGTCACAAAGAAGTGAGAGTAGTAGCTGAGTAGTTAGGATTATTAATTGTGTGAAAGTTTACTGCACTCATGTGAATGGTGTGTGTGTGTCGTGTGTTTGCATGTGAAATTAGGTAGGAGCCATCACATTCGGGCAGATTCACAATGACAGTAGCCATGGCAACATGGACATGAGTAGGTTTCTCAGTGAAGTTTTGCACTGGCAGTATTCCTTCTAAAGACTATGTCATGGATCAATCAGAGCTGCATACCATTAAAAAGCGAAAGAGGGCAAGGCAAGGCCAATTAAACCACAGAGTCTCCCTTTTGAAATGATTATAATAAGCGCAGAGAAGACATTTTTGCCTCCCTGTATTAAATTCCTACAATTTAAACTGTAGCTGACTGAATACTATCATCAAAGATTACTTCATAACTTAAGGGAAACTTACATGAGTCATTTGACTGTTGAGTGAATTATTCCAAAATAAAAGTTAAGAATGTATCCATGTTTTTCAGTGAACAAACTTCATAGGAAAGAAGCCGGTATAAATATAAGAATGCTTCACTATGAAATGAAAAAAATAAAAATATTCTGGAAAGTTTATACTGAACTATAATTTACAGCACCGGATTGTGTGAACTATTGTCCATTACAGCAAAATATGGTTCTTCTCTGTCCAGACAGACAGAAAACACGATGGGATGCTGACATTCTACTGTCGTGCTGCTTGAGATTATCTCTAGGAATGTTTTCAGGGGATGCTTTCTGATAAACCAACTTCTGGCTTCGTTGTTGCTCAAATCATTAACATTTTGGTTTTTATACTTTGCAATGACAAGCACTATGATACATGGTCTAAATCAGAGTGTCTGAAGCTCAGTACTTCACACATGCAGAGCTGGACCACTTCTTGCTGTGAGGAAATCCCATGTACAACAGTATGCTTCACACCAACCCTGGTCTCTAGGCTCTCTAAATGTCACTAGCATGCTTATACCAGTGATACAACCAAATATCCTCCCAGAAATTGCCAATCTCCCCTTGCGCAATATTGTTCCTCACTGAGAACTAAACATCCACATGATCATTTCAGACTCTGTGGAGTTGTCAAAAGAGTATAGAAGTGGAAAAAGCATAATGTTTTCACTGTGGAATTACCCAAATAACTATAAATCTGTTAACACAGAGAAAATGTGAAGTGAATGTCTTGGAAATCGAAGATGTTTAGAAAAAGGAAAACCCATTACTTCCGTTTTACTGCATCAGCCGCCTCCAACATCAAGATCAGTCAGTGAAGCAACCATGTTTGTTCCAAATATTCAAACTGGAGGAAGAGACTTTTGCCACACAGCTGATGCTTATCTAAGCTAAACAAACCACCTCATAGCAATGTGTTAAAAGACAAACCTAAATTTACACACAGAGTTTTTGACTACATTTGACAAGAGCCTGCTCCATACAGAGGCCATCATTGAATCAAACCATCAAAGACAGAAGAGGTGGAATGAGCTGACTTCTGATGACCATTACTGTTTGATATGCGTTACAATTCCCTTCAATAAATGAACTACCATTCTGTTCTAGTTATTGCATATTCATGTCAATGGTGAGGAGGGACCCTCACCCTAAATAGTACTAGATGATTGAACGCAACAGGTAACGCTGGACAGATGAGATAGCAGCTGCTGTGACAGCAAGCTTTGTAGTGACTCTGGAACCCGCAGCAGGTGTGATTGGCTTGTGTGAGGAAACTTGAGGGCTAGCGAAGAAGTGGAACCTAGATAGACTGAAGACTGATGGAGCTGAGCTGGTCCAGCTAACAGAGGAACTAGCTAGGCAGGGAGCCTTTTCCGCTATAGTGTGGAGAAGCGGGGCCACAATCTGGCAAAAACAGGGAGTGTATAGTTAAGTCTTTGGGGCCCAGTGAGGCACAAAGATACGAAGCCAGCATGTGACATTTGATGCCATGTAGTGCGCATTCTCAGGTACCTGGAAGGGTTTTATGGTGCCTCATTTATCCGGAATGCAAAGAGAAACCTGAGCAGTAGATAGAACCTTCCTGCTTGAGTTTTTTGTGTCCATTCTTTTCAAAACAGAAGTGTGTTTTAATTATCTCTTAACAACTTTTCTTTCTGGTAACCGTGCTGGCTATAGTGCATGTTTCTGAACACAGCAGGGAGCTATGAAAGAAGAGGAAAACAGAATAATTTCCTTTAAGACTCTTGTGTTTACACTACTGGAGTGTCTGACACAGACTGATCTCAGTGCTCTGATCTTGTGGGGCTTTTCTGCATAGGTCATCACGCAATGATAAAATCAAGGTGATACTGTCAATTGAAATACTTTCTGTCTGTGAATAGGCCTAGACCATATACGAAGGTTTATCTTGGCATCTCTCCACCAGAGGAACCTCAGTGCAAGACCAAAATCCTGAAATTCTGTATTCAGATAAATGATCATGGGGAGCACTAAATAGCTAGCCAAAAAATTAATTTTAATATTTATTGTATTCCTATGAGAGTTGACATTAAAAATTGGGTATCAAATGCAGGTTTGAGAATCACACTGCAGCAAATAAAAACATGACTTGGGAGTCAGATATCTGAATTGGAAAACTTTTTCTTATAGTTTCTAGGTATGTGAGGTTATAAAAGACTATATATCAACCAGTGTATTATATGGGAGTGTATGTGGCATTAGATGGAGCACTGAAAGTATCTGGGATTCATCTGACAAAGAGGAGATAATTACCCATCCTTCTAGCCAACCATCCATAAATGCACAACATACAAAATAGAATCTTGATTCTATATCAAAGTCAATCCAATAAAACAATAAAATAACAACAAAAATCATGATAGATACAATCCTGGGAAAGGTACAGATACCCAGTCAGGGTGTCAAAGGGAGGTAGTTCTCATGAAGCTAGAGTCACTGAAGTGTGATCCCTGTGTCCTATTAGGGATAAGTGCTTCAAACTGTCAGCTCTGACATTGTGTCCTCATAATTCAGGTGAGAGTCCTAAGTGAACTCAACATCTAATGACCTACCTAGTGCTGTAGGATGAACTTTGGGAGTTTATTGGATTTGTCTGCATTTTAATAAGGACAAACTCAAACAATATCCAAATCCAAGTCTGTGTAACAGATTGATATTGGTAACTCTGAAAGTGAAAAGGTCAAAAAGACTGCTTTCTGGAGAATTTTCACTTTACTTTTAGATTAATGAAATTAGAGCTATATTTTTGTATAGCCCATATATTATTGATATTTTAAAAAATATTTGTTCCCTGGAGTGTTTTAGAAAAGGAGAGGTTGTGTGGTGTTTGTGTTTGCCCATATAGCTGGTGGGGAAGGAAAAGTACTCAGGTTTTTGTGTCTGAACAAACTTTGAACTTGTCCACTTTTCTCTCTACATTTAGGTGAGAAAATCTGAAACTTTCCTCAGAGCTGGGTGTCAGTGTATGTTATTAATATTTATGGTTCCTTCTCAATCAGCTCTGGAAGCTACTCTTAACTACTGTGAAAAATCAATGGCGAATAGTATATCAAGCTTTGTATGTAACCCATTATATTTTTCAAAGCACTCTCACTGCTATTGCCTCGTTTGAGCTGTCCCCAACTTATTTTATGTTATCCAATATAATAGACACTGTCAGAGAAAAGAAGAGGAGAGAGGTTCCTGGCAGGACCATGAGTACGGAAGTTTTTTACTTGCTGCTGATGTCCTGAAAGGCAAAATCGCTCCCTTCCATTCCTGTCAGAAGGTCATGATGATTGTTGGATAACCTACATTAGTCCTACTTTTTTCCTCTGTCAGGCAGGCAGCCACTAAGCTAGCAGCTCACCCGTACCTGCTGAGTGTTTCTTCTTCTGCTCCTGCTGACAGCATAGTAGAAAACTACAGGGAAGAGGAAAGAGCATAAGCTTGCAGCAATGAGACACCCAGGGCTCTGAAAATCTGCCTTCTCTCCATTCTCAAGTGCCTAAGATTTGGGGCAGGGTATTATATTAGTCCCTTTCCAATTACTGGGATAAAATATCTTAACACCTGCAACTTAATGGAGGAGAGGTTTATGTTGGTTCACAGTTTTAGTGGGTTCAATCCATGGTTGGCTGGCTCCAAGGCAGAAACAAGATGGCAGAGGGGTGTGGTAGAGGAAAACTTCTCAACCCACAGCAGCTAGAAAACAGGGACAGAGGAAGAAGGCAGGAGCTGGAGACATGAACACACCCTTTGAGGTCACACTTCCAGGGAACCACATCCTACCAAGTCCTACAAGGACCATTCTACCATAATCATATTCTACCAGGACATACCAGGACAAGAGTCATATCCTACCAGGTCCAGAACCATAGGTCCTACCTCCTAAGGGCACATTTTGGATCTAAGCCATAACAAGTGTTAAGAATAGAGAACATGAAATTTTCAAGAAGGCATAAGAGAGTTAACATTGTCTCTAAATCTCAGTTATTATTGCCACACCTGGAAATGAACTAATAGACTACAAAATCATGCTGTTGGTCTCCTAGCAGGTCCATATCTCTAAGGTTCACACTTTGGGCACTGCTAAATTTGATTAGTGTGGTGTGCCTAGAATAATACCATATGAGGGAGTAATGTTGACTGATGGACTGAATGGTCCAAATTACAAGATACCAGTACTTCCCACCAGCCACTGACCATACTAAACACTGTTATTTATAAACTGTGAACACCAATACCCATTTCTTTTTCATGGGAATAATCTTAGGGAATTTTAAGGACCAAGGAGAATGTCATCTTTCAATACACACACACACACACACACACACACACACAGAAAGAATTAAATGTGGGCACAAGGGGACAGTAGAATTAAGCAAAACAGAAAGCTGTGTTCCGTGTGTCCACATGACAAGAAACCCAGAAGTTCCAGCTTCTGCTCAGTAGTGATCAGGGAGGTCAGTACCCAATCTTTTCTCAATGTTCTTGAGCTATGGCCCACTATCCAGCTGTATCCAAACAGAACAACCTGATGGATGTGGGATGTCAAACGGTAATCTTGATGTCAAGGAGAGCACAGCTTTTGTGAGATAACAATATTAATTTAAAGCTATCTTTTCAGCAAAAACAAGAGATTAGCAACACGTAAGTAGCATTAGCTAAACAGTGTGTGTGTGTGTGTGTGTGTGTGTGTGTGTGTATTGTTACACCACAGAAAACCCTAAAGGCATTTAGTGGTGAAAAACATTGGACAGTGTTAACATAACTGAATTTTCATATTCACTCCTCTACTAATTATGCCTATAACTGGAGGATCAATTTACCCTCTCCACTTCTTGGTTTTATTTCTGAAAGTAGATGTGGTACCGATTCGCTTTCAATGTCCCTTCCAGCTGTAAAAATGTGATTCTGAGTTGCTCGAGTAAAGAACATTCTTATTTAATCAAACTAAAGCATACTATGCTGGGGCTGGGGATTTAGCTCAGCGGCAAAGCGCCTGCCTGGCAAGCGCAAGGTCGTGAGTTCGGTTCCCGGTACCGGAGAAAAACCAAAAAAAAAATTTTTTTTTAAAATAAATAAATAAAAATAAAGCATACTATGCTGATTTGCGTAGGTTAAAAAGTATACGTGACGATACAGGAAAACTGGTGTTCACAATATATTACAAAACAAAGACCTTCTTGTTTGTTGGGAACAGAAGCATCTGGACTACAATGCTGAGAGGGGCAAGGTTAAAATGTGTTTTCTTGGGGCTGGGGATTTAGCTCAGCGGCACAGCGCCTGCCTGGCAAGTGCAAAGTCGTGAGTTTGGTTCCCGGTACCGGAGAAAAACCAAAAAAAAAAAAAAAGTGTTCTCTTCACTCTCAGGAGTAAACATCACTTGGGCAGAAGTTTCTCTTTGTTTTTTTGCTTTTTTTTTGGTTTTGCTTTTTATCATGGTATGAAAACTGCTTTTTTAAAGTTATTACCACAGAACTTAGGGGGAAAGGCTGCAATCTGCTGTTGAGTGCTTGTGTACATGTATATGTGTATGTAAGGAAAACAGTTACAAAGCCTTTAGTTACTTTCACTTCGCGTAGAAAGTACCCTTGCACTTCGATGATCTATTTAGTTATGTGTGATTCTCATATCATTGATCCGTGCACAACTGACAGCAATTGAAGAATCCTTCACTCATGCTTCCACAACAAGGACAATGTTTTATTTCATTGTCATACAATCAAAGTAGAATTTCGAAGAACAATTAAAGAAATATGACTAACTTCAGAGATATCAAAAAGAGCATCTCTTAAACGCGTGTTTCCTTAATTAGGAAAAATAAAGTAGCTCTTATGTTATAGTCTTCCTAAATTATTCAACACGTGCTTTGTAACAAAGGGACTTAATGAGAAATCACCTATACCTTCTTCAAAAAGGAGTGTTACTTACTGTCTTGCACACTTTGAAGTAGCCCCATGCTGACAGGATTTTACGAGTGTTTTATATGTGGATAGGATTGAGAAATATTGCAAGAAATTCCCCTTTAAAATAAAAATGTCACCAAAATTTAATTTAGATCTGATCATCCTTTCTGGTAAAGAGAAACCTTCTAACTTAAGCGAAAGTATTGCTGGGGCTTAAAATTTATGATACTATTTCATTTTTTTTACTTATTCCACATCCATACAATTTATCAGAGGTAAAATAACATTAGTAAAGCTACTAGTCAAAAGACTTTTCCCTAAATGCATTCCTTTGTATTCTTGGGTTGGGAAATTTTTCATTTATTTAACCAAATTGAAAGCAGTGATTTCCAACAAAGACCCAATTCAAGCAAGTTCCATAAAATGCACATTTTATTCCGAATCATGAAAAAATATCCACATTTAAATAAAGTGTGAAAAAAGCAAAGTTAATCCTCCCTGATGAAATACAGGTTATTGTGCTGAAACCCAGAATTCTTTTGGGTTGGAAACTTCCACCTGCCAATTCACTCTTTTAAAATCACTATTTCTTGAGAACAAACTTTAAGTAAAGTGAAAATCACCGCAAACTTTCCAGCCGCAATTGAATGTTGATCACAAGTATTCCAGAATTAACCCTAAAATCACAAATTTAAAACATCTTCACACATCCTCTTGGCAATCAAGTGATAAGTCAACAATATATACAAAATTTCTATATTACATGTTGCAATATCTTGGTCTAAGCAGAAAAAAGGATCTGCCTAGCATGAATCAGATTTTGAAAATTACAGAGAAGTACTGCTTAGCATAATGGCATTAAAAACATCTCACTTGGAATTTTTGCACTATTTTCTCGGTCAGTACATGGATCAATATTTCTACCCTTAAAGGTAAAGGCATTTTTAGTACCTTCAAATTCTGACAAATATGCTTGCAGTGGCAAAAAACATTTAAGAATTTGCAAAAATAAATTACCATAGTAACATCAGTGTTATACACAGGAATATACATTTTACTATACAAAATGATGCAAGTAGTGTAAACAAACTCACTGGAACATAAGATAAAAATAAATCTACAGTTTTCAATATATCACAAATATGCACATTTTACCTTGTGTTGTCGAAGTACTAAGGACTTCTAGAAGTCATTGTTCTTTCAATGAACCCCAGTGGATATTTCAGAGTAGAAATGATTCTCACCATTTTCCAGTGTCAGTGGGATATCATTTGAGAAATCCGTTCACGTAACTGTGTGTTCCCCGTTCCCTCTGCTGTGACTAGGTTCTAAGGTATGAAGTGACTGCTTATTGGCAGGTGTCCGGGAACCCAACCATAAGGAGATAGAAGCAGACATCACCCCTAAAACCTCTTGGATAAAAGATCATGAGAATCACAACAAGAAAACATTCCTTCAGGGATAAAAAAGCAATGCATGTCCCTAGCTCTTCTAAACATGAAATATGTTGAATAATCTTAATTTTAAAATGCAAGTACACTTGGATTTTGTGTATGCTAACAATTCACAGCTGTGACATAAGATCCCCACATTAAAGACTCACCTCCACCAAACTTTTCCAGACATGAAATTAAACATGAATGTTGTGATTTTGCATAGTTTGCTAGCAAGGTGCTTTTTCTCTTTGTTCAGTCTTGGCTTCATCAAGAATCTCTTCCACAAATTTTGGTTAGAATAGTTGAGGAGCAGATGAGGAATCCAAGACAACATCAGTTCTGACATCAAAAATAATCTTTCTGTTCCTTTTGTCACAAAATCGAATTTCCCGAACTTAACAGAGAGTTTGACCACGGAAAAAGCAGTTCAATTTTATAGCATCAAAGTAGATTTAGTTAAGAATTCAGATAAAACATTCGACAATTAATTACTGAAATCAAATACTATGAATATTCAATCTTATTTATTCAGGCATCAAGGTAGATATTTTGGTCTTGACTATTCAGTCAACAGTCAGTAATTAATAATGAGAAAGTGGTCAGATCCTCTTGAGTTTGCTCATCCAAGATACAGCCCAACCCACTACATGCTTAGGGACCTGGGATTCTACATCAGAACTAGACATTCTCAACTTTTTGTTGGTAGGGCAATACTCACTTATTTTAAAAAGGGCCCAATATTTGGCAAGCTTTCAAACTGCTTCATTAAAATCTTAGCCATGGTGATGACAATATATTATCCTAAGGAAACAAGCAAAAACTACGAACAGGACACCACACATGGAAAAACCACCAACTACTATCACTTGCTTTTTCTCCCTTTCCCTCACTTATACCTCTGACCGTATGCTACAATTTTAGTTAACTGCTCTTTGTCCAAATGCTTTAGCTATTAGCACAAGTCATGACCTTATTCAAATAAGAATGCAGTGACAATGTAGAATCCCAGAATGGAAGTGATAGCAACCAAGAGAGGTTTTAGATAGTGTCACCCAAGGCCCCTCACAGTTATTTCAAAGAAAATAGGATGCTCCTTTTCATCGTTACCTCTGAGTGTGTTATCAGTAAAGCAAAAGCAAGATATTTCCCAACCCTTTTCCAGTTGAAAAACCCAGAGTGTAATGTGGCCACATGTCACTTCTTGCCTGTGTTTTTCTTTTTCTTTCTTCCCTTTCTTTCTTTTTCTTCCTTCCTTCCTTCCTTCCTTCCTGCCTACCTTTTCATTATTTCATTTGCTTTATACAGTTCAAAGGGTAGACCAAGTAAATCACATCTTAAAAATTAATATTTTTATTAGAAAGAATTAATCTCTCTAAAGCAAATACACACAAAACAAACTCATTAAATTTGGAAATAAGAACACACATTACCATTCTAGACAGAAATAGCTCATTTGGATAATGCATTTAGGAGTCATTTGGCCAAGATGCCAGCATCTGTGTAATCAATAGAAAGATCTGAATAATTTACTTAAAACTCAGTGAGTCAAAAATGAAATTAAAAATGAAGTCTTTCTGGAGTCTCATCCAAATCTTAATATTAAAATAAAAATAAATCACAGAAAAAATTCTAAACATCTTTTGCTTTCCACAACTGTCACACATTATCTCTTTATGTTAAAATTCAACTATAAAGAAAATATTGCTACCAGTGACTGTGTGTTTAATCATATTTGTCCATTTACCCACCAGTACTACTTTTTAACTCTTACAAGTAAAGGAAAATTCCAATTGAACGGGACACTTTTTATTTAAACTGTTACAATTTCAACCTTTGTCATTTATTTACTATGAACTATAAGAAAAAAAATGAACTTTGTCTTTACATTCTTGAGTGTAAGTTTTTTAAAGATTATTTTGATTTAAGGAAGAGAAACGTGGAATTCATGTCTTGAGAAACGTGGAATTCATGTCAACATTCTATGAATAAATGCTTCCTTTGTAAGGTCTGACTGCCTCGGTTAGAATCTCAGCTTTACCCCTTATTAGTTATCAGTTAGCTATTGTTATCCCGGACAAGTTCCTTAACTATTTCTTCACAGGACTATTGGCGAGAATTATATTTCATGATATAAATGAAGTGCTTAATGTACTGAACACTGAATAAATATGAGCTTAACTAGCCTTCATTTTAATTCTAAGACTAAGAGTAAAGAAGCGGACAGTTTCTTCTTGGTCTTCTCTGTCGTTGTTGGCAACAATATGCCTGTTTCCCAGCCCAAATACTTTGTGCCCCTGACCCTCACAAAGCATGAAGAGATAAAGGCCTCATTTTAGAAATCAAGAGAAAATCTTGACATGGGACCCTTAGTGGGCATTAAAACATTTTAGCTCATGCCCCTCTTCCATGTATAACATGACTCAGAATTTTAATTAGACTGCTACAGCTTGTGTCCCAATGTCTCCCCAAAACCTCATCCAGTTATAGGTGGGGTATTTCAGAGGTGGCTGGATCCAGAGTGTGTGATGCTGGGATTGACCCGTGGTGCAATGCTAGGATTAAGGGTGTGAGTGCTACCAGCCCTAAGCGGCCTGGATAAAATAAAAGGAATAGAAAGAGCAGAAGTTGCCCCATGGCTGCTTTGCTATTTTCTGCCCGCTATGAACTGTCTCTCCTCTGCAATACTCGTCCGCTGTTCCACTCTGCCTTAGAGTCAGTCAGCTATGGACAGAAAACTCTACAAACTGTGAGCCACATAAACCCTTTCTCCCTTAACTTTGGGGATCAGGTATTTTGTCTCAGCAATAAGAAAATAACTATGACAGACCTTATGATCAATTACAAATCTTAGCAACTTGTAAGCAAGTATGTCAACCTACATGCTCATCTCTTTTCTCTTTAGTTTTTCAAACACTTTCAAATTCTACCATGCAATTTAATAAATACAATATAAATAATGAAAAAGTTAACTGTTGGACAATACGTAGAAAGAGATGGTTTGTGATTGCGTCTTCGCAAGTGTTTTGAGAGCTAGAGAAAGACAATAAGGATACAGTGGGAGAACTGAGACTGCAGAGTCTCAGCAGCCTTTGGACTTGGGTGAGAAACATTCTCTGCCTTTACAAGATGGTTGAGAATCAATTATTTTGCATAAAATGCATTGAAGATTAGGTTATTAGTAATAACATGGGCACTATTTCACAAATTGATTCATTGGATATAATTAGGTATCATCATTCAGTAAATTATGTTGTTAATAAAGAATGTTGGGGTATTTTTAGCACTTCTCATCATCAAAGACTTTATGACCCCAAATGATTTTCCCTGTAATCTTTGAAATATCATATATTTTCAAAATTATAGAAGCTAAATTAAATTAGCTAGATTAAATTCCTTCACAATGAAAACAAAATGTAGGTCACAATTAAGAATTTCATAAATATTTATTGTCACTCTTTCCAAGGTAGAAATGGATCTAGAGGCAGGAAAAAACTGTTTTAAGTTTCTTTGTTTCAATAGTTTGAGGAAAAATACTAAAACCACTGAAATTTAAAGAAAGGATCTGTCTTAACCAGAAGAAAGGTCTATTGATTTTTTAAATGTTAAAAAAACTCCTATTTTCAGGAAGATAGTTAAAAGCAAAGTCATTATTTTTAGCATCCAGTTCTCTAGTTCTGGAAATATTGTAAATGAGAAATGTTGGTGAAGTCCAAGAGATAAGAGAAGCTGTATATTTGGGAAAAATCAATTCATTCCTTAAACAGGAAAAAAGGTGGATGGAAAATGCCAGAAAGAATACAGATACCAATTAATATTAAACTTATGGGTCATTAATCTTTGAAAGTAAATAAAGCTACAGAAAGTTATGTAATTATTAACACTGAAGATCTAAATTTCACAAGAGAGAGGTATGGAAAGCCTAACCAGGCATCTCTATTAGTAAGTGCAGTCCTGCTGGGGTTATAGCTCAGCGGTACAGCACCTGCCTGGCAAGCGCAAGGTCCTGAGTTCAGTTCCCTGGACCAAAAAAAGAAGCGTGGTCGTGTCACATCATTGGTAAAACTGTCTTTTTCACAATTTACTTATAGGGACTAGAAACTTCTCACGTAAGAATCCTTTTGCATAAAGAGAATACACAGTGATACTAAAGAAGAATATGCAACACGTACACATTGAATTTATTTCTTTTCAACAGCTAGGCTTACATTTTTAGTCATTAATATGTATTCAAATATTTAAAGATTCTGACACTTGTAAAATGCATATGAATTTGTCCTTTCCTCTTGCGCAGTGCTGTACCAGTGAGGAAAACATACTGCAACTAAAGAAATGGAGATGTTAAGGTTTTATTTTGATGTTGGGCATTTTGTTACAATTTCTGTTTCTGGTCAAGTGCCCCCCTGTTATTGCTCCATGTGCACAAATTTTTTACAGCCAACAACAAATCCAAAGTGAGCTAATTCTTCTCGCTGAGCAGGCTGTACACACTTAAACAGAACAATCTATAGAAGTAACATAAAGCACTGTGCAAGAGTAAAGCTAAGGTAAAATAATTTTTAAAAATCTATACAAATGCCCCAGAGTAGACCTGACTGCACCCACAAACACTGCCAATAGTCATGCATAAATCTACTCACAACTAAATTTCAAACTCCACTGTGCTTTGGAGATTTATCCCAAACAAGGAATTATAATTTGGAAATGCATATAATTTGGAAACGAATTATAATTTGGAGTCCATATAGCCTAGCATTAGTAATCTATTTAAAACTTGCACACTTGTTTTTGTCCGGATTGTGTAAATCCATAGATTTTGTTTCTCAGATCATTTTCCCAGAACAAGATAAGATGTGTATTTTCTATAAAATTGAATTAATCTCTATCACTTCTCTAAAAAAATAAATATCATGTCATGGTCCTAGGAGTTTTTGCTATATAAGCTGCTAACATTTAGGCTGCGAGCACAAAGTTTACACTGAGAGAAAGTTGATTTAAATTATTTATTTACATATGTGTAGAATACATATGTAGGGCAACTGTGAGTTGTAATGCCAGCGGCCTTCCAAGGTGGACAACAATATAATGTTACCAGTCATTTAGCAAATAAATAGAAAGGATTACAGTGGATAATAAAAAGTCAAGGTCAATGAGGTGCCATCCCCTTAAGCCCCCTTAATCTACTTCACAAAATTATAAGGCATTTAAAACTAATCTTTCTTCAACTTGGGCAATGATGTGCACTTTCAAAATAGATGTAATTCTTACTTTGTAATAAACATTTTTCAACTCTAGTTTGATAAAAAGATTAGCAAAACTCAAGAAGATATCGGAATGTAAATATCCTTTCTAGTACGCAAATTTTTCCCTTGTTTCTATGTGCTCGTGCTCTCTTCCCAAAGGGCCATAAACAAATGTAGTGATAATAGTCTGAGTGTAGCCCTTAGGATGGACAAACTAACAAGAATGAACAAACAAAATGCATCTTGTTTTCAAACTGAAAAACCTATTATAGGTGGCTCATTTAAGCTACCAATGTTAGTAATTACATAACTTTCTAAATTAAAACACTATCACTTAGGACAAACTCATGAGTGGTTTTCAATGCCATTCAAATGGTTTTCCTTTATTTAACCTATTTTATTATTTGTTTTAGTTCAAGATATATGATGAAAAATCCATTGGTCATCAAAAAGAATTCTTCCATAGTTGAGGATTTTGCTATAAGAACATTGATCCATATGGATCATGCATCATAATTATATTTATATAAGAAGTTAAAAGATACTCCATACCTTGAACATAATGTGCACACTTTTACTCACAAAGTCAGAAATAACACCTCATTAGTATGATTAAATGGAATACAGAGCCGTAAGGTTTACCTTTGTTGTTTTTCCTACTCTCAAAAACTTGTAGTTTTCTCCATGCTTATTTGGTTAGCATTTCTAAATTGCCAGATAATTAAGGAGTCTTATGCTCAAATGCAACTGGCTAATAATTACATAGCAGCCTATGCTTCTTGCCAACCTCTGGCCAGAAACTTTTCTTTAAAACCTAGACTATTTAGATAGAGAGCACATCAAGGCTGATATACTATGAAAGAAAGAAGGAAGGAAAGAAGGCAGGAAGGAAGGAAGGAAGGAAGGAAGGAAGGAAGGAAGGAAGGAAGGAAGGAAAGAAAGAAAGAAGGAAGGAAGGAAAGAAGGAAAGAAAGAGCTAATTTGTCTTACTGTGTTTTTCATCTGAAAGAAAAATGACTTCCCAGGGACCTAAATAATATCTTGATATAAGGAGAGACCAGTTTTGATGTTTATTTCAATATTCAGTGGTGGGGAAATTGAAACACTGAGCACTGTAAAAACAGTTAACTTGCCCTAATTTACCCTGCTGGACTGTGACAAAAGTATATTCAGAATCTGAGACAGAACTTAAATATTCATGTTTTTTTAAAAAAATCTTTCTTCACCTGCTTTCCATAAAAACCACAATAAAAATACTCATATCTAATGAACAAATATTAAAGCACAACATTCACATAATTACAAAGTATTCATAATTTAGAATTACCCATGTATGATACATACATTCTAGGCAAATTTACCTACATGAAATTTTGGAAAACAGACTCAGAGAAAACAATTTAAAAGATAAAAATGACACAAGATAGAAGAATTCATTAGAAATAGGACAGAGAATTTCACAAGTATCAGCCACTGTATACTTCAAAACAGCCACTCCTCTGGATTAATTTTAAAAGTTCTAAAGCAATGTGGTTATTCAAAATAGAACATCAAATAGGTCAGATCTCACATGTGAATAAATCTCCTTAAATGTAAGGGAAAATGTGCTTTGCAACTGGGTTCCAATTGTGTTAATTTTCAAAATGCCATTTTAGTTAGTTCTCATAATACTCCCAGGAAAGTGCTGGATACTACAGAAGCAATTTGTGCTGGCAGCAATTTAAAATTTCAAATTGTCAAATCATCCATTTTCTGATCTTCATAAGGCTGTGTGCATTTTTTCCCCTACTTTGGACAATGGGAGACAGAGTCAGTATCATAACAGAAATTTTCCACTTTAACAATGAAATGTGAGTCTGCATTCAACCACTATGACCACACCATTCATGCTAATGTGGGATACAAGGAGCTTTAGCATCATCATCTACTCTTTGTATTTCTGTTTGCCTTGCATTGCAAGCTTTTTCATCTACTAGATCATGTTTAGTGCACCACTGTCCCAATACAGACTGATAAAACTTGCTATTATGTTACATAGCTCACATTTCTGTTTGACTTTTGCTCTTACGTTACAACCACCTGTCTAGGATATAGCGTTTGATCTTATATTCTAATAGTAGCATAGACAAGTGTGTGCATGTTGCTTTGGAAAATGTTTGGATTTTAAATACATACATCCATTTATTCCTATTAGTACATTGTTCAGCAGTATAATAGTAAAAATTGTATTCTGGATTCACCCAGAGCATCTGTACTGTGTAGGAATAAAACATGCAGTCATTTGGTCCCGCAACTAGCCTCCACAATGCACGAGTTGAAACACAGAACGTGACTGTATCATGATTGCATGGATTACAGCAGGTGTTTACCCTTGCTCCCAATCTGAGTAAATTCTACTGAGAACTGTAAAATCTGGGAACCTAAAAGACTAGTCTACTACTCTATATACAGTGTTTGCTGAATGTGTGCGTCCTTGCTGAGAAGAGCAGCCTGCATTCAGGACCACATCATGTCATGCACAGAGATGGCAGAGATGTCTGCAAAAGAATAGTGTGATATCTACACCATTAATAAACAATTAATCCTTCCTGCTTATTGACAGCCCATCATAGTTCAAAACCACCATGTTGTTTACCGCATATATGCACATACATTTAGGTAGAGAGCACATCACAGCTAATGTTATAGGTCAATTAGCCAAGATGCTGAGTCCATGTCAGAAGACAGCAAATATTTGCACCCCTCTGCTGCAAAGGTGAACTGCACCCTTGCACCAGCCTACTGCTTCACAGTCATTCCCACATAGCTTTACACAGTTATTTTTGAAGTACATGGTTAAAATTAAACTAACATTTTCTGTACTCACATTATGTTTTGCTACTCACTCCCCTTTAAAAGCCTTACCCAAATTCGACTTAAACCAATAGAAAAATGCCCTGAAATTCAACAAAGATCAAGAAAAAGTTGCCCTCGTCACTATGAAAAAATCCTCCCATTTCAAGACTGACTTCCATAATTACTTTTTTTTTTTTTTTTTTTGTTTTTTCTCCGGTACCGGGAACTGAACTCACGACCTTGCGCTTGCCAGGCAGGCGCTTTGCCGCTGAGCTAAATCCCCAGCCCCCATAATTACTTTATAGACCACAATTATTTCATTTTCTTATATCTACGGTAGGTAGATATTGAAGCATAGCATGAAGACATGGTCCATGAAAAGTTCCATTGGGGGTAAGGGAAGCTACTTGCACAAGGAAATGGAAACTGGAACCCACAGTACACACTATGCTGCTAGGCTCCTAGAGAGGCACATCTTGGAGGCATGTGAACAAGTTCAAATGGAAATTCTAAAACAGAGCAAAGTACCATTTCGTACTTCTCCAGTCTGATTATGATGACTCATCTTTCAATTCTAATGAGTTTGGTTGGAGACACTGAAAGATAGAAAAGCTCATGAAAATGGATATAGTAGACCATTTCACTTCGCCACCTTCTTTCGTATGTTAATGCCTATGTACAGATGGTCCAATATATACAAATTATTGGTACATACTTTCAACTTGATACCAACACTGACTCCCCCTCTTCCAATATTCAATACCATTGATGCTCTGGTTTAAAAGTATGCCTCTCTGAACAACTTCATAAACTACACTTTACTCAATTTTTCTGTATTTAGAAATGAATGTATATTTTATTCTGAATGCATATGATTGAAGGGACGAGCCATAGACAACACAATTGTCGTCTTCTTTTTGTGACTTCTTTTTTAGTTGATAATAGGCACTTTCTAAGAAGAGGATTTGTAACACAAAAGACTCCAAAGCTCAGTCTTGACTTACCCTTTCATAAGTGATCTGCCTGAGCCACAGTAGTCTATTGTACCAACCCAGCAGACGTTCAGCAGTAGAACTATGTGCAAAGTAAGCTTTAGAAAATTGTAACCAGAATAAAATCACTGAAAAGTAGTTATCTGAGTCAAGCAACTTAACACCTACTTCTTGGTTGGCTGGTTTGTTACGTTTCCTGCGTTATCCGTCAAACAGTACGAATCACGTGTCAACAATTCTGTGCGCGTCTTTTCACTCTTTAAATTACAGATATGCTACAAAACATGCCTATCTGTTTACATTCCTTTTAAAAATTCTGTAGTAAAACAGTTAAAATTTTGCTACCATACTGTAAAAATTTTGTATGTGTTTCTTTGCTAAGAGCCTTTCAATTCACCCCTGAACAAGTTTTGGAAATATACATGTAGAACATTCATCACCTGTGGAAATTTGGTATCTCTAACACAAGTTGGTAAAAGGCCCTTATACCCTGTTCTGCAGTATTTCTATAATACTATACACTATATCAACAGTGGAGTATTGACGGTGTCGGTAATGACAGCTGACAAGATGGCAGCTCTTCTCCAAGAGAGGGCAAGTTGGGATTTCCTTACCTCAGAACTGATGGCTACTATCTAAGTATAATGTCAAAAAAAAGGAGCGGTAGAGTTGAGTGAAAATGCAATTCATGCACAAAACCCATAGCAATAAGTTTTCAATATCCCACATTGCTATTTGCCATAGGCAACAAAAGTCATTTAAATGGAGCAAACACTGCCTGTAGGGGGAAATAACCTAACACTAAGTTACGGAAAAATATCCTATGGAAAGCGATCAGAAAATGGTACTAACCAGTTTAAAAAGTAGAACTCTTCCTTGGCATTAATCTATAATTTTAACTTAACAGAAGAGCGAAGAAATGACAGCTTGATATACTTAGCCTGAGATCAAATTTGTCACGGCAACATTGGCAGGTTGGACCCTGATTCTTCAAATATTATATCGCCTTAGTTAACAAAAATCATACTTTCTTATTATACAATAGAGATTATAAATAAATGTAAAGTGTACATGCAGTCAACTGCATAATATACAAGCAATATCTATGTTTTTAATAATTATCTTCTTTGGCAGGCCAGAATCCAGCTGGACATGCAATATGTACATATCAAAATCCATATTGTGTTCGTCATATTTAAAGCAAGTGAAAATATATATGTATATACTGTATATACACACATATGTATATAGATGTATATACTGTTTTAAATATATTAACAAATATATAGGTATAATATTAAAAGTGGATTTCATCTTTATCCGATTCAGGGGACTCAGGCCTTGAGACACTAAAAATATCTTGACATGGTATTTGGGGAGGTACTTGGAGTGGCATTTGGGATTTGGGAGATGAGGCCTGGGGTGCGCTTTTTTCTGACAGTATTTTTAAAATTTCTGCCACCTGTTTTTCGAGGGCAGTCATTCTGCAGCTGAGCAGCTGAATGTCTTCCTTGAGTTCGTGTTTGACTTCCTGCAGTGTGGTCTGTAAGGCCTGCTCGGGGATGGGGTAAAAGGGGTGCTTGGCATCCGCCTGAACGGGGCTGTGCTCTAGTGGGCTTCGGGCCTCACCAGCCTTATCCAAACGAAGGTCACTTTTTGTAATTCCACTGTCACAAGAATCTGTTTTCCTTAATGGATTTTTGGTTGCACTGTTCTCTGAGTCACTGCCCTTGGGGTCCTCCGACAAGAGCCCCATGGACTCAGCTTTGGTGACGTTATTCCAGTCTTCCTTTTTCTCCTCATGGGCTCCCATGTTGTTCTTGAGCCGCAGCCACCCTTTGCCATTTCCGTTCTTCATTCTTATGGGGCTGTTGACTTTGAGACACTTCTGATCAGCAGCACCGCCATTGGGCTTGAGTTCCATGGCATTGCGGTTGTTCTGCTTGAGGGATTCACTGGTTTTCACATAGGCCAGAGATGTCTGAATGGGAGTAATCTGGGAGACGGTCACCACACTGGTGCCGGTGATGGATGCTCCATTCTGTAAGGAGCGACTTTCCACCTGCAGCTGGTTCCTTTCGGGGTCAATCTGTGTTGAGCCCTGATTCCGAAGCTCCTTCTGCTGCTTAAACTTCTGGAAGAGCTTTCTGACTGGGTGGTCCACAGGGATGCTGAGAGTTACCTCGTTCTTCTGCCTGAGGCGCTCCTCCTCCTCCTTCTTTACATCACTGATTTTTCTGAAGATGATCTGTGGAATGGGAGAGTCAGACCATGATTACAAAATCAAGTGAATTTATAACATACCAGATGTACTTTGTTTTACAAAGGAAACCCTTGGGTATATAATAGGATCCTTTCAGAAGGAAAAAAATAACCAAATGCCAGATCCAGCATACTTAAAACCCAAGGTAAGAATACTGACCACTTACTTACTTAGTTCTAGTTCCCTACGTATCACCAGGAGAACGTGGTTGAAGAAAGTGATAGAGGTGCTTAGCTTCTAGTAAATATATTATATAAATACAAATTAAATTCTTTAAATTTTTAAAAATTCCTTAATATAAATATAAATTCCTTTAAAATACATATATATATATAGAGAGAGAGAGAGAAATGAATAGAGATGCTTGGTTTCTAATATACATAAATATATTCTTTAAATATATATGTATATATATAATACATTTCTATAATACATTCCCATCTTTCTATCCTCTTTTATATTTTCATAATACTTTCTATTGTGAATACGTTTCATAACATTTTAGTATTTTCTATTTAAGGGTCAGATAGTAGAAGTTTCACAATACAAAATCTCTAAAACTTCAGACAGTTTACCAGCATGACATATGGGTCTACATGGGGCATTAAGTTATTTATGTTTCCACAGAGGTAGAATTAGGATTTATGACTAAAAGTTTCAGAAGGCAAAATATCAGCTCAATATACAAACTTCATTTTAAACTGTTATCTATTAATTAAATAAATTACTTCAAAAACACATAAATTCTCATCACTAAAATGTTTAAACAAAAGAAAACTGTTGACCATAGTACATTTTCACTTAAATTGGAAGCTGGTCTCTTCAAATTCCAAGACAGTACACTGAGTATGAATTAAGTGTATAGTACATGTGAGGTTGACTTTATTGAACAGGTTTTTTTTTTTAAATATCAGAGATAACTTAAAATAACTATAACAAGAACATTAAAAATATTGACTACAGGAGAAATTACCAGCTATCTTTTCAGTTAAAAGTAAATTTAGGAAGTGTAATGTTTTCGCTGATTTCTGAAAGGCAAAGTAACCATAGGTTAAAGCTGAATGGAAATCTTTAAATAGAGTTGTATTAGATAAAACACTTTCAGAGTCAGGCAATTGTATGACTCCAGCAAAATGACTTACCTCTACCATCCTCTCCAAGCTGGCGGATAGAGTGGAGTAATGTGAAACACAACCCTTACCCATGATCGACACTCAAAATATACTAGCTCCCTTTCCTCTAACTCTCATAAAATACCAACTACTTAAAACAATTTATGTCACATTTCAAAGGTTCCCCAGCTTTCAGGAGTAACAAATAGCCATTGATTTTATAGCAGATAATAATAGTAATGATGGTCACTGTTAACAGAAAAGTCAGGGAGGTAGTAATCTTATTTCTAGGTCAGATTACATTTTCTAAATTAAGGGTGATGTGCTAAATTCAGCTTACCAACTGATGGTAACTATCTTTTCAAATTAATATTCTGTAAATTCAGTATCTGTATGTAAAGGCCAACATATGCTTCCCTCTCTAGTATCCCATGTGATTGAGCCTCTTTAAAAGATGGAACATTAATCTCAATGTCTGGCATCAAAGCTCCAGCAGTGAAATTAGAAATCTTTCAAAGGACTGACGTATTTCTCCTTCATAAGTAAACAGAATATGGACTAAGCCTTTAAGATAATAATATCCTTTGGGATGAGATAGACTAAAACACGGAAACACAGACACTATTTCCCATCCCCTTTCTCTGTAAAGGCAAAGGTGCTCACTTTTAGTTCCTTGAAGAGACAGGAGGGTCCTAATGTAAATGACTGTTCATCTCTACAATGCAACTCACTTCTGAGCATTTTTAAAAAATAGACACATGTTTAACTGAGAGCAGAGAGATCCCTTGGTGTGATGAGGCAACTGGGAGCAGCCTTCACATTTGGAAAGAAAGCATTCATTTCAAACTGTCGATGGAGGACAGCAGGTTCTTGACATTCAGGAAAGTCAGATTAGAGGCAGACTGTGCACCTAATATTTGGAACATACTAAAAATACATTACATAGCTGAACTGAACATATTTATACTTTTAAAAGTATGTGTTGTTTATTTGAGATTTAATTTTAACTGGCAGTCCCGGCAGTAGTTTATAGACAAGAATATTACTATCTCTGTAATGTCTACATGCAGTGCCATGTGACGTTCACAGCTTATAGAAATTAATGAAAGAGGGGCTGGGGATTTAGTTCAGCGGCACAGCACCTGCCTGGCAAGCGCGAGGTCATGAGTTCAATTCCCTGTACCAGAAAAAAAAAAAAAAAGAAATTAATGAAAGCTTTGCTACCCCTGATGACTGAGAACTTTTGGACACCTGAGTCAAAGCCTTGTTTTTTAGATGGTTCAATATAACTGGTAAGAAGTGATTAAGATTGCAATACGCCCATGAAAGATAACAAGAAAAAAAAACTTCTCTACCTTCCACGACCCACCTCGACCCACCCTTGTCCCTCCAACCAATAACAAACAAAGCTGTTATAATGCTAATAATAAACTGAGAACAAAGACTCTAAATACAAAAATTCCTAGTACAAAGGAAGTCTCGGCGCAGGGGTAAAAACCCTGTTCTGCATCAGGAGAACAGCAGAGTTGGATTAGAATATTCATCACCAAGAAAAGAGAGGATACCAGGAAAAAACAGAATTGAGGTTGAAGACATTCAGTGAAAGAATCCCAAATGTTGCACATGGTTCCTTTTTCTTTACCTCCCCACCTCTAGGTAGTGGGGAGGACATGGGGTGATATTATACATTGCTATCTTGGTATTTGGGGCGACTTAAGAACATCAAGACTGGCCCTCACTTCTCACCTGGGGTTTGTTGAGTAGCAGGACCTACACTTTCACTCTCTGGACGTAGCAAGGTCCCCCTTCTTGGCCCTTACTTTTCACTTCCTGTAGCCTACGTGGGCGTTGGCTAAGATCTTCATGATCTCAGAAATCCACAGTATGTGGCCATTTGTGACTTCAATTTCATAGCAGCCAGATAAGACAAATGTGCTCCATGAGGAGGGAAAAGCTATTCCATGCTGGAGGAAACCTGCAAGGAGCCTCAAACCATGAAATATGCCCCATATATAGAGAAGTAGCAACTGGGCAAACCAATACCCTGAGGGAGTGACCGCAAGCCTTCCAGACTTCAGTCACAAGCTCTAGGTACTGACACAGTCCACCCCTCTGCTCCCCTTAGCAGCAGACCCACAGGCAGCTCTGAGTCCAGGAGATATAGAAGCTACTCCAGAGGAGGGTAGGGAAGAGAGGGCTGTAAGGAAATTTCCTACACAACGCATACAGTTTGAACTGGAGCCAGATGAAAACAGTAACCCTCAGATTTGATCAGCTACTAATGGTACCACAACCAGGTTTTCAGGCCAGAAGTAAATTTTTAAAAAACTCTTAGGAGTCTTATTTATTAGGCCAAGTTCATTTTTATTATTTTTGACTATTAATGGAAACAACTTGTTGGGAAATAGTTATAAAAAGTTCTGTGTAACAGAGTGACTGCTCCCACACGTGTTTTCTCCTTTAACTCTCATAACTACTGTAAGAGACAAGTCTTACTAGTCTCACCTTACTGAGGAGCAAATGGTAGCATGGAGAGTTTAAATGGTTTGTCTCATGTCACTCAACTAGCAAGTGCCCAGAATACAAATCAAAAGAGTTAGATTCTAAACGATCTTAACCATCATATTCTACTGCCCCTCAAGGTAACTAATATTTTCTCCTGCATTCTGAAAAGCTGGATAGTAAAGCTAGGAGAGTGGGAAGTGGTGTAGCAGATAACTCTTCACAGAGCCTTGGCCATGGAAACCCATCGCTGAAAGAAGTGAGTTGAACCAGAACAAAGCTCTGTGCTTGCTGGGTAAATGGTAGCCTGATTAACACCTGGAGAGAGTTCTGTAAGACTCTCCTCACGCTCAAAGGCACAGCCAGTAGGTTTGCTTCAGTTCTTATCTCCCAGCAAATTCATGTCGCCATTTTGGTTTTTTTTCTTCCCTTCAAAACTGCCTTGTGTTTTCCTTTACTTCCTTCTACCTATATTTAACGCATTACCTTTATGGAAAAGAGGGAATTGGGGGTCAAAGAATGTGATTTCCCCATTCTCATTCCCACTGATACCTACATTCGTTTATGAAAAGAGATTTTTGTCTTTTTAAAACATTTGTGCTCCAGTCTGAACAGTGCCTGCCACAGTCAAAGTCTTCAATAAATAAATGTTATTCAGTAACTGAATAACTTCAGACACTCAGCAAATGTATCTTTCACTGGAAAAGACATGAACCCTATGAATGGAAATTCATATATTACACATAATGAGTGCTTTCTTGTTCCTTTACTATTTTCTACCCTCTAATGAATCAGCAAAATCTGTATTATTATTACTATTATTATTATTATTGATAGCTGTGTCTACTATGACTTTCACATTGAATGTGTAGTATATTGTGTACCCTCTGGCATTCCCAGAGTGAGGCCCACTGCCAAGTGCAAACAAGTAAATAGTTAATAAATGCATGCCAAGTAGAATTTGGTTCAAAATTGGAGTCAAAAATCAGCCTTGGGTTGTTTTTTTTTTTTTTTTTTTTGGATACTGGTGATTGAACCCAGGGCCTTCATGCTGAGTTACAAAGCCAGACACCTTCCTACTTTTAATTTTTGAAAGGGTGTCTTCCTAAATCACGAAGTTGCCCAGGCTGGGCTTGAACTTTGTGATGCTCTTGCCCTCAGCTCTCAGAGAGCTGGTCTTACAGGCAGGTGCTACAGCACTCAGCTCCCACAAATCAGTTTTTGAAAAACACTCAATTGGATTCTTTCTTCAATTTCCTTTTAAGGATACAGCAACATCCATTAGGTACTTACTTACGGCTTATAACAATACCAAATTTTCTTATGTAAGGTAAAAGAACGTAGACAGTAAAATGAAAAATGACTCAGGAATGAGGTGATTTTTTTTATCATATTCACAAGATTTATAAACAAACCTATGGAGGCACCACCAATACCTAATACGTATGTTATATGCAAAGTATGGTCGCTTTTTGTTTTAAGCTAAAAGAATGTGTTGTCTAGCAAATAAGAAAATAAAGCTTAGGGATGCCAAATTTAAGCAATTCACTGTATTTCAAAAATGCTATATGCAATACATCCTCCCTATGAAACCTCTTAGTTTTGAAGATAATTTTATGATCCTACATTCCAAGTTTGAATAATGCTGAAATTTTATTACAAAGGAAACTACATTTCTATGGTAATTATCCTACATTACCTTTCCAGCATTCTCAAATTAATTCTGCTGAATGTCTCCTTTTAAGAAGTACTTTCTGCTTTTAACTTTATCATGGCAACAACAAAATGCCTGATCTTAATGACATAATGGAAAGACTGATAAAGTTTATTCAGTAAAACTCTGAAATAGTGTATTTTTATTCATATAAGAAATTCTGCATCCTACTCTAGCAGGGAAACAAACACATTAAAAAAATAGCTAAGATCATTGTACTAATAATTTCTGTTGGTTTACTAAAAAAAAAACAGCTAATGTTTGTTTGATCAGTGTTGCATACTATATAACAAGTACTTTGAAGGTAACAATATGTAATATAACAACCATTGTTAATTTCCTATCACCTTGTTTAGAAATTCTGCATTATTTTTATTGTCATTTGTGGTTTTGTTTTTGTCTTTTTTTGTTTTTTTTTTCTTTAAAATAAAATTTAAAAAAGAACTGAATAATAAGATTTTTATAATCCAGTTCAATCTTTTATGGATAATGTGTTATACAGAAAGTAAATACTATCTTGCTAATTTGTGACATTCACTGTATAGATTAGTTTTACACAGTTATCACATGGAAATGGTGATTTTACTCTACAAAACAAACTTAAAAAAAAAAGCTGCAAAGAAATAAGTTTGTAAAATGTTAAAGGATCTGAGATCAAGTTCAACCTGTATGAATTCAACTATTTTTAAAAATACGTTAAGTCTAATATTTCATTCTTTCCATAGTATGAATCACTTAGACCCCTTGTACTCTGAATCTGTCCTTCTGTCCAATGACAGATCAATTTACTGCCTGAACACCACAAAAATTAAAGATAAAATTAGAAAAAGAAAAACATCAAGAATTAGGCTGTGGTTCCAGCTACACATTTATTGTTAGTGTGCATAATAGCCTGTACTGTTTCTATCAGCAAAGAGGTTTATTTCATTTAAGCTTTTCTTCTCTGTGCTTCATTATGGTCTGCAGAACCCATGCTGGAAGGTTTAATTTATTTAAATGATAAAAGCTTCTTAAACTTAACAGGGAACATGGCCAACAGAGCTTTCTATTTCAAAAGTAGGACATTTGATCATAAAAATGATATCAAAATTGAATAATTTGAATGTGTACTGAACTTTGAAATCCAATAAAGGCAATGAAAAAAAAAGGTTAGAATCATTTGTTTAATGACATGGATTTAATATTATATAATTTGCAGAAAGACAGGTGTTTTCTCTCAAGTGGGCTAGACTTTCTCTATCTGTGAGTCCAGGAAATTGACTAGGAATTTACAGCCACATGTGACCAAGCAGTGAATGGCTCTGGTTTACCTGATTCTTGGGACTTAGCTGATTTGGTTCTTTGGTTCCTTTTACTGTTTCTATAACTTAATCACTAATTCTAACTCCAGTGTTCCCAACCCATTCCAACCTGAACGAGTATACCAAAGCACTATTAATTAAACATTACCAGGGACATGTCAGAGGCTGCAGGTCTCTTAATAGAAGTCTCAACGGTGGCCTATATGCAGATGACCATTCTGTACACGCAGGTGTGTGGGCTACTGATGGTGCACCATGCTGTTCTGAGACATGGCTGCCTCAGCTTCACTTTGATCACTCATGGACATACCAGCTTTATATGACACGGTATCTGTTATACACTAGTTCATCTTCTCAGATCCAAAATCAACATTAAAGACTTTATAAATTAATTAGCTAATTAATTAAAGTACAGTGATAAAGGGAAAGAAGCAAGATAAGTGGAAAGGAAGAAAAAGAGATAAAAGAAAGAAGGAAAGGAGGAAGGGGAGATTATCTTGTAGTTTTGCTGAAGTATAAATAATAGCCAACATGGATGGGGTTGTGTGTAGGACACAAATGCAGAATATTCAAGAATTACTGATGCTAGTTACTGAATTAAGTAATGACATGTTCTGGGACCCATTTTTCTTTACCATTAAAAGATCATTTATCTCAATTCTCCAGGCAATCATAAATTTAAAAAATATGTTTTCCATAAACTACATTTGTAAACTTTGCTAGCATGTATTCGAAATCTACATGTTGAACACGTTTTATTGCCAAAGGTTTTCCATTTTAAAAAAAATAACAAAAGAAGGAAAACAACATTTTCTTTTTTGCTGTTGTTGTTGTTTGGGTTTTTTTTTTTTTTTTTTTTTTTTGAGACAGGGTCTCCCTAAGCAGTTCAGGCTGGACTTGAGCTCACTTTGTAGCTCAGGCTGGTCTGGAACTCACAACTATCCTCCTGCCTCAGCCTCCCAAGTGCTGAGATTACAGGTGTGCAACACCACGCCTGGCAACAACATTTGTAAATGCACAAATACTTTGGTTATTGTAAGGTACAGCAGATAAGGTCTGGATTCAGTGTCTCAAGTATTGTAGGAATCCGTCAATTTCTCTCCTTGCTTCCCTCTTTAGTCTCACTTCCCTTCATCATATCCTGGGCCATTGTGTGTCAAATATAATAGTGTTCTAGGCTTTAAAATTACAGAGTAAAATCAAAACTCCTCCACAAGAAGTCAGCAAGTCTACCATAGCTCAGCCTTCCTGCCCCTCCAACATGCTTCCTTCGCATTTCACTCGGCTCCACATGCCAGCTACAGAAGGACTTCAAGGTTCAGAATATATTAGTGATATTGTGCACACTGCTCTTGCTCCTCCTCCTCACCAGCTGGAGAATTCCTGCTTATCCTTTGATATGCACCTCATCTGTGTCTCTCTTTATGAGGCAAGACCAGCTACATAATTTTTAGGTCCCAATCCAACAGAAAAATTCAGGGCTTCTATGGTAAAGTAATGAAAGGTTTTTTTTCTTAGATCAGGAGACAAGCATGTATGATCTTGACACTCTTATTTAACATTGTATTGCTGGTTCTAACCAAGGAAACTGCCAATAAAATAATTAAAAGATATCCACAAGAGAAAGGAAGAATTGATATTATTTATACCTGGAGAGGACATGATTGTCCAAAAATTTATTAGAGCTGATAAAAGGGTTTGGCAAAGATGCAAAATATAGTTGAATATAAGAATCATGTGTATTGGTGTACAATACAGTAAACTATTAATAAAAATAATTTTATTGAAAATAGCATCGAAAAGTAAAATACATGGGAATAATTTCCATGAGAAGTGCAGGACTTGGAAAACTATAACATTTGCTAAAATAAACTAAGGAAAGCCTAAATAAGTGAAAAAGACATCTCAGGTTCACAGATTGAAAGACAGTATTATTAAAGTGGCCGTTCTTTTCAAATTACCCTATCAGTTTAATATAGTACCTATTAAAAATCCAAGTGCCACTTTTTCAGAAATTGACAATTGACCTTAACATTTAGGTGAAATGCAACAGATCCAACCAAAACAATAGTGACAAAAAATTGGACTACCCATGTTTTGCAGTTTAAAAACTTCTTACAAAGCTACAGTAATCAAGAGATCTGGTACAGGATAAGAATAGATATATACATAAATGAAATCAAATTGACAATCCTGAAATACACTCAGATGTCTATGGTTCATTGGTTTTATTTGTTTGATTTGACTAATTTTTAATTGACACATCAAAAGTTACATTTGGGTAGGAACCATGTGACATCTTGAGATAGGTATATATTGTGTAATGTTCAAATTAGGATAAACATATTAAAACATGTCCCAAGCTAATTTAATGAAGAAAGAATAATCTCTCCCACACATGGGGCTGGAAAGACTGCGGATCCAGCAAGCAAAAGTGAAGATGGATACAGTTATAGTTTGGGTCAGGAATGTCCCGTAACAGCTCCATGCTGAAGGCTTCATCCTTAGCTGATGAAGCTGTGGGGCATGTGGAAGAGTTAGGAGGTGGGGCTTAGTCACAGAAGTTGGTCACTGGAAGTGTGCTCTTGAGGGAAGGTGTATTGAGACCCTGGCCATGGCTTCCCTGAGATGAGCAGCCTCCCTCCACCCCATGCTCCACCCCTGCCCCTCCCCATGATGCTCTGCTTCACCACAGGCTGAAAGCAATGGGGCCAGTGAGCGAGGTTTAAATAAGCCTCTGAAACCAACAGCCAAAATAACTCTTTCCTCTTTTTAAGACTTTATCTGGGGTGTTCTGTCACAGTGACAGAAAGCTGATGAACACTGATACCTACCTCACACCATTACAAAACCTAATGTAAAATAGATCTAAGGCCTAAATATAGAGGCTAAGGCAATAAAATTCTTACAAGGAAGTGAATATGTAAATTTTAGTGACTCTGAATTAAAGAATAGTTTCTTAGATGGTTCTTAGCCATCAAAGGAAAACAGTAAATGAATAAACTGCTCAAAATTTAAAACTTATGCTTCAAAGGACACTGTCAAAGTGAAAATACAACCCACTGAATGGGAGAAAACACTTGCAGAATATATATCAGATATGGACACAGTATCCAGAACTACTACAATTCAACAATAAAAAGGAAGAATAAAAATAATGATTAAATGGTCACAGCATACATGTCATGACTTATATCGATGTCTTCTAGAAGCTGCATGTGCTCCTACGTGGGGCTTTTGGGAGATGACTGGATCATGGGTGTGTGACACTGGATTAGTCCACCGATGGGCTGATAGCTGGGTGTGATGCTGAGAGGTAAAGTTCAGCAGGAAGAGGTGGTGGGTCACCTGCTGTGCCATGAACTGTTTCTCCTCTGTGATGTCTTAGTTACTTTCTCATTGCTCGGACAAAATACCCAATATCCAAAGTTAAAGGAGGAAAAGTTTACTTAGCTCAAGTTTGTAGAAATTTCAGTTTATACCTGGCTGGCTCCAAGGCAGGGTGGCACGGCAGAGGGGCATCACAGAGGAGAAACAGTTCATGGGAGGCAAAAGGCAGAAGGCAGCAACACAACAACGTAGCAAAGTAGCAGCAGCAAGTGACTGCAGCAGCTCTGTCTCTGCCCCTTCTATTCTATCCAGGGGAGCTGTCCTCAAGAGAGGTAGCACTCACGCCCCCACTGGGACATCCTTAATGCAAGCATTGCATCATTTATCCCCGCATCACACAGCCTAGATCCAACCACCTCTGAAAACCCCCATCTATGACTGCATGAGGCTTTGGGGGATATCTAGATACAAGCCATAACACCAAGAGGTCCAGGAAAGATACTCACTATTAGTAATTAGGAAAATGCAAATAAAAAAATGAGATTGCACTTTACCGATATGTAACCAATACCACAGAATATCAGTGTAGGGAAAATGTAAAGAAATTGGAATCCTCACACATAACTGGCATGAAAGCAAAATAAGGTAACCTTAGTGGAAAGCAATTTGCAAGTTTTTTGAAAAGTAAAACAGTAGCCATATGACCCCGCAATTCCACTCTTAGATATAAACCCAAGAGAACTGAAAACACAGTCAAACAAAAGCTTGTGCATGAATATTCAGAGTAAAATTAATAATGATAGCCAAAACAAAAACAACTCAAATACCCATTTATTAATGAACTGGCAAACAAAATGTGATGTATCCATATAATAGAATATTATGAGGTCACAAAAAGGAATACAAGGTTGGAAACTAGGAAAACATTATGCTCAGTGAAAAAAGCCTGAGGAAAAATATCACATCTTACATGATTTCACTTCTATGATAATATGTCCACAGTAGGCATAATTCAGTCAGAAAGTATACTCATGGTTTCCAGGGATAAGGAAATGAGGGAAATTGGAATGCCTACTAAGACAGGGAAGACTGTGAGGATGCCCCAGACCTAAACTATAACAGAGAAAAAGAAAAATTTTAAAAAGACCCTTTCAGTCTAAACAAAAGGACAAAGCATAGCGCCATTCTGTGAGATGAAAAAACCTGGCTCAATGGAATATAAACTAGAAAGATAAATTATTCACCCTTCCCCCCATACACACCCATATAGGGTCATAGGGTGAGAGACTAAGTCCTCTGAAAAGGGAGGGAAATAGTGGCTGACAGACTAAGAAATGACTGGTTCAGAGTAACACTAGAATCCTTCTAGAGGGCCCTTCCCTAGCAGTGGGCAAAATACCTTTATTTTTATTAACCCAGTATGTTAATCTTGTTGTCTGGAATAACATGCTTTCATGACAGCATTCACTAGAAGTCATGAGTCTAGCCTGGAACTTTAACATATCGAAGGATATATAATTGATGTATATGAATATGTGATGGGACCCTCCAGGATCTTTATGCAGAATAATATTTGACATTTGGCAAATGGAGCAAACTTTATAAAACACTTCAGCCTCTGTTACTCAGCCTCTGTCATCTCATTTTCTCCTTGCAACTCTGGTCATCAGGTGGGGAGCCTATCATTATCCCACCTGATAGAGCAGGCTCAGAGAAGTCATGGGCCTCACATAAGCTCCCCTCGCTCATCGCTATTGTGTTCTACACTAATACTCCTAATGAGGATAATTTTGTTTTGCAACCCATAGTGCACTGCTGGATCTACAGGGTCTCATTTGATATTATTCTTTTGTCCCAAGCAGCGTATCTAATATGAGGCTCTAGCCCTTGCTTTGGAAGATAATGGATATGCCTTAGAGGGGATAATTACTGAAGTGGGGTAGTTATAATATTTTTAAGATTTTGTTCAGTGTGAAACAAATTTTCTGCAGCTTCTACTTATAAAATAACTCAGGCACATATATTTACAAGTTTGTTGAGTTTTACATTTGATTTTGAAAACAATAATACAATTTTTACTTAATGTCCCCCACACAAATTCTTTTGTTAGGATATAAATATCGATCAGGTGAATAGATTTTTTCTTTTGAAGTATTATGTCTTCTATAAACATGGAAATATGTATCCAGTCTAAGTGGCAAGCTTTTATTTCAATTTTTTATAGGAAGAATAAAATTCTCATAAGATGGAATGCCTCAGGAGTATGATATTTCTTAATTTTGTGGAATTTGATAGCTAAAACTTAAAGAATTCCACTTAGATGTACATTCAGTTTGACCTATAACTTGCTTTTCCTGTGTTCTAAGCCCTCTCTCCATTTTCCCTCATTGTGCATTTTTTATATTTTTATTAGAATTCTAGTATGATAATTTTAAAAAATAAAGTTGTCTAAGAATTAGGAGGCAAATGTTTGGCATTGTCTTGGTCCATTTTCTATTGCTATAAAAGAATACTTGAGGCTGGATAAATTAGAAAGAAAAGAGGTTTGTTTAGCTCATAGTTCTAGAGGTTCCAAAACATGGTCCCCGCATCTGTACAGCTCTGGTGAGGGCCCCATGACACATGGCTTCATGATGGTCAGGTTCTGTACAAGAGTGGTGAGCTGAATACATGAAAGCAAGATTTAGAGGATGTGTCAGTCGCCCTTATAAAGACCCATTCTACAGGAGTTAATCCAGTCCCATAAAACCTATATTAATCTCTTCTGAGGGGGCAGTTCTTACAAATTAATTACCTTCCACTGGGTACTACTTGTTTGTTATGGTTTAGATGTAAAATTTCCCTCCAAAGTCTGTGTTTTCAGAGGTTGGGCTTTCGGTGGGGGCCAGATCATAGAGACACTGCACTCACAGTGAATTAATTCACTGAGAAGTTCCTCGCTGAATGTGTGGTTAAGGGGTGGGGCCTCACTGGCAGGGTCTCTGGGTTCTCCCTTTTCTCATTGCTTTTGACTATGTGAGTTGAGCAGTTTTTCTTTACTGTCCTTCAACCATGCTATTTCTGCTCTGGGGCCAGCTAACCATGGACTGAACTCACAAAAGGTATGAGCTAAAATGAACTTATCTTTTAAGTTAGGGTGTTGGGTATTTTGTCCTAGAAATGGGAAAATGACTAATATGCCCTTAAAAGTTCCACTGTCTAAACATAAGCACATTGGAGACCAAGCATGTAGCCCATGAACCTCTAGGGGACAAGCCATATCCAGGTTCTAGCAGGTACTACTTCTGACACTGCCCACCTATATAGACTTGACCATTCCTCTTTGACTTTCTAAAATTAGGTGTAAAGATTTAGTTGGAAGAGGAGGTTAGGAAGGGAGGGGAAGAGGATGCAAAAAAGAATTATGTGTTATGTCCATGTATCAACTCCCCACAAGGAATGCAATTATTACGTACTACAAACACGTACTAAAAAAGAGTAAAAACTGAAAACAAATGAAGATCTAATTAAACCACACGATGCTTTATTTTATCGGAAGGGTGTAGCTATTCCATGTAAAATAGATATCAACAACTTTTGCTAAATCTAATGATTACCATAAATATAGCCTATGCTCACCCAGGTATGAAATTGAGAATGAGATCTCTAAGTATTTTTGTTGTTGTTGTTTTTGCTGCACAATAATCGAATGTTAATCCAGTAGCCTCTTATTTATTGCTTGGATTTTCAAAGTTTCTTTTTTATAGAAGCAAAACCAAACAAGCAAGTGACTTTGCCCCATCAATCTGGACCATTTCTACCCCCATTCCCATGGAAGAATTAGACTTTATTTAATTTAGTAAAAGGCCACCAGAAACACTAGTGTTGGTAATTAGTGCCACTTCCAATTTGAAGGCTCCCTTTGTAGAAGACTTGATGTTTAGAGCAGCTAGTGAAAGGAGCAGTGATGGGTCACTTCAAAGCTGACGTTCCAGTTCTAGCTAGGGCTGTAATTAGCTCTGTGACCTATGTCGGACTTTATTTAAATCTTGATACAATGATAGGCTTAACTTAGGGCTTTTTAGCTCTGTCTTATTATATAACATAAGAGGCCAGTACCTGATGCTAAAAAAGATACAATCTACCTTATGCTCTTTAAATTATTACTAACATAATTTCTTGCTAGAAGACAGCACACTTGCCCCATTTTCTAGACGTCAAAAATTCATGCACCAACTGCTGAGATTTCTACAGACCTCACTAACAATTACAGACGCAGGATACAAGCACTACTTTTATTTGCATTTTGATTTTGCTTCTTCTGGAGGCAACTGCTCACATGCTGTGCCAAAAGAAGATAAAAATTTGCCGCTAATTACCGAGCTTTGTGCTTCTAAATATTGCTGGCCAGTAATTGAATAGCAGTGTCTAGAGTCAAGTACTAGATAATAACTTTGTCTCTATAGAGTTGAACTGTAATTAGTTATTCCAGTCAAAGAACAGGAAAAGCTACGTTGGCCATTTGTTTGATATTGTAATTGCCAAGAGGTGGAATTATAGCCTGAAAAGAAGTGGAGACTGTTTAGGTGACCGAGATATGCCACACACATCCACACAGCAGAGCCAGCAGAAGCCTAGGAAGTGAAGTTGGAGCTACTATTATTGGCAAGTCTCATTACGGAGATATCGGCTCTGCACATTATGAGGCATAATTTGTGAAAACTTAAAAATGAGCATTAGTATTAAAATATATGATAATTCCACTGACAACTTCCTACTTATTCATGTAACTTCTATAAAATGTAACATTTGTTAGATAAAAACATATGCATCTGTGATTTATTCTAACTGAAAGTATGTTTACATGATCAAAATAGATGTTCCGCTGTCATATTCTATCTTCTGTGAGTTATATTATCCTTAGGTGGAAGAATCTCAGATTCCATATAGTATACTAATAAGAGTGATCTCCTATTAACATAACCTATAGGCAACTTAAGAAGTGTCTTTGCCTTGTTTTCATAAAAAGCACAAATAACTGCACCTGGACTTGTTGGTGTATGGCAATAATCCCAGCTTCTCAGGAGGCTGAGGCAGGAGAATTATATGTGTGACAGCCTGAGCAACACAGCGAGACCTGTCTCAACAGGAAATGAATTTAGGATGAAGATGTAGATCAGTGATTGAGTGAGGTCCCACCCCCCCAAAAAAGAAAGAAAAGGAGGGAGAGAAGGAGGGAGGGAAGCAGGGAGGGAGGGACAGAAAAAGGAA
>NW_004955466.1:6975744-7024441 GCF_000276665.1 Chinchilla lanigera | reverse complement strand
GAGGGAGGGAGGAGGAGGGGAAGGACACTTTGGCCCAGATGATACTTCAGAGAATTCTGGTTCTGAGTGAAATATAAACTTTGAATAAAGAAATGAATATTTTAGTGAGGATAACATGGTATAAGAGGGGAAAGTATGAGAGTTCGTGTTTTTGAAAGTCAGCAGACTCCAGGTACATTCTATGAATAAAGAGCACAAAAATAAATGACTTAAATACTTACAGCTTGGAATACTATTGTTAAAATGAAAGTTCCTCTTTAACTGTTATATATGGCATAATCCAAACCAAAAGCCTACTAAGACCTTCTGTAGAAATTTAAAAGCTAATTCTGTATCATACATGGAAATGCAAAAGGCTCATAACAGCCAAAGCAATATTTATTATGAATAAAGAAACAGGAACACTTATACATCCCTGTATTTTACAACTAAACAATAGTAACAAAGATTGTGTGCTACTGGTAAAATAGACAAGTAATTGAATAGGTCAGAGTGTTCAGAAATAGACCTATACATGTTTGAACACTGAATTTTGATAAAAGCAATACTGCAGTTCACCTGGGAAGCAATGGTCTTTCTAAAACAGGTACAAAGTAAATTCAATATGTATGTCAAAATATATCTATCTTGGATTTAACTTCACATTGCATACACAAATTACCTCAATTTTACATTGAACTATATCCAGTAAGAACCATAAAAAATTTAAAAGAGAATATAGGAGAAAATTTTCATAACTATGATAAAAAAACACTGCACAAAAAGTAGTAAACATATGAGAAACAAAGAAAAAATTAGACCACATTAAATTTAAAATTTAGTTTCTTGTGAGATACCATGAGAACAATCAAAAGACTAGGTAGAATGAAAATATATAAAAGCAACACAAATATTCTACAATGGACTCATACTGAGAGTCTATAAAGAACTATTACAAATCATTAAGGGCAAAGACAGATAACTCCAACAGAAAAATAAACATTTTATGAAAAATAGTTATACAAATAACCATTAAATATATGGAATAGTACTCACCTTAACTAGATAACAAGGGAGTACAATTTAAAAGCGCTCTATATTACCCTTACATGCTCACCAGAATAGTGAAAATGAAAAAGAAAATAAGTAATTTGGAAAATCTCAAGTGTCAGAATCTGCTGGTGTGTGCAGCTTCATAAACTATTTAGAAAACTATATGATATATGTCTCCTAAAGCTAAACATACTCTGTATATTGAAATTTTACCCTAGTTATACATTTCTGCAAAAAAAGGAATGTTATACATATATATAAGTGCAAAGCATTGATAAGGACATTTATAGAGTATACCTGAATCACCAAGCCAGACACCCATCAAGAGTGGAATAAATATGAATATAGTTTAAATTATTGCACTGAATATTTCAAAATAGCTATAAGATTTTAAAGGTTCTCATTACAGAGAAATATGTGAGGAAATAAACGTACTAAATATCATGATTTGATTATTATACAATGTACATATATTTTACAACATCACATTGTAAACTATAAATATGTACAATTATTATGTATTGAGCAAATCTACAAACTGTTAGAAAAGGCACAATGGATAAATAAATCGAAGGACATTCATTCAGGTGAAATCTCTACAATGAAAATCAATGAATGACTATAGGCAAGATGAATCATGCCTACAAAACAGTATTGAGTGGGAAAAAAGCTGGGTATAAACGACTACATATTATATGATCGCACTTACACAATTAATCTCTAGTGTTAGAAGCCAGACAAGCTGAATTTTTGGTAGGCGTGTGCACTGCATGCAATGAGACAGAAGATGCGATTTTGTTTGTTCTAATTCTTGAGTCTGATGCTAGCTACATGCATGTGTTCAGTTTGTAAAACTGCACCAAGCAGAACGCTTATGCTTTATACAATGTTAATATATCAGTAAGATTCTTATTAAAAGTCCACTTAAATAATAAAGCAGGGGCTGGGGATTTAGCTCAGCGGCAAAGTGCTTGCCTGGCAAGCGCAAGGTCGTGAGTTCGGTTCCTGGTACCGGAGAAAAACCAAAAAAAAAAAATAATAATAATAATAATAAAGCAGCGCTTGCCCTATCCTCAGTGATTTCATATTTGTGGGAACAGACCCTCTCAGAAGCATGTTACTGTGATGAAACAGAGTAATTCAGTGTTTTATAATTCACTGGAGATGTTCAGGAGTCCCTGTCACACACGCAAAGGCCTCTGGGTGCTGGCAACACCAAAATGAATTAAGTAAGATTGCTGCTTATGGTCCAGTCCAGTAGAGATCATCATGTAAACCAGCACTTCCAGCACAATATATAAAGGTACACCAGACACTCCAGACTGAGAAATGTCTGCATCTCTACAGCCACCAGGTGAACTGCGCTTAGCAACAGTCACTTGTGCAGATGTTTATTAGTACTTTCTTGTTCCACTCTAAAGAAAGCAAAATGGGAAATTCAAAGGTTATATTATAGGGGGTTTTTTTTATAAGAAAGATACCTAGAAACAACAGTAACTGAACATATATTCTTTAACTTTTAAAATGTCTGAGCAATGTATTCCATCCATCTATAATCATTAAGCTACACGTACTGCTTTACTAAAGGTATAAGCTGCGGTACTATACTGAGCAGGTTCAAAATGTCACATTCATTAGCTCTGTGATTCTAGGCAAGTTATTTAATCTTTAGTGCCTCAATTTCTTCATTTGTAATCAGGAACAGGAATAGGATCTTCCTTATTATGGCTTTTGCTGGAAAGAAATACACTGCAATATCTAAAGATCTTTGAAGGGTGCCTGGCACACCACATACATTCATTTGTCCAGAGTTAGTTATGAATATTTCAGATCCCTCTTGTATCAGATATGAGAGGCTGTCATTGCTAGAGATGCAGGAGAAGCAAAATGGATCTAGGGAGTAAACAGTGACTAATGGTAGTCAGTTGTGTGTGAACCCACTAACTTGCCTGGTATGGAGGCTTAGGGAAAGCTTCACGAAGCTTTGAGCAGGGTCCTTAAATTATGGGCAGGAAGTTATTAAAAAGATAAAGCCCAGAAGGAATTGTGAGTAGAGACGCAGGTGGTAAAATGTGCAGAAACCTAAGAGCATGGCGCCCTTAAGAATCCTGGCTTATTTCACATTCTTGGTGGCACATATTTCTGAGACTAAGTGGTAGAGGATTCATCAACAAAGTGAACTGTAATTTACTTTGTAAGTTTTATTCCTCATAAATAGACTTAAAGTCCCATGAGGGTAGGCACCAGCCCCGCACTCCTCTGGTTTACTTCCCAGTCACTGGTCAGGGACCAGCCTCATTCCCTCAGCCAGACCATCCTCTGCTTCCCGATTTCTAAATACCAGAATACCAGTTGTTCCAACACTGTGAATAAGAGCTACACCTCAGAGATTAAGATGTCTATATGAGCACAGTCTGTTCCCTAAAATCTAGATTCATACCCATATAACGATCATCGAAACTGAATCTATTTTAGAGAAAATGGTGCTCTCAAGAATTATGCTACAGACATAAATCAGGACTGCTCTGGGCAAAGAGAGATAGACACTCTCTAATCCAGCTTCTTACTCCACATCGCCACTCTCATAGCCAATAACAGGCACCCTAACCCTAACATGTCCTGAAGCAGACATGACTTACAGCCATGCAAAACTGGCTTGCGTGCTGGCTGGAGGTCCTGGATCTTGAGTGGGGGGATGAGACTCACCATTGTCCACATGGGGTTCTACTAGGTGTAAGAGCAAGATTAAGATATACAATCCAGGGGCTGGGGATTTAAGTCAGTGGCACAGCACCTGCCTGGCAAGAGCAAGGTCATGAGTTCGGTTCCTGGTCCCGGAAGAAAAACAAACAAACAAAAAGATATACAGTCCATCTCCATAGCAGAGATCAGTAATTTATCAACAAACCATTTCCTCTTCTTCCTTGCACAGGCTATATGAAATTTCCTGGCATCTCCCAGAGAGAGAAGTCGCCACATGATGAGCTGCAGCTAAAGAAAACATAAGCAGCAATGACGTACATCAAACCAGGCCTAGCCTACTGTAATCCCCCAGTTGGATCCCCACCTTCGGTTGTTGTCAGACTTCTTGGATTACCCTCTCAGATGGCTCTGCACATACCACTGAATGAGAAAATCTGTCTGTCATACCTATTGGACCCAGGGATAGCTCAGGACCAGTGCAGTGAGGGAATGAGGCACCAAAAGAAGAAGAGGATCCGGGTCTCTGACACACTGAAGATGAAAGACGCCCACTGAAAACTTGCTTCGTATTGTTCCATAAACAAGCGTTAAACATTTATTTTGTCATGACGCTTAAATATGGTGATTCATTGGCTTTGGTAGCTATCAGTTCTTTCACAAAGAAGCTGATGGATTTTCTGTGAATTTTTAGTTCATTGTATTTTATTGTCTTATGAATTTTTAACTGAATAGAACTGAAGTCAAAGAGACTGTTACATACTTCTTTGTATGTAACACAACTCTTTGTTATTTCTTTTCAGACTCTGTACATGACATAGTTACTCTGCGAATTTACTTCTATATTTTGAAGGGGAAAACAGTTTAAGAACCTAATGGATCATATGTAGAGACAAGAAATACATGGAAGAAGTGTTGTCTTCTGATCCTTATTTTATTAAAGCCAAAATAAAGTAACTGCTGAAGTATAGTTTTTAATCAAGCGTTGCCTTTGAAGTTGTGACTCCTGCAGATCTGATTATCCTATCTCCTTTGAAGGTAATGGGGAAATGATTGCGAGTGAGCGAAATCAATAACTTCACAAGAAGTCATGTCCACCACAGATCAATTATTACAATCAGTAACATCCTAATTGATTTACATGACTCACATTCCTTTTATTTCCCTTCTGCTACTCTTTACTGCGTGGAAAGAGAAATCTCCCCAATTTATTTTATCTTGTTTACTATCCACAAAACAAGAACCCTCTTTCCACATCTAATCAGGAACAACATGGAAGTGTTTATTTGTGAAATGAATTTGAGAACATAACAGACTCCAGAAACCTTTCTTTCTGCTGAGATGACATTTTGTACAATTAAGCTTTGTCTTTACCAGAAGGAGGATTTTATCCAGCAAGCATGGAAACACGTATCAAAAGCTAGTAGACTAAAACTACAGAGAGATTATTTTCAGTTGAGTTATATTTAACTACATTCCAAGCAATGAGGGTAGAGCAGTGGGTGTGGTGGATTAACTAAAGGTAAATTTAAGTGAGAGCAGTCAGCTGAACTGAGTCAGCAAGGTTCTGGAGGATTGTGGTCAGCAGTAATAAAAGGCGAACGGGAAGAGAGGATTTGCTGCTGATATTCCCAGGGAGGTCTCACTGTAGAATCCTGGGGCTTCTGCTACACTTCACCTTTGGGGGCTGCCCTTTGAAGAGCACAGGCTGCTGCTTGCTTCCTATGGTCTTTGCCTTCACCTGGGTATCATCTCCTGGCTCACTGTGAAACTCTCTAGCCACTGGCCCCTGGGTTTCCTGGAGCAGACCTTTGATCTTCCATTGCCAACTCCTCAGCCTTCTGACGCGGACTCATAGAGGACACTGCTGTGGGATTCAGACCCTTGGCTGGATTCTTCTGATTTCCAGCTCACGGACGGAGGTCTTACACTCTTCTGTGTTTGACTTTGGGTGAATATTATAAGATAATCTTATAAATTATGTGTTCTGTATTAAATCTATCCCTTACACACCCTGACTATAACAGTGGGCAAAGCAGCTACAGTATGCGGTACTCGTTCATTGAATTTATTTGCAAAAAATAAAATTTGTAGAATCTTGAGAAAGTAACCAACTGTATTAAAAAAACTGATCACACAGATTGAAACTACAAAGAAACAAACAGAAAACATCACTTATGTTCAAGGGGTTTCTCTTCTTTTTGAAATATAGTATTAATATAGTAGATATAAGCTCCACAGATCTAGCAGTGCTGATGGTTTCCACGTGGACTATGGGTGTATAAATGTACTACACTACTGCACTAACATGAAAGCCACAACTGTAATCATGTTTTTTGTGACAACTTACTTTAACCTCCTGTAGAAATCTGCTGCATTACTAAGTATGAAAATGCCAATTACAAATACTTGCTATGAAATAATTATATTATGAAATAACATAAAATGCTAATTACAAATACTTGTTATGAAATAAAAATGTTATGAAATAATTCTAAGAATGTCACCATTGCCACAGGTTTAGGTATATTTCGAATGTACTTTTAAAAACATACCACCCAAAAGGAGAGAGAACAGTTATCTCAGTGTTGAAGACAGATTTTAAGGGAAGATCGCTATTTCTTTTGGTTCTGTCCTATCACTGGATTAGTCTGCTAAAACTCTGATCATGTCACGGGGTTTTCGTAGGTTACACTCTAAGACTGCTGTTCACACACAAATGAATGAGGAAAACACCTTCCTCCAAACACAGTGCTAGCGGGAATGTGCGCTAGTTCAGGATCTCTGACTTCAGCAGGGCTTTTGGTCAACTCCTTCAACCACCCTCAGTGACTGCTTGGAATAATCATAGCTCTCCAGAACCCACTCTTACCTTCCTTTACCTCTTAGAATGAAAAGATGATCATAGTTTCTTTGTTGGGAAAATTGGGACAACAAAGGGCTCTTTGAATTGACTGCCTCATTCTTTGATTCTTCTCACCACCTCCTTGACAAGAAACCTGGGATGGCTTATTCCTACACCAAAGTTCATAGCTTCCGTCAGGCAACTTGGAAACATCTCATCTCTGTCTCCCTCACCCTCCTTATCTCCCTGTCTGCTCTTTTATTTTTTAGGCCAATAAATGGTAATGGTGTGCCGTAAGTAGCCCTTGGGTAATTCACTATTTCTTATTTAGAAAAACCCTATAAAGAATGTTATTTCTATTTGTTATTCATTGTTATATAGAATGATTATTTCATCTTCCTTAAATTATCCAAGAAGAGTCTGCCATTTGTTCTATGTGACTTTCTTGAGAGAATAAGATGCACAGTGCTATGGACCATACATTTCTGCCGCATCTCAAATTCATATGGTGAAACCGTGATCCCCAACGTGATAACTCTGAAGATGGACCTTTGGGAAGTGATCAAGTCATGAGGGTGGGACTCCCATGAATGGGATCAGTGCTTCATATGAAGAGATGTGGGAGAGCTTGCTTCCTGTCTCTCTGCCCTCTGAGGAATAATAAGCAGACAATAAGTGTTTACTACAAACCTGCTCTCTTAGTATCTTGATCTGAGACTGCTCATCCTCTAAAAGTGTAAAAAAAATGTGTATTTTCTGCTTAAGATACTCAGTTTATGGTAATTTATTTTAGCAGACCAAATTAACACACATAGTTGCTATTTACATATTTCCTGTTTAGTCACAACCAACCCACACAACAGCTTTGGACCCTCTATTCCTACATTAAAACTGTTTTATATCTCTCACCCCTATTATTCATCCTCACATAGACAAAGCCCATGGTCAGACTTCAACCCACAGCCCACACCTCAGTGAACATTACTGGTTGCATTTCACATTATTCTATTCTTCTAATAACTCTCTTTCCAAGGTGGACATGACCCTTATTTGTTCTTCCTTTAGAGCTCATTCAAGGATGCTCCTTACTATTGTCCCTTCCAACATAGGTTCTTCGCATAGTTCAATCCTTAGCCCAATTTCTTTGAAAATTATAGGCCATTTTCCTAAATGAGGTCCTCCAGACAAGACGTTTGCCATGCCCAGTGGTCCAGATATCACTACCCAAGTTTCTTACACATAACCATGTATAACTTCCAATGACACTTCAAGCTTAGCATGTCCAAAATAACTGTGCACTAATATAACTGCCTTGATAAATCACTATTCTTACACTATGTGTCTCAGAACTGCTCCTACTTTTACTTACCTCTGGGCTTATGGCTCAATTTATCCAATCAGAAGGGTAAGACACCTTATCCTTGTATCTCTTTCACACTCCCCATTATACCAACTTCCAGTCATAACTCATGAAAGTCACCCTTGACATTTTCACCAGGGAGAAATTTCTAGAGAAAAAGCTGGCTAGGCCACTATCCTGCATAACAACCTTTAGCAGCTCTGGTTTGAACTCTTTCAACATACACAGGTTCTTTCTTCCTGCTCTGACCCTTACCTAGATATCCTCAGGTGCAGCAGCTAGAACTCTCATGTCCTGTGCTTTGTGTGTTATCAAAATTGAACTGTTTATAGTTTCTAGTTCAAATCATAATTTTTTTGCCTCCATAACCTTTGAAGTCTGTCAATTTCCAAAATGACTTTGAGTCTGTTGTTTGATTTCTGTCCTTAGTTGCTTAGCATAAACACCATTCCTTCCCATGAAGCCCTCCTCTTGCCCCTATTGATCCACCCCACCTCTACTGTCCCATGCCCTCTCCTCTGTCCTATTTCTAAGTGTTTACCCTGGCACTCCTAGAACACCACAAAATCTCACAGTAAATGGGAATGTTAGAGTGAGATTATCTTTAAACATCTCTTTAATCAAATTTTAAATGCTGTAAGGTAGGGACCAAGAGCATGGTATCATAACTCAAATCAAACACAACATTTTATAATAAAAAGTAATTAAAAACAGTCCTCTTGTTACTCACTAAGCTCACTGAGATCATTTAGAAAATATACATTGAAATATTTCAATTTTCCTTTAAATTAGTGTTCTGATGTAGAACAGTTTTTCCAAGTCTTGAACTGAAACACTGTATCTTATAGTCATGTCACTAAAAGATGCTACACTATGTACTTGCATTGAATCAAGACAAATGCAGAGAAGTCCTTGGACTAGGACAGACTAGAGTTATCCCCACAAGGAACAAAGAAGTTGTCACAGCCCTTAATAGGTGTGAAAAGTGATGTCCAATCCCCACACTGGAAATCCCACTAGAAGTCTTGCAGAAAAAGCTTGATGGTGTTCACTTTGGAACATGGGAGGATGATTTTGTAGCAAAAGGATTTGTGGCCTCAAAAGAAAGAGTTGATAAAATCAAATCAACATGGGTGACATAAAGAGGTGACAAGAATGAAGGATTTGCAGAAAGGAAAGAATTCAGTTGGGTTTAGGAGTAGTCATGGCCTTGCTCAGGGGGCAGAGCTGGAAAACAGTCAGGCAAGGGTGCCCAAGAGCATGCAAGATGCCCTGGACAACCCCCAAAGTGAAGAAATGGATTTAACCTGAGATTCCTCAATCTCACTGTTAATGTTTTTTTTCAAACTTTACCTAAGGACTGTATACTTGATACAAGTACTCTTGCTACTGTGATCATGTGATTATGATAGTTTTAATAAGAAAAATAATCATAGCTACTATTTCTTAGCACTTAAAATAGACACTATGCTAAATAACATGTATATAAGTAATCCAACTAATCAGTAACTATTTTGGCTCCACCTTCAAAATATATTTAGAACCAACCATTTCTCACTATTTCCTTAGGTACCAATCTGGTCTAAGACGCTAGTATAGGTTGAACTGTGTATCCAAAAAAAGATATAGTCCTGATCCTTAGTATTTTAAACGTGACTTCTATTGATGAAAAGGTCTTTGCAGAGGTAATCAAGTTAAAAGAAGGTCGTTAGGAAGATCTCTAATCCAGAATGATTGGCTTTTTCCATCAAAGGGGAAATACAGACACAGAAATGGGTATTGTGGGAAGATGATGTGAAGACAGCCATGTAGCTGAAGTGGTACATCTGCAAGGCAAGGAACTCCAAGCAGCTGTGGAAAATAACAGAAGCTGCAAGAGGCAATGAAGGCTCTTTCTATAGAGGAATCAGAGAGGTTATGGCCCTAATGGACCACTGATTTCAGGCTTTGACACCCAGAACTATGAGGCAGTAAGTGTCAGTGTTAAGCTCCCCAGTTTTTGAGATGATAGCTCTAGGAAATTAGTGCAGCTACAAGTGAACTTTAGCAAAAGGCTTTTCATGATTTCTTCTTCTACCACTCTCCATCTACCCCTCTCCTACTTCTGTCATCTATTCCTCACATATAAGATAGAATTAAGAATGAACATTGTGAAATGTAGATCAGGTCACATTACTTTTCTGCTCAAAATCCTCCCATGGTTCCCCATTTAACTTAGGTTAGAAACCAAAGTCTTGACAGTGTGTTCTACAGTTGGGTATCTTTGGACTTTATCTCCATCAATGCCTTTGTTCACCATAGGAGAACATATGGCCTCATTTGTTATGCACTGGGCTCACTGAGATCATCTAGAAAACATACACTGAAACATTGAATGTATTTAATTTTCCTTTAAAATTAGTGTTCTGAATGCTGGTGAGGCTGTGGAGAAATAGGAACTCTTCTCCACTGCTGGTGGGAACGCAGACTGGCGAAACTACTGTGGAAATCAGTTTGAAGATTCCTCAGAAATCTAGGTCTAGAGGTCCCATTCAACCCAGCTATCCCCCTGCTGGGTATTTTCCCAGAAGATCTAAAAACATCATATCGCAGCTATATATGTGCACCTATGTTCATAGCAGCACAATTTGTAATTGCTAAAATGTGGAAGCAACCGAAATGTCCATCCACCGAGGACTGGATAAGAAAATTGTGGTACTTTTATATAATGGAATATTACTCAGCCAGAAAGAAAGATAAACTCCAGGCTTTTATAGGTAAATGGTCACAACTAGAGACCATACTCACAAGTGAAATCAATCAGACCTGCATGCGCAAGCACCACCTTGTCTCACTAGTGTAAAACCTGAAAGAATTAATTTAAACTAAGAGGTATGATAGACATTGTGAAATGATAGGAAAGCACTCAAGGGTAAAGGGCACCTGGGATGTGGGAAAAGAGAAGGGAAAGAAGAGAAAATGTTGTATGTATGTATATACAGGATAGTTAACATAGTTGCTCTTCTGTCTTCTATTTCTATGCTGAAAGAAACTGTCAATGAGTCCTTGACTGATTAATATTGCATATCTCTGTTTTCATGAGAAGCCACTTTGAAGATATCAATATGTAATACAACAAGCATTGTTAATTTCTTACCACTTTGTAACTCTGTATTGTCTGTAACTCTGTATTGTCTGTACTGTTCTGTTGCTATTTTGTAAAAGGTTGTCTGTCTGTTAATGTTTTCGTCCTTTTATTTTTAAAATAAAAAAAAAATAAAATTAGTGTTCTGATATAGAACAGTTTTTCCAGGTCTTGGAATTTCTCTCTCACTGTCAACATGTCATTAAAACTTACCTGAGGGCCTTTGTACTTGCTGTTTCCTCTGCTCCTGTCCCCTTGATATGCACACGCCCTGCCCCCTCACCCTCCTTAGGTTTTTATTCAGTTTCCTATTTTGATGAGTTCTAATTATCCTCCCAGAACTGCAACCCTCCACAAATGTACCAGCCCTCACTCCTGCTCCATTTTTCTCCATATAAGATGAAACACGGGCTGGGGATTTAGCTCAGTGGCACAGTACCTTCCTGGCAAGCACAAGGTTGTGAGTTCGATTCCCGGTAGAGGGGGAAAAAAATGATGAAACATAAGGGACTACATGTTTTATTTGTTTACCCCCAAACTCATTAAATCTAGGCAAGGCCTTGATTTTACTTGTGTTAGTAACTGATGTACAACGAGTGCCTGGAGTATACAGAATTTGGCACCTAAGAATGCATTAGACATATCTGTCTCCGTCCAAGTGAGTAGGTTATCTCTTGCACCTTCAAGGGAGGACAAAGTAGTAGAATGAATACTGACTGCTATTAGAATGAGAATTTATGGGTTTTCTACTCTACTAAATCAACCATTTGTTTGGGGTAAGTGCCTTTCCTGAGTAGCTTCTGAGTCCGTGTATTCACCTGGTAAAATGAAACAACTGTATCTACCTCACCATGTTGCTCTGAGGGTCTACTTAGATATATGACAGGACATATGAATCTGTACAGTGTTGCATAAATAGATGCTGGTATCACAATAAATTTATTCATAGTTCTATGGAGTAAAATTGATGCTGCATGTTAAGAAGTTCATAATAAAAGATGACATTTTTAATTGTTGAAAAATCAGGCTTCCCAAAAAGAGATTCTAAAAAAGCAAAAGGAGTCCTAGTCAAGTGCAACCTTAAAATGTCTTGAAAACAGAAGCTATGAAATGCAACATTCATTAATCACAGGTATTAAATGCTAAGAGTTACTGAAGATAACACTCCATCTATAGCAAAATACTTGAAAGAACTCAGATCATTTAAGCTTTCTTGGTGCTACACAGAGGTCCTTAAGAATTAACCTCAATGTTATTGCCTTAAAGTACATCCCTTCACAAAAATAATATTTTTAAAATCATAATACAGTTTCATTTATTTCCCCTGCCAATTAAGATTTACATACACCAGTATACTCCTGCCAAATAATATTCTTTAGATAACATATAATCTGTATTTATTTCCCTACCAGATCCATACATCTAGTATCAACCTACTATTCATCAGGAACAACCTTAATCTCTATCAAGGCAAGACACTGCTTGATGAGGGTGCAATGGGGAATAAAGTAGTCTCTCTCTCTTATAGTATTTTGTAGTTTAGATAGGAATATATAGTCATATAAAACCTCAGTATAAAATAGACTATGAGAGGCTTTTTCATAAAAGTGATGAAAAAAAGTCACAGTTTGAAGGAAAGAAAGATAAATTCAAAATTAGGAGATCTGCAAAAGTGTTTAAAGATGCTATTTTAGCTGGATATTGAAGGACTTCAGTATGCAGAAGAATGGAGAGGACACAAGGGCATGCAAGGCAGAGAGAGTACTTGAGCGGCAACAGTGGAAGGACTTAAGAAAAACTTGGAGGATTTAAGGTGCCAGGTGGATATTTAGGGATCATTCCTAATATGTAAAAACTAACAATATCAATGACAGACATTCCCTCCAATACAAATTATATTATGATGCCCACTCAAAGACAGTGATATCCAGTATTTCCTAATAACTAAATCAAAAAAATGTTTCATCTCGTCTGGGGTCATACACTTCTGAGGTGAATATAATGAAACATATAACACCTCTCTTAAAAGTATGCACTGTCAAGATGTACATAATTTTAAATCTTAATTCAAAAGTTCATTAATTTTCTTTGAATCCTGCATTTGGATTTTAGACTAAGAACTTTTAGTCAATATAACAACACTATTTATGTAGGGAGTTTTTATTTCCTTTCTTTTAGAGCATTTATGGGTTCTTAGAAGAGAAGCTTTAGAGCAGTGCTACAATAACATCTAAATCATCTGAACAACAAGAAAATATTGGCCAGTGTACTGGAGAACGTCTAAAATGCTGTCTGCAGAACATCAACATTTGTCATCTTAACAGAGAATGTGTTTGATATGGAGTTCAGTGACCCGTTGAAACTATAAATCCCCAGGGCCTGCCAGCTTCAGTCAGGGTATCACAGTGCAGATGGAAGCACTTATATGAAAAAGTTCTGTACAAACATGATGAGTGGACAAAGATTTATGTTCCGAGAAGTCCAGGTTATAGGGTATGCAATTTTACTCTTTGGCATATGAACCTGCAGGGAGCTTTAAAAATTGAAGGGAAAGTCTGTTGCATATCAGAGGGACTGTCAATAGAACATTACGTTCGATTTACAACAGCAGTTTAATGGCATTTTGTGGATAGGCCATCAGCATAATCAAATGTAAACTCTTTAACAAATTAAGACAGTGATTTTTAAGGGTCGGAGTATGCACTACTAATAGTATTTTCTTTAGAAGACAAGTAGACTACATAAGTAGTTAAGCTACATTTCATCCCCATAGACGGCACATTTAAACAAGTCAGGTCTGCTTAAACCAGAAGAAGAAAGAGAATGAAGAAGACGTCAGTCTGTGATCAACTCACTATGTGAACTGAGAGAGACCTCAGTGTATGGTAGTACAGCCCAAACACACAGATGTAAAAGGGAGCACTCGTGAGGATACGTTCAGCTATAGAAAGACACACGCTGGCTTACCAACATTACACCTAAGCTTTTCCCCTGGTAATCTAAGCTTTCTTAGGTTGGTCCAATTCAGTGAAAAATGTCACATTAAAATGATGCAACCTCAAAAGACAGTATCTTTTTATTTTCATCCTTTGTTTATTTTTATTAAGCTTATACTTCCATTCATATATTTTGACCATTTACATGTCAAATATATTTAATATGGAGGTGGAAATGCACCTGCCAGCTCAACACCCCACAGCTGAGTGTTAAGTGTCAGGGAATCACTTTAGGATAATGCTTAGTAAGAATGCAATTGATATGCACCAACATGCAAAGTTTTCCCCTGTCTCTTTAGAGCAATACAAACTGATTAGCTCTGTGTAGCAATTTAAAACAAAGAACTCATGGGAAGCTTTTAATAGTCTCATTTCTGGCTCCCATTACTTAGTTAACTAAACTTAATCTGCTAATTTCCAGACTTGTCTTACTTTTAAGTAGAAGTCACTTAAACATATGTCCCGATTTCTTCTGAGAATAAAAAAAGAAAAATGCTTCTATATGTACAAGATAGCCCTCTCACATTTTTAAGGGCAAGCATTACAACCTCAAACTGCATTGATTGTTCTGTGAAGATGGCTCATAATGGAGTTTTTCCAGCAAAACAAGTCTACTGATAGATTAAATGGCTTATATCTATCCCTTAAGAAGTCTGAAAGGTGCTTGAATCTTTTTATGGAGGACATAAAAAGTGTACTGTGTTGTCAGTGGAAAGGATGATTGACAAAATGGGGCCTGTCCTGCCGATGGAGTAGATTGGGACAGAAGAACTGGTATTCAAAAAAGCGCATCATAGCACAGATAGGATGATTTTTAACTCTGCAGAAAAGGCTGCTGTAGTCAGCATCCTACTATTACATCCTGCTATTACACCTGCAATACTTTTAGTGAACTGAACATACTAAGACCATGGTGCATTAAATGCACACTGAGTTGTCCACTTTTAAACTTCAAAGTTTTGTATCTTTACTGCAGTAACTGCTGTTTGGTTACCTCCCCCAACACAAAAGTAAAGTAAAGCATAGAAAGGAGAATGAACCCACACAAATGATATCTACGGTTAACTTGTAATGATTTTTTAAATTATACTGAGAAAGAGGGAGAGAGGGGGAAAAGGGAAGACAGTGAGACAGAGACAGAAGAGAAACTTATAGCTAGACGTTGATACTATTTTCTACAAATTTTCTTAACCCTTCTCTGGCAATATATAAGAACATAGTTTTGATTTATGCTGTTATTTTAACATAGCCTCTACATTTATGTTGATAGATGAGAGATGATAGATAGATAGATGGATGATACATAGATAGATAGATACATAGATAGATAGATGATAGATATGCAAAGAAAGAGTGGAATTTGTGTTATAAATGAAAGGGACTGCAAACTGTTAGTTCTGCAAAAATCACCTCTGAGTTTCCCGTATTTAATGACAATATGGTATAAAGACCTCTGGCCTCAAGTAGAGCCTGAGATTTAAATTCCATCTCTGCTTCTTATTGGGGCTACAGTCTCAGGGATCTATCTCAAAGTCCTTGGAAAAATCAAGTGAAACAACACCTAAAAACTGGTGACATAGGAAGAATCGAAGATATGTTAGAAGCTTTGGTGTACATGATGTCCTAAGTGGCAAAAGAATACCGGTACACCCTGCAGTATGCGATTCCACTGATGATAGATTCTTAAAAGAGCTTAATTTCTTTTAAATTTCATTGTGAAACATTAAAAGTATGTTTAAAAAATTTTAATAAGTAAAAATCTTTACACAAAGGAGTGAATAAAAATAATGTAGTTAAAATTTCATACAAGTCAAAAGTGGGAACTCTTATTAAAGAATTTATAAATGGGGCTGGAGATTTAGCTCAGTGGCACAGCGCCTGCCTGGCAAGCGCAAGGTGGTGAGATTGACTCCTGATACCAGAAAGAAAAAAAAAAATTTATAAATTGACTATCTCCATACCCCTCAGATGATTTTTACATGGTTTTGTAATCATTGACCTAAAATGGTGATTTTTTTCCACTCCGGCTTCACAAAATAATCACCCAGGGAACTTAAAAAAACAGATATCCATGCCTCCCCCAAATTTAAATCAATATCTCCAATAGAGAGATCCACTGCACTTTTTTTCAAAACTCACAGGTGATTGTAAGATGTAGACTGGACTAAAAGAAAGCACTTTATTCAATAATTCCAAGATTCCCTCCCTCGTCTATCCAGATGAAGGTTAGAAATCTGTACCCAACATCTGTGAGCCTCTGGCTGTTCTCCCTGCTGAGGCTGGGAACTCCCTGGATCTATTCCACTGGCTCTGCCTGAACCTCAGCAGTCCCACCATCTTGTGACTTTGGTACTGATTACACATTTCCACCAACCCTAGGTTTCCAAGGTGGAAGCTCTCAGACAGGAAAGGAAAGCTGGATGCTACCTGTGTGTGGTTGGGAGGTGCCATGAGGTGGTTTTCATTCAATCCAGGACCCAAGAGGCATCCTCAGCCTGGTTTTTCATTACCATGAGAATAAAAGAACCAAGCTAGGCTCTGGACTGTCATCCAAAAGCAAATCTGTATTTTAATTTTTTTACCTTCTGTTTTCTTTGAAATCATAACATCAGGGAGCTAAAGAGAAAAGTAAGGTTACTGAGGAGATCATTAGAAAAGACAATCCTGCTTTATGAATGCTAACATTTGTATAATATTGGTAATTTTAAAACCTTTTTGCTTGTACCTTATATCAACCAATAACTGAGCTCTGTTGGACATATTTACATAAACCAATGATCAGTAAACTTTCTGAAAAGTTGTTTAGATCTCAGGACTGTTATTTAATTGCTTAATATTGAGGGATCTTAGCAAGTCACTGTAAACTTTCTGTGCCTTGATTTGGGTATTTATGAAATGCAGAAAATGATACATTCTCTGAAGGACATAATGCATTTTAAATATATTTTTAAACTGTGCTGATACTTGGAAGTATCAGATACTACATTATAATTACTCCCATTTTAAAGATGATCATTTTGAAGTACAAGGAGATCGTGTCCATTCAAAAGTAAAAAATAAAAGTATATAAGAAATGTTACTATACTTAAAATATAATATTTCTCATTCCTAGTCTATCAGTTATTTCATAATATTCCTAATAGTTGCAGGACACTCTCTAATGGGCTTCCTGGCCACAAATCAGGTAAAAAGATAGTAAGCACTTAGTATGTTTTTGGATAATGACAAAGAGAACTGTCTGTATCTCAATCATAACTTTGGGAAAGGAAGAATAACCACACTGTTATTTTGATGAGCATAACCCCTAGGCTGATGCATTACAGAGTTCATCCCCATGTTGATTTAAGAGGTAGCACCTAGCGGGAGGTCTTTAGGTCATTGGGGGCAAGCAGGGATTCACGGGGCCCTGGCCTATCTGTATCTCACTTGTCTCTGGTTCATGAGGGGGCTAGCTGGCTGCACCAGCTGCCACCTAGCATTGCTATTCAGCATGCCTACCTCAGGCCCAAAACCATATGTCTGCTTCATTCTGGGCTGGAAATTCTGGAATCACGAGCCAAAATAAATATTTTATCTTTATAAGCTAATTACCTAGGATACTTTGTTACAGTCATGGGAACTTAAGTAACACAATCCACTTGAGTTTGTATTTTTTTGACATAAGTAGAAAAGTTCAATGAAAACGGAGTGTCTCACACCTGGCACCAACTTCACACTCTAATAAGAAACCATGATCAGTCATTCACACAACCAGTCGTTCAAAGGGCTCCAGGAAAACCTCCTTTGATGAGAAATGGCTAAACTAGCCAGAACACTTTTCCATGGTGCATGTCTATTTCCAAGGGCTGATGAGTCAGAATCCTTGAAAAACATCAAGTAAAATATTCTTGCTTTCTGGACACCTTCTATTTCAGAAGACTGTTGGGCAGGAGGAGTAATGACAGGGGGAAGAAAGTGGCTGAGAAGTCACCAGCAAGAATGTAAAGAGAACAGCCAGACTTCTTCAACTCTGATGCTGCTCTCTACATTTTGTTTTGAGCTGGAGCCCAGCAGGGAAGTTCTACTACCTCCCTCCCTCCCTCAACACTGGCATTTGCATGAACTGCCACCAAGAGTTAAGGACAAATATCTGGGCTTTTAATGCACAGAAGTTACGTTGTGTAGTAAATGAACCCAGTGGCTGGTTACTTAGTTTGTCTGTGTAGATCACAAGCTCGTGAGGCAGAAAGGCTCAGGAAATCATCAGACCCCATGGTAGGGACTGTGTTATCCTAGACAGACCAAGAGAGACCCTACTTTTTTAGAAGAACATGCTGTCTTCTCACAACAAGAGGTCATCCTCCTAGAAAAGGCAACACTAAACTAAATCCACATTAAGTGGAGTCTGACTTTCTAACACAAATAATATTTCTTCAGAATACTTAACAAGATATGGAAGATTCAGAAGCACTAAATCCATCAACTCAATAAGTACAGATGTAACACCTATATGATATGTGCTGTATATTTGTCTACTTCTTGTTATTATAAAGAAATGACTGAAGATGGATAACTTTATTTTTTAAAAAAGAGAGAAATGGAAGACATTTAAGTACCTCACGATTTTGGCAATCAAGAGCACGGAACAAGCATTGGTTCCTAAGGACCACAGCAGATGGCATCATGATGGTAGAGACTTATGTAAGAAGCAGAAAAATGGCAAGATAGCCAGCCAGAGCATGACTGCATCCTGCTAGAATGACGCCCATGAATCCCTTTCAGGGGCACTTCTCCAAGGACTTAACAACCTCCCACTAGGAATCACTTCTTACAAATCCCACCACCTCTTATCACTGGCAACTGAGGACCAAAACTTCCAACACAGGAGCCCATGGGGGACTTACAGCACAGCCAAGCCACAACAGATCACCGTCACAGGGTGAGGGCAAGAGCTAGGAACCTCTGGGTGGGATGTTCTGCATTCTTGGAACTACTCACAGTTCCTGCCCGGAACAGCCACATGGTCCCTCTCCGCCTTCCTGTCAGAAGAGGGTTTGCTCCTCATCTAAATAACTCACCTTGTAACTGAACCATTTTTCTATCTCCTCCTTGTGGAGAACAGGAGATGAAAAATGCTGGGCACAGTCCCCCGTGCTACCTCCAGGGAGCACTTATCTTCTGGACAATAGTTTTTCAATCATGCTCTGCATATAAATTACTTGGAATGAATTCTTACGTCCTCATACTTGGTAGCTATGGTGCCATATCTTGGATGAGAGGCAACCTGCGCAAGTATCCAAAGCAGTTCTGATGTAGGAAATCCATAAGCCTCAGTTTTCTCCATAGTTTTATCTAAGGCCTCTTCCTAAAATATTCCTGGCTCTATGTCTTCTCCTCCAGACTGCCTGCAATCCTGTGGGTTATAATCACTTTGCCTGGATTTCCACCATTAGATATTAAAGGTTCTTTTACAGTATAAGTAAATATGCATATTTATCATATGTGTATAAATATACCACACACATTTCTATTTTTAAATGTATGGATGTTATATACATATATGTATTATATTCATGTGTTTGTTACAAATATATATATACATATAATATTAGACACATTATATGTAAACATTATATATTTTATGTAGACGCATAAGACTGGGGCAACACACTCAAGGAACTACTTTTGTAAACTGATCAAGACTTTGTGGCAAAAGCAAAAAGCATGCAAAGACACAGGGGCCAGCCAGGGTGCAGTTTTGGGTTATTTCTATGGGCAGCCAGCACTAGGCCTGCAGAACTTCACAGAGCTGCAATTTTGGCTGGAGACGTTCTGTAATTCATGAGGTGCTCTTTTAAACTGACAGTTCTCTCTTCTTGTACTTCTTTTAATTAATAACCCTGTGGAATAGCTTTCATTAAAAATGAATTTTACCTTTACTATGAAATGTCAAACATGAGTAAAAGGAGCAACTTTTTCTTGTAGGGAATATTATTTTTAAAAATGTATCAGTTCACCTTTTCTTTGACAAATTTAACTAGTGAAATGAACTTGTTGAAGCAATATTTCTCTTTCTTCTCCTATCAGTGGCCTCTTTGTTATTTTACAACATGAATGGAAGCAAATAGAATGATTTTTTTTCTTTTTTTTTTTTTACGCTGGAGGTTGAACCCAGGTCTTTCACACTGAGCTACATCCCCAGCCCGTTTTTATTTTTTGTCAGGGTTTCACTTAGTTACCTAAGCATAGCTCAAATTTGCAATCTTCTTGCCTCAGCTTCCCAGGGGATTACAGGTTTGTGCCACCATGCTTAACTTGGAAGCAAATATTTTCCAAATTAAGTCCTTTAAACACACTGTAACATCCCCTAAAGGAAGGTGAAATTTAAAGATTTAGTGAAGCAAAAAGTGATTGCCTTATTTTAAAAGTGCAACTCAGGGGTTGTGGGTCTAGCTCAATGGTAGAGCACTGCCTAGTATGTGACACCTTGGGTTGGATCTCCAGCAATGCAAAAAAGTGAAAACTAAAAATTAAAATAAAACACCTGTAATCCCACCACTCAGGAGGCTGAGGGAGGAGGATCATTCTGAGTTTAAGACCAGCCTGGGCTACAAAGTGAGCTCAAGGCTGGCCTGAACTGCACAGAGAGACCCTGTCTCAAAGAAAGACAAAAAAATTAAAGTGTAACTCAAATCCAGTTTAAGCTTGTAAATTAAAAAATGAACTTACTTCTTCATTTACAAAACTACTAGGCTAATGCTAAGCACAAATTAGCAAAGCTTTTCCCGTTTCTTTCAGTGTTTCCCCCGAGTCTCCTCTTAAGAAGGGTATTTTTATGTGCCAGTTCTGTTACTACAGTCACAGGGGCATGGTTATGGGGATAATAATTCAGGAAGTAGCAGTGTGCTCAGATAGCCAAACTTGATGGATAATTCCAGCTGAGTTTAGAACCTACAGGTCAAATTAAATTGGCCAAGTCAATGTTAATCTAGGCAGCAAAACAGAGCGTGGAAGTTTGTTCATTAACCTGGATTTGGAAATGGCTAACGGCGCCAAGACCTGGAGCAAACATTAGAATCTCTATCTGTGCTCGTAAGGTGCTATCATTAGCCAACTTATTTCATCAAACATAAGGGCCCACAGTTGAGATTTCACTCCAAAGAGAGGTTATGCTGAATGTGTGAATGTGTAAGAGCAATACAGGTAGACACTGCTCTGTATTTGGAGAAGAAAATGGTCATTTCCCTTGGGAAAACTTGGTAATATTCTGAGCAGACATGGAAGTGGTTATTTATGTAAATGTCAACACATTCCATTAGTATATATGGACTTCTTTGCCAGCAAATATTACATTTAGCTTATAAGAAGGGACTCTTATCTTCTAAGGAGATCAGACCTGGATATCTTTTTAACACTTTCTTCATTCACCAACAATAGATTTATGTGACAGTTCTGTTACTACAGAACTGAAGGTACATCATGATCTTTTCTTACAGTAGAATTTTAGGAGAGGATCTGGAGCACCAGACAGGCACTTATGACAGAGACCGGACCATCATGTATAGCATCTTTGTTATCATCTTTGTGATAACCTTCACAAAGGTCTTACGTGGGATGACCTCTTTTCACTTAATATTCATATCAAATCTATGAGATAGATATTAGACCCTGTGCCCATTGAGCGATGGAAACATAATCTATTTTATTCACATGTAAATATTTCTTATTTAGAAAACACCCAGAATTTAAGGAGCACCCCAGGCATATTCACTGACAATTCTTAATCTCATTTTACAGGTAATAGACTGAAGCACAGTAAGCAAACTCAAGTGCCAAGATCCAATACTCTGGCCGTAACAAAAGGAGAACTCGGTACATTCTCTGAGAAAGAGTACCGATGCTCTTTGGCTGTTGGTATAACAGGATTGTTTTTATTTCTGAACTCAATGTAAGCCACAGCCCGCTTCTCCTGCCTACATTGGATTGAAAGAGAAGTCACGCTTTGAGAATCCCAAATATCACCCTGTTCCCTTGCTGTTTTTGGACTAGTTTTAACCAATTGAAATACACTTACTTATACTAATCCCTGGGCAAGTCTAATTTTTTATTTCTAATTTCCAAGATAATTTTATAATCCCTCAAAAATGTAATCTCAGAATAGTCTTATTAAAATATCTTTAAAGTGATCACCATAATTTTCAGAGTTACAAAACATAAACGAGATCCCTCTTCCTTCGCTTTTCTTCCTGCTCTTCCTCGCCTCTCGGTACTTGTCCCACAGGTTTTGGGTTCCACTATCAGACAAGGAAGCAGTGCAAAGTGGATTAACCGAATGAACTGTGCAATACGATTGCTCATTCATTCAACAAATGTCACTGGAGAGCTGGCCTGTGAAGAGGAGTGGAGTGTATGGAATCAAAGACATGAGCCTTTAAGAGATTCACAGGGTGTGGGACCCTGCATTTGTTTAGCACATTCTTTGACCCTGCAAAGCAACATACAGTCAATATGAAGCATGTGATGCCCAGGAGTATGAAATGGGAGAGGCCACCTGTAGTTGGAGAAAGGAAGAGATGGGGCCACTGTTGACCCTTGAGGAAGGACCTGGAGTCACAGGTTTCTTTAGACAGTGATGGGTTTCTTTTATGTAAGAACTATTTAAAAGGCACATACTTTTTTCCTTGCAATGTATTCTTTTTCCAAGTTCTCCTCTGTTTATCTAAATGTGAATGAATTTATAGACTCACATTTTAAAGATGGGATCTCAACATTTTAGTTTTGAGAGCCAAAGTCATTTTTAACTAAATAACAGAACATTTTTGCCTCTAGTGCTCCGTTTAAAATAACCACTTTTGTAGCTGTTAGAAAAGCCATGTTTTGTGTGTATGATAGATCTGGTCATTCATATTGGTTTGACTTTATTTTCGTTAGATATTTAATACATTTCTGATCTTCTTGAACCCAAATTAATCAGTAGTTACGTTAGCAATCTAAAACAACCTGAGTGCTGAATAGGCCCACTCTCTGAAATTCAGACTACAGTAGCAGGTTTCAGTCTGGTAGCATTTTCCTGAAGAGGATTAGGACAAAATGAAAAAAAAGTGCTCAGGTAATCTGAAATCCAGCAGCATAAAGTAGAGCTTTATTTCTAGGGCACAGACATTTGAGTAAGGAAAATGGAGATGCCTGTGCTTCCAGAGGGACACTGACAAATTTGTCTAACAAAGTGGGCTCCAAAGTGAGAAGTTTACATCTCATATTCTATTTGGTATAACAAAGCTGACTCACCTTCTAAATACAGAGTACATTTTCATGCAATTGCATTTTTGTGAATCTTTTCTACTGATTTGTTCTAATTAAATTCTGACAGGCCCCCAACACCTCTCATATTATTTGAGCTTCATTAATGTTAATAACCCCCATTGAATTGCTGGTTCAAAATTAAAAACACCCCCTAAAGAAATGTGTCAAGTGGAATGGATTGGAAAAACAAAATGAGAAGTGGTTTTTCAGCTTTGCCAGATGACCAAATCCAAATATACTTTCCTAGTTTCCTCACCACAGCAAATGTCCAGGATAAGTCCTTCTGTGCAAACACAGAGAAGACAGCTACATTAGGCTAAAGGGAACAAGTCCTTGTCAGGCACTTTTCTTGCTCTCTCTCCAGCCCCACGTCCACAGAGATTTCAGTAACAAGCCACTTGGTGATTCTCAAGAGTGGAAATGTTGCCATAAACCCGCTGGCAATCAACCTTATTTTATGGAGTTGTAAATCCAAGAGGCTGGATGCAATTTCTCCCACTCGCTTTTCTCTGGCACAACAGCACTTTGGTGGTGAAAAAGCACACTCTACAATGACTAAGTAGGTCATTCAACATTCTGAATTCTGAATTCTGAGCATTAAGAGCATTATTTTCTCGTTCAAGAGGAGATCTGTAACTTCCTGTCATGAAAAACTAAGTTCTAAGGCATCTGTCCTTCATTTTAGCCATGTAATGTGCCTGCATTCCTATGAAGTACACAACTTCCACTAAACTAATTGCTAAGGTACTTGTTAAAAGAAAGAAGCACATTCCTGGTCAGGGCCCAGTGCCTTACATTCCCTGTGTGCTGCTGTTAAGGGAGAAGATGGGTTTCCTATGTGCATAATTAGTAGTTACATTTTTATTCTGAAGTTTCCTTTCCAAATTGTGAATTTCCTAAGGGATTGTGCCTCTGTTGAACTTCCACTGATCACATCATTCTCTAGAGGACACAACTGTGAGCATAGATAAAACTCTGGTGAAATCAAATGCCAACTTCTAAAAGCATTGGGTGAATCAAATATAACCTCATTCAGAAAGAAGAGGCAGAAAATGAATGACTTTCTCCAAGAGAAATTACTGTAGCCTCCTTGGATCATCTGAGTGTCTCATGCTATTGAGTAGAATTGCTTGATTTGAGTCTTTTGGAAAAGGATCTCTTGACTAGAAAGCTAAGATTTTCAAAATGTACCTTCCAGATGTGGAAAAAGGACATTTGAGGAAGTCAGGTGCTCTTTGGGGAGAATAGTCAACTACTCAAATTCAATGTAATCACAGAGAGTTCTGTTTTCTCATTTGCAAAATGTATGTAAAGTGTTAAAGTTCTTGCTAGTCTATGAATAAGCATATACATTATTATAATATTTATTTCTCTTTTTTGGAGACAGTTTGATTGAATTCACTGTAAAGATCTTGAAATCTTCCTTGGAATAACCAAATGCTTTTCAAAGTATGTTCCCTTACAAATCTTTAAAAGCCACTGCTCAGAATCAGCTTATAGAAGACTTTCAAATTCATGTCTGTTGAGCTCTCTATTCTCTCAGATTCCTCACAGAAAACAAAAGACTGTATTGGTGAATCAAGTTTAAAAACCAAAGGGAAGAAGTCCTTACAATAATAAACATAATCAAATTTAGATGTTGCCATACAGTAGAGAGAGAACACATACAACTCTGCCTAAAATATATGTTAGAATACAGGTCCTTAAAGGACTTAAACAATATTGTATACCTATCTATTATTATCCTGTATGATATATTCAACCATAGAAAACACTCATTGACTATTTTTCCATAAAAGAGAAGAAACAAGAGACCTACCATGATAAGAAAAATTTCTTGTATTCCAAATTCAATTTGACAATGGCATTAAGAAACAAAATATTATGCAGATCTTAATCTTAACATTCATAAAAATTCTTCTTTTTTAATTCAAAAGGGGTACTTGCCTTGAAATCACAATGTTATGACGAACCTCATGCTTCTGATAGCCCCTCATCAATATTAATTATTGGAAATAAGAAGTGGTAGACACTTTCAAAAAGAGCAATCTGTTGTCTAACTATGTATCTCAAGCAAAGCATTACTGTAAGGCAAGATTCAGCCTGCTACAAGGGAACTGTTGCATACATCAAGAATTCCCATAAAAATAAGTAATAAACCTCTTAATACTATTTTAAGTACTTTTCCGTTTATTAACGACTTACTCATTTCCTTTCATTTACTACTAAAATACTTTTCTTATAATAAAAATAAACTCTAGTTTTGAAGAAAAGAGGTGGTAAACATCAAACTGGATAATCTACTATCAAATATGTTGGTAAGTCATTGAATCCAGGCCTTACTTTGAAACTTGGGAAACTCAGTTCTTAAGTTGCTACTTTGGATGCATATTGAAGAATAAAGAATGTCTGAACCTCTATCTTGGCAAATAAATGTGGAAAAAAGTTTTTATTCCATTTGGAAGCTGATCAACAGAGAGCCCGATATAGAAACAGCTTAAGGGCTCAAAAGACTCCATAATGAGGTCTCTGCTTCCCCTAAATGCACACGACATGCTTCTAGAATTGCTGAAGCCCTCTGTCTTTGACCCTGACTGGTGGAACAACAGGCAGCATGAATGTAGGAAGCTGAAGCTGGAGCTTTGGAGCTCACAGTGGCTATCAGCACATCACCCCACCTCTCAGAGCTCACTCCTCTTACAGTTTTGGTTTCAAGCTCAAATGAGATCAGTGCGTAAACTGCAAAGCAGCAAGCTGAATCACTTTGGAGGTCAAAGTTCTACAAACCTTCATATGTAAGCAGAGCTACTGCCAGCAGGGCCAGTGGCTTAGGATGAATTTGTAACCCTGATGATAGTGTTGGCAATGAGAGTTGTAACTACACTGCTCAGATTCCAGTGTGGCGTGTAGAGTCTTCAGAGAAAACTGCAACAAACACCCTCTGCCTTTAATCCTTCAACACGAGGAAAAAGCACCCTGGACACGGGTGATCCTACCAGTGACAGCAAAATTGCTGTACTATTCTGACAGGCTGCTGCAGGAGTGTGCAAAATCCTCAGGCACAGATGATTAAAAACAGCAGCTGGAAGTTAACTCTAATTGTGATTTAACATCAATGATTAATGGTTGTTTTCATCATCCCATTTCATAAGGCTCTTTGCCAAAGTTTTCAAGGGTATCATGTGTTTACCTATCTGGATGACCGTGATTACTCTAGTCAGTGATGACAGAAATGTGCTGGGCAGCATGACAGGTTCCTATTTCATTCATTCACCAGTCTATTAGCTCAGGTGTACAGTGGGTGCCATCCTGGTCACTGGCAAAGAAGAGCTGACAAAAACCTACCTCAAGGAGCTCATTTTTTCTAGTTGGAACAAACAGAAAGCCCAACAGGAAATCAAAGAACTAGTCAGTGAAAAAAGCGCTATGAGAAAAGTCAGCTCTGTGTAAGCCATGGTATCTTTTGTTTGTGATATACACGTTTTAGTAATATCTTTTCCATAGGATCAAAAATGATGGACTTATGGAAGAAAGGAGCTCTCACATTTTGTTTAGCTGATATACCACAGGAAAGAAAGGAGAAAAGAAAATAGTGATGCAACTGGAACTTCCATTGTCACATTACTAAACCATTTCTACAAAGATCCGTATTTCTACTATAGAAATCCATAAAATCCACATCCATGTGCACCATGCAAGTACTTTATGCAGGCTTAACATCCAGTTCCAGTGTGTTTTTCACCCACAAAAGGTAATCATTGCTCACAGAAGGAAAAAAGATCCTGTGAGCTGCTGGATTTACCACGATAAGAATGTTCTCTGAAGAAAAAGAGTTACTGAATTTTGAGGCTCAGCTACTAGAGTGCTACTAAAGCCTTAGCTCTTACTAATGAAAGAACAAAATGCAGAATTGGTGCTATGCTTCTCCATAAAATGGCCAGCTGGGGCTGGGGATATAGCTCAGTGGCACAAGTGCCTGCCTGGCAAGCACAAGGTCCTGAGTTTGATCCCTGGTACCACAAAAAAAAAAAAAAATCGCTAGCTGATTTCAGCTGAGCTAGACTCAAGATAGCACCATCTGTGACAGAGAACCCTGGTTTTATGGGGTGAAAGGAATCCTGCATGTACCCCTATATTCTGCACTTCCACATTACCATTTGTATTGAATCATTCTTGAGAAACGTTTCTCTACATTTTAATGAGAATCCTTAAATCACTGCAGGTATCTGAAGAACCTTTTGCTAGTACTGACAATCATGCACTGCCCAGAAGTTATAAAAATCAACACAGAAAGCTGCTGCTGCACAGACCCAAGTAATGCAGACCCACTTCAACCATGTTTTGATTCCAGAAAAAAATATTAATAATTCTCTCATATAAAGAAAGCATGGCTGTCATGGACTGAATGTTGGTGTCTCCTAAAGTTCATATGTACTCAAGTCCTAACTACTATCTTCCATGATAGTAGATTATGATTCCTATCATAATCTTCCATGGAAGTAAGACAGGTTATGTGAGGTCCACAGTGATAGGGGTATGACCCACTAAGGTTAATATCTTCATAGGAAGAGACATCAGAAGGTTCCCTTGCTTGCTTTCTCTGCACACAGGTACTGGTAGAAAGGCCACATGTTTCACTCACTTTCCCATATTGGGACAAAGTACCTGATACCAACAACGTATGAGAGAAAAGTGTAATTTGGCTCACAGTTCTCAGTGGGGTCAGTCCATGGTAAGCTGGCTCCAAGGCATAAGCAACATGGTAGAAAGGTATGTCAGAGAAAAGATGCTCGCCTCATGGCATCTAGGAAGCACAATGTGAGAAGGGAGGAGCCAAGGACAAGAATATGCCCTTCCAGGTTATGCCCCCACTGATTGGCCACTTCTGACCATGTCTTATTTCTGAACACATGAGATATTGGGGGAACATTTTAGACCTAAATCATAAGCTCATGTTACCACACTGTGAGAAGATGCCTGTCTGCAACTTACAGCAAGAGTCCTCACCAGGCACAAACCCCAGTGGTGTTTTCATTTCAGAGCTCTGCCTTTCATACCTGTGGAAGAATAAATTTATGTTGTTTAAGCCACCAATCTGTGGTGTTTATGATGGCCATCCAAGCAGACTAATGCAAGCTTTAAGTGAATATATATTAAAGGGCCCAGATTAACCTATCTTGAACTATGTGGTATGGAGACACTCTGTACAAAGGACACTGAACAGAGAACTATAGAGGGAGAGCTAGATGGCTCTCTGAGGCATTGTATTGGGCCCATTTGACATTACTATTTTTTTTTTTTTCTGGTACTGGGAATTGAACTCAGGACCTTGCAGTTGCCAGGCAGGTGCGGTGCCGCTGAGCTAAATCCCCAGCCCCTGACATTACTATTGATTTGTATTCACTGGGCTCCTCTTCATGACAATTGTAAAAGTCTTACACACATTTTCCTGGAGTCATTTGGCTTACATATTCTGATTACACTTGCAATGATTCAACAAAGCCATGGAGTGAAAAGGAATGATAGTTCTCTGGGCATGATGTCTCTTAATCTGGAACCACGAGAGGGGGTTTTTAACTGCTAATGTAACACAGATGCAGGGTGGGGGAAGAAAGGCCACTTCAGCATACAATCTTCACCTGCACTAACATTCTTTGGTCTCAATCATGTTCTTCGTCTGCACATTTTCATTGACACCCTTTTCCTTTGAGATTTTGTAATGTTAGTCCTCAGCCCTAACCAAAATTTCTCAAGATGGGTATGATGATACATGCCTGTACTCTCAGCACACAGGAGGCTGAGACAGGAGGATTGCCATGAGTTCAAGGCCAGCCTGGACTACATAGTGAGTTCAAGACAGCCTACACTATACTGTGAGACCCTGTCTCAGAACACCAAAAAAAATCTCTAGAGAACCTCATTCCATACCTATTTACTGCCATTAACCAAATCTCAGATTTACCTAATACTTGGGGTTTTCTTCCACTTTTTCCTCTTTCTATTTTTTTTACCAAGTAATAAGTTTAGTACTCATAACTGTCATATTTGTCAATACTTTCCATAATTTGTGAAGTGAAAGTGTTAATGTTTTTAAGAAATGAAATAGAAAAGTGAAAACGGTGGGTTTTTGTTGAATATGAGAGTTTCTCTCTATGTATACCTACACGAAGTGATGCGGCAGCCAGTTCAGTTCCTAAAACTGCTTACTTGACGGCAAAGAGAACTGCAGATGGCAGCACCGTCAGCACGGCAGCATTTCTGTCACATGCAGTAGCACTTCTTAAATGATACTGATACGAAAGGGACCTGCTTTCTCTAAAGTGAGATTCTTCTGAATGCAGGTGGCCGACTCGCCAAGGCCACATCCTATGCATTAGTTCATGATCAAATTAGGACCAGGCTCTGAGCTTGACTTGCAGCTTTTCTGTGTGTGTACATGTTTGCTTGTTTGTTCTGGCATCTCTAGGAGTTTTATTCTAAACCATGGTGTGAAAAGCAATAAAACGAACGACTCACATGAAAACTCAGGCCACACATTGTCCTTCTCTGTTAGAAAAGGGTACAGTTGAGTATTGAATTTTACTCATAATCTCCTGCAAAAGGCTTTAGACCTTATTTGAACAGTAGAAATACTGCCAGCGAGGCAGTCAAGGGACTTGGATTCCAAACCTAGCTTTGCCACTTATGAACTAACTGAACTTACACAACATCACTGAAATGTCTGGGTTTCAATACTTTTCATCTGTAAGAAAATAAATTAAATAGCTGATCTATAATACCAGTGCTGATTATAGAATATTCCTCCTTTTGAAACCCTAATTCCAGAGTTGTCATCACTTTCTGGAGTCCTTCCCTACTCCTCTCCTGACACAAGTTGAATTCATCTCATTTATGATCCCTTTATACCCGTGTGTAACCCTCTGCTAGCCCTTACCTGACTCTGCTATGCTCTATCAGTGTCCTATAGGCTCACGAGCAAGCACCGGGACTGTCCCCTTCATGATCCCATAGTTAGGTTAGCAGGAACCTGTACGTATTGAACAAATGGTCAGCTAGGTCAACACTTTCCGTGACACACTTTAACAAGGTGCCTCATCAGAAGATGCACAGAAAACAGCAAATAAAATCCCTCACTTGTCCTATTTAAGTAGTCAATCTGGAGAAAAAATATGCTCATGCTATCTTGAAAGTGAGGAAAATATTCAGAAATAATTCAAGATCTCAGCCATCCTTAATGTAGCCATAAGTGCTAATGTAACATTTATTTTAAGCTTCAAGGAAATGGAATTCTCTCGACAGCCTCCGAGACAAATATACCCACCAATTTTTAAATAGCTTATGTTTTATAATTATAGAACATAATACCTGAAAGTTTCAGGATCTTTTATGGAAAAAAGTTTCCAATGAAATTACAAATGTATATACAGATTTAGGGGACTCTGAGAATCCACCTTTCTTATTAAACTTATAAATGATGAATCCAGATTGCTCCCAGTCTGGACAATTCTCCGGGAGAACTCACAGGATTCAGCAGATTTACACTTATGGCCAGGACCCACTACTGCATTGGAATACAAAGCAAGCTTGGCAGAAGCAGAGGTATAGGAAGGCATAGCCCAGGGGAAGCCAGGCACAGGCCTCCTGCGATCCTCTGGCTAGCTCCCCCAGTGGAGGAGTAACAGAGCATAAGAAATGCTGCCTACTACAGACACACATCCAGAACTCAGGCCCCAGTGTGTTTTATTGGGACTGGTCCCATAGGCAGCCTGAAACATAACAAAATTCCCTGTTTCTGGAGGCAAAATAGAAGCTCCATAAAAATCACAATGCTGGAATAAATAGTTCAGGCACAGGAAACCACTCTTTGCCCTTAGAGTGGCAGGAACCATCCTGAAATCCAAGTTCCCAAAGAAAGGCTGTAAAAGCAAGTCTTTTGAGGAACACTCATGCCTGTTAGGCCCATTCTTTCCACACGAATTGTAAACATCGTTGTGCAATAATCAGGGGGATGGAGCAGAAGTACAACGATTACTCTAAGAGCCTAATGAGAATCCTTAACCTTTCATTGTCGCCTGCTTGTCTTCTTTGCCCTTTCCTCGAGGGCTGGCCCTCAGTGCCATAAACACCGATTGGCCTTTCCAGGGAATGGCATCTTGAATTGCTTAAGTAAATAAATACATGAAAAGTCAGCGAATTTGTCAACTTTGCTTCACTCTCATGTCTTTTCTCAATAAATTAACTGGAAACTACGGAGCTCTGTTCTCATTATTAAAAGAAATATACCAACCAGTCTTTCTGTTTTACTCGGTTTTGTTTCTGGCTCTCAGATATGCGATTTTCTGAAGTCTGCCAAAGCCTGTGGGCCTCTTTTAAATACACTAAATAAAATACAGGATTGCAAAGAAAACACTTAAGGTCAAAATCAGGTTATCAAATGATTTTAAATCAATCTACAATATATGAACCTATGTGCCTCTTCAGTAACACAGCAATATATCCAGCAGTAGGAAATGACACATTAACAATCACTTTAGGATATCTTTAACAGATATACAGTGATCTGCAAATATCTATGATTTATTTTGGCACGTCCCATCACACTGTAGTTGGTTACCAACATTTATAATTGAAGAAAAGCTAAATTTCAGTAATAATTTAGGTTAAATAACCATGTAATAATTTTTCTTCTCAATATTTACAGGGCCCAGGTAAAAATATTAAGTTTCTGGTACAGTGAAATCATGAGTTTATTAAGTTATTCCATTTATGCACCATCTATTGGACCAATAGCAAACAAACCTGTTTTTGCTTCTGAATTTCTAGCACAGAATTCTTTTTGACAAGTCAAAGTAAATTAGCAAGCTGATATGATTTCACATATAATTCATACTTGTGGCTTCTCTGGGGAAAAATACCATTAAGACCACAACACGTTAGCCTGGCATCTCAGCAAGGAAATGTACAACCAGGCTAAGCAGCAGCTGCCCCTTTTACCTTGTCAGTCTCCAAATTAACTGTGATCCTTTCCTCCCTCCTCTGTGCTTGCTGCCTGGATTTTGCAGTCCTTCCTTATCTGTGGCATTTTCTGCTCATGATAGCTCTTTGCCTGGGTAACAGGTAACAAAGACTGGTTTTCTAATACAGAAGAGAATTCTCTCTGTATAACCACTGTTATCCCACCTAACTTCACTCTTGTTTTCAGCAGGTGATGTGCTGAAGGCCCATAGACAGCCGCTTGTTTTGTAAAGGATGTTTTATTGAAACACAATTATATTCATTTACTAACACATTATCTATGGCTGCTCCTGTGGGTTGAATTTTGTCCCCCTTCCCAAATTCATATGTTGAAGCTTTCTCCCAATGTCATGGATTTTAGAAGATAATTGCATTTAGATGAGTTCATAAGGGTGGGGCCATCATGATGGGATTAATGCCCCTAAAAGAAGAGATATCAGAGAGTTTGCTTGCTCCTGTCTCTACCATGTGAAGATACATTGAGAAAATGGTCATCTGCAACCCGGGGAGCTCACACCAGAAAACCAAGTGTCTGGGAACTTGGTCTTGGACTTTTCAGCCTAAAAACTGAGAGAAATAAACTCCTGTCATCTAAGCAAGTCTAGAACATTCTGTCATGGTTAAAGGAGCTGCTTTCATAGTATACTGACAATGTGGAGTAGTTAATAAGAGTGGTCCACAAAGTCCAAAATACTTACCCTTTGGTCCTTGATGAAAAAAAGTTGGCCAACCCCAGCTCTAGTTTTTGGGTGAAATTGGTAGCTACTGCTCCAGAATTTTTACACAGAAGAGTTTAAAGATGGTTCAAAGGACCTGTTTTCTTACCAGGCATCTCACTTTTCCCTAACAGAGATCAATGCTGATAGCTAAAGAACTGTCCTTTTCCTTCCTCTGATGACACTAAAAATTGCACACTATGCAGACCTCTCCACTGAACCATCCCACAAAGTCATGTAACTAGAATTGGAAACTTAGGGTCAACATCTGCTTCCTTTACTTACCAAGAGCATGCTCTTATCCAGTGACTAGGAGGGTTATGTGATTCCCAGCATACTAAGAATATCATTTTGGTTGTACAATTGACAAAAAACATTCAGTGTAATAATGTTTACAATAATAGCAACAAGAACAAAATATTTTCTTTGAAAAGATCAATGTGGAATAAAGTGAGTGAGTAACTGAGAAGCTCTACGTATGAGTTTATCTGTGAAATATGGTTGTAGAAAAAAATGCAGCTGCATTGACAAGCTAAAGCAATGTGGTAGAGTTTATAACAGTCCAGGATTTAGAATCAGCAGAGAGGGAATCAAATCCAGGAAGACCCATAACTTACCTGTCAACTGTCAGTACCAGTGTTAGAATTTCAACCTCCTCATAGATGAAATAGGGAATATATTGCCTTATTTGTGGGTTGTGAACATTTAATACCACTGTTATGTATTTACACTATTATGTAAAATATTGCTCAAGTTTCTGGCTATTTAAAATAGGCTCTCAAAAGGGTCATTTATATTACTAGTCATTGGAAAACATTTTCGCACAGTTCCTCTTTTCCTTTTTTTTCTGAGAATAAAGTGACACTGACAATACACCCTGTTCCCACAATTTGCCAAGTTATTGAAACAATCCATCAAAAGCAACAGGGCTGAGATTATAAAAAAGTGACACACGCTGTAAAAGGGAACAGATTATAAAAGGAAGAAGCCATTTGATGTAACTTAGCACACCAGTACCTGCGGAGATAGGCCCATCTTTCATTCATTCCAAGGTCCCATTAAAACAAGATAAAACAAAACAGAAATACGAGTCATCTGTCTCTAGCTTGTCTTCCTAGGAGAGGCATCCACACTGGTATGTGCACACATTTCTCCTCGCTAATGAGATGTGAGTTCATTTGTGTGTGCAAGAGGAAAAAAGGCAACAGAGCTTTGTGATGAACTCGTTTTAAAGAATCAAAATTTATTTTCTACTGGTGATTTGTTTTAATTGTGTTTGTTTGAGATGTTGCATTGCAAAACTGTCGGTTGGCCACTTAATATTAATCTCTGGCCCTGAAGAATAACTGCCTGGTTTATTTCACAGGGCTATTATGAACATCAAATGAGACACAGTATAAGCAATGGGTTTGGAGGCAGACACCAACAAATAAAACATGTCCCACAGACTAATGACAGTGGGTAGGGGCTTTGGTAATCTTGCAGAGTGGGGAGGACACTTCAAACCTGAAAAATTTTAGTACCCAACTGGCTGCTTGTAAATAAAGAGCTTGAAATTCTAAAAGTAGAGCTGAGGCCAAATGGACTCTGAACCCCCTAATGAAGGAGTAAGAAAGTTTATACGTGGCGACTTCTGCCATAACCATCCCTGTCTTCTGCTGTTTGTGTTTCACATAATATTCATACTTAAAGGATCTGAGCACAGGGACTCTGTGTTTAGTCTGATGTTAATGACTATTTGTTAACAAAACTATAAGCTGGAAATGTTGCTCAAATATAGATCTGATGTTATAATACAGCCAACACAAATACCACTCCTGCTACTCATCTTCTCCTAGAATCCTGAGTAGGAATCACACTGACTTAATTATTTCATTTCTATATCGCTACAGTACAGACATTAATTTGGCTCTTGGTTTGATGGCTTCCATCCATGTTTTGTTTTGTTTTTTTTTTTTTTTTTGGTTTTGGTTTTTCTCCGGTGCCGGAAACCGAACTCATGACCTTGCGCTTGCCAGGCAGGCGCTTTGCCGCTGAGCTAAATCGCCAGCCCCCCTTCCATCCATGTTAACAGCAACAAAAGTTTTATTTAAGGGGTAGTGGAAAGAAAGAACAGTTATTTCAAAATACTTCTCTAAAGACAGGCAATCATTTTAGATTAAATTCCTTAAGTGCAGTTATCCAAACATATATTTCATTTTTGGCAATCAAAGAACCCTAGCCAATGCCCAGTGACCTATAAATCAGAGCTAGGAGATTTCTTTATGCAAATTAAATTTGTGTCACACTCATCAATAAAAAAAGAAAATGGTAATGAAGATTAAATTTGCAGCAACAGTACAAAGTAAAGTATTCCTATACCTATTTGTAGGATATGTCATTGTGGCTAATTAATTTTTGAGATAGTGTTCTTTGAAAGAATTAATGGTGAGTAAGCTTTATGAATTAATTACAAAATGAGAAGAAAGGCTTAAAGAGAGTTGGGAATGTAAAGTAGTCAACCAGCTTAACCTTACCAGCTTTAAAGAAATACACACACACAAAGGAAAATACATTGGTACTCATATTATGACAGTATTATAATTAACTGTGTCATTGTATAGTTAAAGTTCATTTCTTTCTCCTCCAGCTTACTTTTCCTTTTGCATCTTAAATGATAAAGGCTCGAATATTTATTCATATCATCAGGGTATCATTTTTCCTTAAAAGCCAAAATATACATAAAGGGAAAGATATTACACCACTATATATTGAGGACTATCTGGTGCTGTAAAATAAAATAACTTTTCCATTTCTCAGCTAGTAGAGCATACATAACATATTAGCCCTCCAGACATGAATAAGGTTAAGTAGATTTGGACAACCTACCCGTTTCCTTAGATTGCACGTCAGAGTGAGATTCCTGGAGAATGAGTTTGCAAAAGCTGTGTAAAAGTCGAGGACCTTGAGCAGGGCTTCTCGCTTGATAATGTGCAGGTCACAGTATGTCAGAGCCCGCACGTTCGCGCAGGCATGAGCAAGGGTAGTTTCCTTCCAGAAGATGTCTCCAAATACATCACCTTTTCCTGGAAAACAGGTTAAGATCCACCGTCAAGTATCTACAGCACTTCTTGTCACCATGTTTGTTCAGTTTCAGAATGGTATTGGTCGTGTAGCATAACCTCAAGCTGAAAACATGACTGTATTTATATACACATAGCACGGGGGCACACTGTCACCTAGACAGTAAATCAGCATCACCCTGAATTCAGTACTAACGAACTCTGGAGTGACACGAATAAAGATAAATCAAGAGATATGCCCAAAGTCTCATTTCAACAAATAAGTTTATTATCTTCTATCATTGTAACTTTTCCTATTGTGACCAAAAGAAGTAAAAATAACTTTTACTTTTATCCTTTGCTCTCCCTCTGCGATAGATGACAATAAACTGCAATATGCAAAGATACGCTGTTACAGCCTTTGTATATCTAGACCTGATGCCACATATATTCAGCTACATTGTCCAGCAACTGAGTATGTACTATAGTCAAATGTAGATGACTTTTTGAAAAATTATGCAAATTACATATTCATCTCAGGGCACCATCCATTGATGCCCTAAACCCAACCATTTGCCATTCCAAATCAAGAGTACTTAGTTCCCCAAATAAAGGGAATGAGGTAGAATCCAATATCAGAGATCACAAAAGGTTCTTCTGTTAAGGCATTTCCCTAACACTGCTGGCCCTTGGAGGGCAGGCAACCTTCTTTCTTTGTTTGATTTCTGTGGGCGAGTTTTAAAGTGGAAAAGACAGGAGGAATATACCGGGTGAGAAAAAAAACCTTCCTCGAGGCACTGTCTGGGTGGCTTATTCTTTCTGTGCTCTAACCAGGGAGACACACAAGTATCTGTGCACACCATGCAGATTAAAATAAAAATGAGGAAAGAAAGAAAAAAGATATAATCCTTCAGGACAATGATACCACCGGAGAAAAAAGAGAGTGTAATCAGAGAAATAAGACAGGAAAACAAAGACAGAGGTTGCATCAGTGCTATCACCACTCCCTTGCCCACACAAGCAGTGGGAAGCTCTTGAGAACAAGGAAACTTGGATTCAGCAGGAGAGACACTGTACTGGACTGTAGGAGACAGTGTGCGCCTCACGCAGGAAGTGGTCAGAGCCATGATGTGATCACCATACAACAGTCACAATAGATGCTTAATTCATTTTAAGTAATTCATCTGTTTCTGGACCCTCAAAACAATTCCTTTTAGCTACTGGCTTTGATGAAAGGCTCAAGGAAGTGTCTGACAGCCATGTACTTGTCCAAGGAAGGAGCAGCAGAGACCCAGGACCCAGTTACAGCCGTGAGGGCTATACAGTGTCATGATAACCTAAGGGAGACCTCATCTACAGAAACATAAGACAACCCCAGCATCCTTGTACACAGTGAGTTTCACAAATCTTCACATGGCATTTTCTTTGAACTAGTAATGCCAATTGTAGGTATAGTTTTGAATTATGAAAGTGCCAAATTTACTTAGAAAAATGCTCACTGAAGTGATATTGGCCCAAAAAAGTACAATAAGACAAGGGTTAATGAATAAATAAATTATAAAGTATTAGGCAGCCAATACAAAGCAGAGATTTTTAAAGTGATATGTTGGGAGCTGCTGGAGGTGGACATTGGTCACATGTGTGAGGGCAGGACAGAGCCAGAGTGGCTCAAGCAGTCAAGCTACCTCAGTCTTGAGAAAAACAACCTGCCTAGACAATTACAGTCGTTAGTCACTAGACAACGTTACCTCTCATGATACTAACTTTGCAAGAGTATAAATAAACAGAAGAGTATAAATAAACAGCAAGTTAGATCCTCTTTCCGATCAGGTAAAAGGTCGCCTGCAGCTGACCCAGCTCTTGTGTCTTGTCTTTACTTTCCTCATCCCCACCACCATCCTCTCTGGGGTACAAAGAGAGACCAGCGAGGTCCACTACAGAGATATAGAGAGATAAGTATCTAAAATAATAAAACCAGAATATCAAACTATACATGTAGTGTAATTTCATTTTAGATACCCCACACTCTCCCAATCCACATAAATGCACATAGCATGGAAGCAAGTGAATGAAAGCAGTAGGTTCTCTTTGTATATGGGACAGTGGGTGGGGTGCATCTCACATTCTATGCATATTATTTTATAAACAGAAATTATTAATAGCTTATCATAGTTCCCAATGCTACAAAATAATAAGCTTTTAGCAGTCTGTTTTTATCTATGTCTTCTCTCTTTCTCTTTAATATCACTGCTACTCTAGCTTTTCTTTTTACTTTTCTCCTTTTCCTTAAAGAGAGAGAAAAGGATTACGTTTCTTTCCGATTCATTTCTATGACATTTTTTCAAATTGCCAATTATAATAAAATTTCTGATCTATTTATAAATACTCATTACTTTTCAACTATTTGATTTTCATGTATGATACACTTTAATATTGTTTTCACTCAATAATTCCACTTCTGGGAATTAATCCAAAGATTAGAAGCAACATACATAAAATTCACAGCAATGTTATTAAGCACATCCTAGATTGTAAAAAAAACTAGATGTCCAAAAACAATAGAAATTGTAAAAATATATGTAAAGTATCAATAAAAAATTAAAACAAGTTTTGAAATAGCATGCAAAAAATACTTATACTCATAAATCAAAAAATAACACAAAGTATTATACTATTATGGTAACAGCTATAAAATGAAATTAAAGTACCAAGATTAACAGAATATCAAGAAATACACTCTTTTTTTTCTTTTTAAGGAATTCTGGGCTGGAGATTTAGCTCAGTGGTGCAGCACCTGCCTGGCAACATTAAGGTCCTGAGTTCAATTCCCAATACCCCCCTAAAAAAGAAATTCTTTTCTTGATAAAACCAAAGTGTATTATATATTATAATTATATTAATATAAAATATTTTATCTTGCTATTAATTTGCCAATTATAATCAATTGAGGTAAAGGACAGAGAGATACAAGACTAGAAAAAATGCACTTAATTAATAGCAAAAATGGCTGTAAGTGGAAGCTCAGCTAATTGTCTCTAAGTGTTGTTTTCCAAATTTTCTTATAGAAATTTGCATAAACTTTATTTTAAAATAGAATACTATTTTAAAAGATGTTTCCTTACATTTTTAATAACAGTGAAATCATAAAACATGTACATAGATATGTGGACTGCTATATTAATACTCATTGATTGCTAAATAGATAGTTTAAAGATAGTTGATACATAAATGTAATTTCCTTTTATCAGTATAGATCAGTGGTAGTGAGCCTATAGCATGTGTGCTGCGGCAGGCTTTTTGTTTTTATTGGAAGTTCTGAAAGGTTTGCCAGTATAGACCATTTTTAATTGTGGAGGCATTCAAATATACATTATACATTTTATTTTATCTAACTTATGAAATGAAAATTCTGGTCCTATTTCTACCCAAAAGTTTAAAACATCAAATTATTTATCTTTTTGGTATTATAGTGAAATAAATCTCTGATGTGGAAAGAATAATAAAAAACTAGGGCATTAACTCTGTTTGTTTGTTTGTTTGTTTTTCTTCCAGTACCAGGGATCAAACTCACAACCTTGTGCTTGCTAGGCAGGCACTGTGCCACTGAGCTAAATCCCCAGCCCCTTAGAGCATTAACTCATAATAAGCTTCATCCCCCGCTTCTCCTCCCAAAATTCAGCAAAGCATTGCAAAATCAACAAATGTGGCTAATTTTATTCCCTACATCATAATTCACTTTAATAATAAGTAATAATAACTGTTTCATGGCCCAGAATTTCCATTAGGATATGCACTGTATAAACTGGATATGAATCTAATCAGTCATTTCCGAATATGTTTGCTTTATTCAGCTTTCTGTATCACCTAATGGGTACTCGGTTCACAGCAAAATTCATGGCACTTCTGGGAAGATAGGCATAAGTCCATGAATGATTTTACCAAATGTGGCAAAGCTGGCTAATGCCCTCCTTCAGGACATGTCAAGGATATTTACACTCATCTGTAGATATCACAGGTTGTGGAGACAGGATTATGCATGGACATCCAGTAAAGAAGTCCCCTTTCTTTCATTGCAAAGACTTGGCATACTTTGAGGACTTGGAACTCTGTTCATTTGCATGACTATAGAATATCTGGTGCTGGTTTTTAGGTCAGCTCCTGCCGGCTGCAAGTAATCTCAGCTATAAACATTTTAGAGCTTGAGCGAACTAACCTCCCTCAAGCCCCTAAAATAGGAGAAAAACTCGCACCGAACATGAAAGTTGTTGTTTGGTCTATTTATATTTTCTCAGTTCTTTGCATCCAATCTTATGATGTATTTCACTGCTAAACCACAGGAAACAGGACTGTAAAGTAGAAGTTAATGTTAAAGATTCATATAGTAGGAAACTGGAAAATTTAAGACTACATACAGATAGCTACAACATAATTAAAGAGGTGAAGAAAACGATGGTATGTTTGTGGATTAAGGTCCCCTACAGTGCTGATTTCACAGCCCAATTTTTTTGTTCTGAAATATGCTACTTGGTAATGTAATGACATGAATAGAATGGATGCCTAAAATTATTAACAGTTATTCATCAGTGAGTATAGCTTATCAATATATACAACAGATCCCTAGTAAAGTATCACTGGAACTTTACTTTAGTGGTTTTCTGTGTTTGAGGGAGTGTATTTGATGGTTCTTCTGTGCAATATATTTAATTCATGTGTAATATTCCCTCTTTTTAAAAAAATAAATTTTACTGCATATATCTGAGCTTTACATGTAATGTTATACAGTTCGTATAAATAGTAAAATGGTTTCTGTAGTGAAGCAAACAAACACACCTATCACCTCATCTCATGGTGTTTGTAGGTACACCAAGTGCAGCTAACATCTACTTAACAAAAGTCCCTAATATAATTTAATTTCATTAATTAGTGTCCTTGAGTTGCGTATCAGAGTTCTTAGATTTGCTTATTCGACATATCTGCTATTTTCTATCCATTCGCACACATCTCCCTATTTCTGTCTACCCCATTCTGCCTGCAGTAACCATCATTTTATTTTCTACCTCTACACAGTTGACCTTTTTTCCCCTAGATTCCACATAAGGTGAGATCACACAGTATTTTTATGTATGGGTCTGGCTTATTTCAATTAGTATAATATCCTCCAGGATCATCCATGTTGTGAAAAATGCCACAATCTCTTTGTACAAGGGTTAATAATAATTCATCACATACACACACACACAAACACACACACACACACACCCTAAACCCACGCATTTTATTCTTCCATCTGTTGCAGACAGTTTGTTTTCCATGCTGTTCTCCATATCAGCTGTACCCGTCTTCAAGTCCACCAACATCCCTTTTATTCACATTCCTGCTAACATTTGTTACCTCTTGAACTTGTAGTAGTAGCTATCCAAACAGGTCTAAAGTAATACTTTGTACTGACTGTGGCCCATTTCCCCGACAATGATGTTGAGTGCCTGTCCATGTGAATACTAGCCATGTTGTACCTTTTGTTCTGCTGCTTTGCTTATTTTTAATAGGTTATTTGCATATTTGTTACTATATTGAGTTGTAGGAATTCTTATTTTAAGTGTAAACCTTTCACCAGAGATGTGGTTTATAAATACATTTTTTTCCCCAGTTCATAGGCTGCCTTTTCTTGTTTTGAATGGTTTCTTTGAAATAAAGAAAGGTTTCATGGTGATATAGTCCTATTTATTTATTTTTTGCTCTTGTAGCTTGAGTTTTCAGTGTGACACACACAAAATTCTGCCTAGACAAATGATAAACTGTTCCTTTGTTCTTTTCTAGGAGTTTAAAGCTTCAGGCCTTGTATTTATATCTTATATTTATATTTATATTTATTTTCAGGCCTTATATTTATATTGATATTTATATCTTCTATGTGTTTTTAGTTGGATTTTGTGTATAGCGTAGACAAGAGTCCAGTTTCATTCTTTTTTCCTCCACCATTTTTGAAGAAACTATTCTTTCCTCCATTGTATCCTCGAGATGCCTGTGTCATATGTAATACAACAGCCATTGTTAATGTTCTGTCACCTTGTCTGAATTTTAGTATTGCTTGTATTGTTCTTGTGTTATTTTGTAAATGTATGTGTGTTTGTTTATATTTTTAAAAAATGAAGATAGCAATACGTGATAGAATAACTATCGTTAATTTCCTATCACCTTGTCTGAAACTCTGTATTGCTTCTGTTGTTTGTGTGTGGTTTTGTTTATGTCTGTTTGTTTGTTAATGTGTTTTCATTCTTTATCTTTAAAAATAAAAATATTAAATAAATAAAGAAAGAAAAGAAAAAATAAATAAATAAATTTAAACAGGAAAAAAAACTCACTTGGCTACATGGATGTATCTATTTTGTAGACACTTTATCTGTTCCATTCTTCTGTTTCTGTTTTTAATGAGTACTACACTGTTCTGATTACCATAATTTTAGAGTAGACTTTTAAAACATTTAATTATTTCTTCTGCAGTCTCTTTCATCAGTGTTTAAGAGTACAAATCTGTTACCTCTTTGATTAAAATTATTCTTAAAAATTTTATTTTTTGATGATAGCTTATATGATTGTTTTCATTTTTTTTCATGTAAAGCATTATTCATGTATAGAAAGCCCACTGATGTTTGTATGCTGATTTTTATTACAATTCATTTACTATTACAAGATTCTGTTATGCGATATTTGAGGTTTTCCACATACAGGATCACATCTTCTGCAAAGAGGAATATATTCACTTCTTCCTTTCTGATTTAGATGCTTACTTTTGAGGGGGGAGGGTCTAACTGATTATGGTTCAACTCCCTTCCAGTACTATGCTGAACTGAAGTGACAGGAGTGTGTATCCCTGCCTTGTATCATCTTAGTGGAAAGACCTTCTGTTTTTGTCTTTTGATTTTGATGTCACGTGATCACACTAGACCTGCCTTATAGGAAATATTTAAGTGAGTTCTTCAATCAGGAAGGAAAGAATGATAACTGGTATCATGAAAACATACAAAAATATAAATTCACTAGTAGAGGTAAATACATAGTCAAATTAGAATACCCCAATTACAATAATGATGTGTAATCTTTCAACTCTCTAGTGTAAATGTTAAATGTTAAATGTTAAAATGGTCTAAAAATAACTACAGCTACAATAAGTTAAGGTATACTCAATATAAAAAGTGAATTTTGACAGAATATGAATCATAAGGTGATAAAATTCTAAAGTATTTGTATGCAACTGAAATTATTGTCCATTTAAAATAAACTACTATAACTATAAAATATTTTATATAAGCTCCACAATAACCACAAAGCAACAAGAAATCTATAGCAAATACATGAATGAGAAAGGGAAAAGAATCAAAATTGCCCTCCAGAAAAGCACCCAGTCATAAGGGTAGAGAACAGAGGAGACGAAAGGAACAGAGGAGCTACAAAATAACCAGAGGACAAATACAAAACAGCAATCATTACTTTTAATCTATCAATAACTCTGAATGTAAATGGTTTAAACAACCCAATCAAAGGACATAAAGTGGCTGAATGGATTTTAAAAAAATATATGAACTTTATGCTGCTGCCTACAATTGATCAGTTTCAGTTTTGAGGATGTGCACAGGCAGAAAATGAAGGGATGGAAGATGATTCTATAAAACAGTGTCCAAAAGAGAACAGAGGTAGCTGTGTTTATATCAGATTAAATAGATTTCAAGTAAGAAAAAACTGTCATGAGAGACAAACAAAGTCATTATTTTATGATAAAAGAGGATATAACAATACAAGCATGTATGAACCCAACAGTGGAAGTATTTAAAGAAAATATTTATAGACATGAAGAATGAAGTGGACAGTAGTACAATAACACTAGGGGCTCCAATACCTCACACTGAGGAACGGAGAGATCAACTACACAATAAGGAAACACTGAGAATAAATGATATTCACTATATTTAGTAGTCAGTCCTTTACTCCAAGGGCTCCTTGCAGTTGGCAACTAAACTTTATTATGAATGCATATATGCTAAAATATTCATAATATATTCAAATATTCAAAATATTTGTAATCTGACAAGACTGTAAGTTATTAAATTATATGATTTTAAATGGACTTTGACTATTTGAGCAATACAAATGTCAAAAAGTAACATTTAAAAAGAATAGAAATATAAAAATGAAAACATTTTAGGTTGAATAAAATATTTTAAAATATTTAGAAAAGACACCTGCTTATCCACAGTGATTGAAGACCCACCGTCATTCTGCTAAAATTGCAGTGGATAAAAACCTGAAGATGTTTTGAGAAAGGTAAATAATAGCTCTACCAAAAAGTAAATAACTGATTTAGTTTGTAGATTTTTACACACACAAAGGTTAAGTCAAATAGCTTTTCTTAAGTAGAGTTAAAAACAATTACAAGAGGCATTAGTAATTACCTTTACAAAGGTAGAAGAAATGGTAATAAACTAACAGAATATCAATTTTGTCACTGTATGTGTTATAAAAAGAATATATATGAGAAATCCAAACATACACCTAAATTAAGGAAGTTAGTAGCATAGTGAAACTTCTGTTTTTCAAAGAAAGAATTTAGAATTGAAACAAACAATAAAGGTTATGTTACAACTAAGTCATCATTTTTGTATCTGTCAAATGGGAGAAACAATGACCACCCTATACTGTCAGTTAGTGCATCTGATACCCTAATCCTCACCCTAACTCTAATATACTGAGTCAGCAACCTCACTGCTGAGGATTTATCCAAAAGAATTGAAAGTAGCATCTCAAAGCGATATCTCACTTCCATGTTCCTTAGTGTTATTCACAATAGCAAGATGTGGATACTATCCAGGTGGCCCTCATCAATGAATGGATAAAGAAAATGCTACATATACGCTAAATATGAATACTACTTAGTTTTCAAAAGAAAGAAATTCTGCCACTTGTTATAACACAAATGATCCTGAAGGGATTACGCTAAGTGACATAGCCAGTCACAGAAGGCCAAGCACCATATGATTTTATTTATATTAAGTATCTGTATAAGTCAAATTCACAGAAGAAGAGAATACAGTATTGCTCACTAAGGAATATAGGGGGTAGGAGAAGTGGGGAGTTGTTCCTCATTGGTACAAAGCTTCAGTCAGGCTAAATGAATAAGTTCTAGACATCTTCTGTACAATGTAGAGCCTATAGTTAACAATATGGTATTGTGAACTTCAAAATGTGTTAAGAGGGTAGATGTCATGTTAGGTATCCTGACCACATACCAACAAATGACACAAGGAAACTTTGGAAGGTATTGGATATGTCTGTCTGATACCATGATTGCGATGGTGGTATCATGGGTGTTTGCTATGTCAAAACTCATCAAATACACAAGCCCCACCCTGTTCAGAGAATGTCAATGCTTAAAGGAAAGACAGAGAAACTACCAAAAGGCCTGACACAAGTCCCAAGGAAGCACTGGTAAAAGAAATAGAGTTACAGACTCCACCTTTCCCTGGAAAAACTGCAAAGATTTGTCACCATTCCTGTAATAGCAAAGCATCCTTGCAAGATTCATTTCCACTTTAATATCCAACTACTCAGTCACCTTATCAGTGACCCCTAATAAGGCCCAGTTTGCCTCGTTCCTAAATACCTCTAGTGGAGTTTTTAGGTATACAGAAGATGTTTTAATCAGCTCATATCTGCTCATGTTTCTTCATCTGGAGGATAACAATACCTCCTTCATGGGGTTAATTAAAAATTTGGTATAAAGATGAATGCAAAATAATGAGTACTCAGAACCTAACTACTAATATTTTAAATCAGACTTTCAAAAGAGCCCAAGTATATTCTTCAAAAATATATGTTTAAAATACTGATAAATATTAAGATCAAAATGTATGAGTGGACTTCATATTTTATTGAAGTAGAGAGGAGACTCACTTACTAACCATGAACAAGATTTTTCTTTGATACCTTTTTAATTTTTAAATGTGTATATTCTAATAAGATTAATTCTGATTTGTGGAACCATTTATTCTAATTGTTGGCAAAGCAAATGCCATTTTTAGGAGTTAAATCTAAATCATGTTCAGTGAACTTAATTTAGTTTTTCTACCATGGTCAATGACAAGAGTATAAATTAGATTCCTTTTCAATAGTAGGGATCTCTGATGGAGAACAAGAAAAAAGTGACATTATAGTGGTATGAGTGGTCTGAGATAATGAACATATTTTCACCCTTCTTATCTCTATTCAAATTGCCAATTAACAGTAGTAAAATATGTCTTCAGTCCATAATAGACATAAATTAAAGTTGGATCTAAGATTTTAATAAACACATTTTCCTATAAACATCTAGCCAAAGAAAAATAGGTGGAAATCCATATCTCAAGATAGAACATGGCAACATAGCACACTTTATAAATTATCACAACTGAAACAGTTATGAAAAAGTTCTATGGCAAAGTAAAGTACTAGCTAATTTGGATTCACTGAACAAACCTTTACTGAGAGACAGTATAAGGAGTTCTATCACAAATGAGAGATATAAAAATGAGCAAGACCTCTCAAGTGTTCACGGGAGGATAAAAGATGAAAAACAAGAGGTGTTTCTGGTTGTGAGGGTGTAGTGCTAAACTGAATGGCTTTGGGATCTGCCTGGTGGATTGTCAGAGCACACTTCTGAGTATGCCTGGGTGAGTCTTGCAGGAGTGGTCCTAAGGTCTATATTTGGTCTCTGCATCTTCCTATCTAGTACTTTTCCCTCCTCATCTTCCCACCTGCCATGAACTGAGTAGCACTGCTCCATCTTCCACTGTGGTTTTGGGTGTTAGAGCCAGTCAACCATGGTTTGAATCCCTTAAAATATGAATCACTCAAACCTGTCCTTTCCCAGTTGTTGATACCAAGTATTGCATTCAGAAACAGGAAACCTGACTAATACAGCAAATTGCTGCCAGGGAAGTAAGGTCATTGCTCTATATGTACCTGACCATGTGGTTCAGAAGGCTTTGGAACTGGTTTGTGGAAGGAAAGGTTTTGAGATCCAAGCTACAGAAGCCTTGGAATGCAGTAAGCAGTGCCTGATGAGTGATTCTGGTGAGACCTCCAAAGACCAGAAAGTTGGTATGAATATGGACAGTAAAGGCCAGGCTCACAAGGTTTCATCTGTAAGCAAGGCCTTCACTGGTAGCTGGAAGAGAGAGTGACCACTTGTGTTACACTGTGGCAGAAAATTTGTATACATTTTCTCCATGCTCTGAGAGTTTTCAGGAAACTGAGACTAAGGGCAGTGAACTAATTAATTTGGCATTTCTGGTTATATGAGGCATAGTTGTTAGCCAGAATTCTAAACTTGTTATTGTCTTCATTTGAAGATTAAGTGTGGCTTAAGTAGATGTGTTTGGGTATGAAGTTGACAAGGATTGGGATATGATTGGTGGGGAGTGTCAACTTGATTATTTGGGATCTACCACAGGACTTGGTAGAGCATACTGCTAGCTGTATCTGGGTGGTTCATGTAGGTATGACCTTGGGATCTATGTCTGGTCCCTTGTCTTTTCCTCTCTAGCACTGTCCCTCTGCTCTACTTCCTGGCCACTACAAACTAAGCAGATTTTCTTCAGCTTCCACAGTGATTTTTCTGCCTTGGAGCCGGATGACCATGAACTGAATCCTCTGAAACTTGGAGCCCAATGGACCCTTTCCCAGTTTAAATTATCGATGTTGGTGTTATGTCCAACAATGAGAAAGCTTACTATTCCAGTGCTAGAAATCTTGTATAATTATGTACACTCGAAGCACAGAATGTATGCAGCCAACCCAAGGAGGACAATAAAGGAAAGCCTAAAAGAATAAGATGAAGCAAGGGAAACTAAAATGAACATAAAAGTAATCTGAATAAGAGAACAGTATATTCAAAAACAGTAAGAAAGAACTTAATAGAACTCAGGGAATTTCTCGAAATTCAATATGGTTGGTATGGGGTAGGGGAGAGAATGGCACAAGTTAGGCTGGCACAGAAGGCAAAGACTAGGGCCTAAATATCCCCACAGACCAGGGTAGCAGTTACATTTCATCTGCAACATGCTAGGCATGGTAAGAAACATAACGAGGAAACTGATATATTTTAAGATAATTATTTTGGTGGCAGTACTACCTACAACTGGAGGTTCAAATCGAGGACAGATTGTGGACAAGTAGGTCTTTCAGAGTGGAGAAATGACTTAGGACCAAAATTTTAAGGGACCTGTCATGGGAAGTAATAGTAAAGATATGATTAGGTGATACCGAGGAAATACAATAGCTAAGACTTAGTTTCACAGATGAGATCGGGTGCGTTCAGGGTGGTATGGCCATAGACAAGACTTAGTTTCAAAGGTTGCTGGGGACATAGCTTAAAGTTAAGCTTGAACTACCAGAACTGTGGACTTATGTATTATCAAAAATATCTTAAGGCTGAGAAAAATCTTGAAGTATGTATTTTAAAACCTGGATAAATGATTTATAAACACTGCTTAAGTGATTAAAAGAAGAACATTTAAAATAAGACGAGTGTACATTCATGAAGAAAAGCAAAATG
>NW_004955466.1:6954505-6975644 GCF_000276665.1 Chinchilla lanigera | reverse complement strand
TCCGGTACCAGGAACCGAACTCACGACCTTGCGCTTGCCAGGCAGGTGCTTTTGCCGCTGAGCTAAATCCCCAGCCCATGCCCTTTATTTTTAAAAATCCCAATTAATGAACCTTATCTCCATAATATATGGGGCATATCCACAATTTTCACAGTTCCATATCCAAAACACAGAAATGTAACACAGAAGAAAATAATTTTCTGGAACTTTGGAAAATCCCCTTAAAGCGTCTGAAGTATGAAGCTCTTGACTCCTAATGGCAAATTTATACAAGAAAAAAATCTTAGCCATTGCATAAAAGTCACATTTTCACAGATTCTTCAAATAGTAAAATATTATTCATTCACATCTCAGTTTTTTTCTTTTGGGAATAAATATAAGAAGCAGATTTTTAATTTTGAGAACCATCATTTGTAAATTTCCTCTGATAATCCATAAATGTTAACACAGATGGATTTTAAATATCTAGTTCTAATTAAAATAGGCTCTTGATGTAAATTCTAAAAACTTTCTTATGTTACCAAGTCCATTTAATTTCTGTCTTTTCCTCCTTCTGTTACACCTCCTTCCACCAAGCCTATAACAATATTTAACATTTCTATTCAGCTACTATCTAAACAAGTGTAGCTCTCTTGAGATTTAAAAGCTATAATTAAAAGACTTAAAATAAAGATTGTCTCAGTGTAAGAACTCTAACCCTATAGTTCTAATAATCGATAAAGACAGAAAAGACAAAATGTGAATAGGTACAAAAAAGTATTAGGACTACGGTCTATTGTTAGTGGGAAAATGCAATTTTAAATGTCTGAAAGGTACAATATACTTGTCAAGACATTTAGAAGTAACCTGGCTATTTCCACCATACCAATAAATTTGTTCACATTAAGTAATTATACAGTAGGAACTAAAAAGTAAGAAGATGTTAAAGAATATAAAATGTTATGCATGCATCATGAACTTAATTTGGAATTCTTTGTGTTTCATAAAAAGTAGGAAGGTCAAAAGGAGGTGGGAGGTGTAAGAACTGAAAGAACTTCAATCGATAAAAGACATGAACTGCAATTATATTCCTATGCCCTATTTAGAAAAACATCTTGAAGTCATCCTCCAGTGTTAAAAAAAGAAGTATTTGTTGACTACATTTCTTATCTTTCCATTAATTAGTTATGCCTCAGAATTTATTCATTAAACTTCTTAGCACTTTTGACACAGCAAAGAATCATGTACCTTCCAAGAGCCTGTTTGGAGGCAAAGATCCAAAAGAATAAAATTTCACCTGCTTTTGGATTCAGAAATTCCAATTAATTTTAAAATGACCTCCCTTCTCTATTTTCAACTGGCAAAAGAATAAGTGTGAGCTAGCAGGGCCTATCAAGTAAAGGTAAGAAAACCTACTCTACCTACTCATTAAGGTACAACCCACAGATAGACAGATCACAGTGTACACCCTGATAGTTTTGCTATGTTTCTTTAAGCTTGAAATTGTTTCAAAATTAAGCTACCCAAACCAAGAAGAGGAATAAAAAAAGGAACCAATAAATGACCAAGAAACAAAAGGACAGGCCTTACAATGTCAAATGTGAAACTGTACATTGGTATTTTTCTCTCCTTTCTTAAACAACTGTTAAGCAACCTGAATGTTAAAAAAATCCTAATTTAACTGATTCCTGGCTGAACCAGATTTTCTTAGAGTCCAACAGAAAGAAAATAAAAGAAAGAAGGTTATCAGGAAGGTACCTATATAATTTAACTCATTAAGTCAAGGTATGAAAAGTCTCAGAATCCTATTTTTTTTGAGGAAGGAGAACAAAAAGCACACTCAAAGAAATAAAATGTGACAGATATCTGATGAGACTGGTCTAATACCCGGGGCCTCTGTGTTCATTTTTACTGTTACTGGGGAAAACCAGTTACCATTTTATTTTAAAATGAAAGCAAAATGCATTTTGTCTGTCTTGCTGAGCAAATGATTCCATTTTACCAGACCCAGCCCAGAAGCACTGTACTCACGGTTTGCCCCTCTTTTACAAAAGGAGTTACCCAGATACAGCTAGAATGAAGAAAATAGGGTCAAACAAATGCAATAAGTCTACAGCGGTGGTGATGCATGGTGACAGCACTGGCTTTCATGTAATAGAACAATGTCAGCTTCTCTATCACCCCTCAATAACAGGGACATTAAGGAAAACAAAATATATTTTTTGAGGCTGTGTCTTCTCTGCCTCTTAAAGCAGGAATAGTTGTAGTGTGGGCATGCTTCATTTTACTACATTGGATCATCCTGGTGACATATACACATTTATGAAGGATCATATACACTTTGTTATACTCTGGCAAACAAAAAGAACAAGTTCTAACTAGCACTAATCATACCCAGAGTCCTGATTCTAAAACATTATTTTCTTTTTCCTTTGTTTTGTTTTTATTTTTCAGTGGCAGATATAGAACCCAGGGCTTCATGAATGCTAGGCAGGTGTTCTATGACTGAGCTATAGCTCTAGGCCCTGCCAACGTATTTATAAAAAAAAATAGTTTCTAGAAGAAGTTAACAGTAACTGCACTACTATCTATAAACACTTAAGGGAAGGTTTATAAACAACGGTGTTCATTCATCTGCAACCCTGAACCATTTTCTATCACTCACAATCTTTACAGAAAGTTTTCCTATGAAAGGTCACTTCTTCTCAGCTCTGAATTTTATCTTTTGAAGTAATTGTGCTTTTTGAAATCAGTTTTTCATTTTTGTGTTGGATTTGAAACCAGTTTTGCTTTTGCGGTTTTCTAAAATCTATCAGTCAATCTTTTCCTTATCAGAATAAGTGGCATTCAAGCCACGGTTTGCTGACCTTAGTAGCTAAAAATCGAATAGTTTAAAGATGGAGCTCGTTTTTCATGAAACATAGCACTGATAAATGTGATCAAAATGGACTTGACATCTTGCAATTCTAACTTATTTTTACCTGAGAAAAAACCAAGAATGATTCTCCTCTGACCTCATTATTGCTTCTTTTTATATCTGTGTGGATTTCTTGAACCTGCTGCAGATATTTGAGCAGAAAGTGATCTAGAAATTCACTTAGAAACTTTTTAACCAAGACATACATCTCACAGTATCCCCAAATACGTAAAACTTTGTCACCTACATTCACTGTCACTATCTTTGCTACTGTTCTTAATTCAGCTGTTTGCTGGGTCTCTGAGTTTTAGAATAAATTCATTATCAGCCAAATAATTTTCCCCATTTATGGAGACAGATGGAAGAACTAGCTTTATAAAACTAAATCTAACTTATTTATATTGTTCTTACTCCAATATAATGGGTCAGACCCATTCAACTCTTTAGCTCCTTCCTCTCGTTACTTAGGTCCAGTGCAATAATACAGAACAATAATATGATCTGTTCTCAAGCCCTAAGCCACTAACTTACTAATTGGGCAAGTCACTCAGCTTTTCTGGACTCTTCTCTAAAGGAAAGGCTTGAACTAGATGGTTGTATACGTCCTCTGAGACTAACCACCTTGTTTACTAACCCAAGAATCACTCCAAAGCCCACTTACATCTACCAACAAAGGAATGTAAAGCAGCTTAGAGTGTGATCAGCTTTAGTCTCAAGGTACTGTCCCACTATTCCTTGAGTTTAATCAAATCTTCACACAGCCCATTAGGCTGTGACCAATACTGATATCCCTTGCTGAGATAGCACTACTAGTTTCCATTAAGATTCATCATCTCATTAGTGGCCCCATTTCCAAAGTCACCCAACAAAGGAAATACATGTTTAGAAACCCAAGAAGCAAAATCTCTAAAACTGTCATGTGTTTGCTACTACATTAGGAAAGTTCACAGTACCTAAAATAGCCACCACCTCATCATCCTGGATGACTTCCAAGGATCCCGACACCACAAAGCAGAGGGCATCCACACTTTCTCCAGCATGGTAAATGAGGTCGCCAGGAGCACAGTGAATGGTTTGGAACTCTACTGCCAAGGCTCGCAGACACCCGTCGCTGGCCAGTCGAAAAGCAGGATGTTCATTAAAAACCTTCCGATTTAGATGAACACAGATATCCGCTCTCATGTCCTTGGGACAGATGGAGAGGACCTAAAGAAGGTGAGAGATGGATATGTGAGAGGGGAAATGAATGGGGCCATTTCAGAAAAAAATCCAACAAACATTGGCTGTGACTACCCGTGCTTCCCACTGTACTGGTACCAGGAATGTTAACAAGACACAGTTCGGCTCTCAGGCAGCTAGTAATCTAGTGAGATAGGATGATGGTCATAGGAACCACTATGATATAGAATCATGCAGTAAATACTTTGAGTGGAAAATAATAGTCCCCATGGCAAGCACACAGTCTTCAGGTTATCAAGAAGAGTCTCAGAGAGAAAGTTAATATCATTTCCGGGGTCATTAGAGCATTAGCATTCTTTTTGCTTAACTGATATTTTAGCATTGTCTCATAACTAAATCAAAATTTAGAATTATGAACTTCTGTCCACATGGGAGGTACACTCCCATTAACCAACTGCAGGAAAACAAAATCAATAAAAGCACCCCGCCAACTCCACATCATGGATGAAAACTACACTCTTGGTGCATTTTCTCTCTGAAATATTTTCCTGTTCCAAACAAATTTATGTGTGGAACAGGAAAAATGTCTTCAGCAGTCTTCTGTAAGGCTTCAGTAATAGGTAAGTGAAAACGTCAGTCTCAGCAGGGCGGACACATCATCACTTTGCACTGAAATCCTTACTCCTTTTAGTATCTGACCCCTCGAGATTGTTAAAAGGCAGTAACAGAATTTAAATTCAAAGTACTCATGAGGAGAGGATCAAATGGCAGATCCAAGCTAGAAAGCAAGGTACAGCAAGCTTTCATTGGCTGTAGCTTTCTGACAGGGGATTTAAATACCCATACTAAAATGGACATTATCATCATTGAACCAGAACATCTTTGAAATAATCTGATTACAGAACTCAGTACTCCCTGCCTCAGAGATACACTTACAAACTCATTTAGAATGCTTCCATGACCCTCTTGGTGAACTGTTCTTTATGCTTTGCTTTGATAGGATTTCAAGTTTTCAAAGTTGAAGATAAGTTGATCCCCCCACACTATATTATACTGCAAAATACTTTAATATAAAGAGTTTCTTTCCTGTGCTAATTTCACTTAATCTTTAAAAAAATACCTATGGCTTAAAATACCCCCTCACTATTCCTTTATCTTTTTTTTTGAGGCTATCCATGAAATAGTGACTGTTCCACTATGGAGAAGATGACCCCATCATAAAGCATAAATGAATTATGCTTTCAGAATCACTTATCTTAACTTTCCCTAATACTGTCCATATTAGTTTATATTATGATCCCTGATTTTTTTCATAACCTCTCAAACTTCCTACAGGCAGCAGCAACCAGCTCACCTAACTTTATGAAGATTCTCATCTATTCGAAAAGGAACACCATACCAAAGCTTCAAAAGCAACTGGAATTTTTTTCCCACGTCATTTATTTTTCATAATAATGTGATGTTTTCTTTAATATATTGACCTCTAGTGAATTTAGAGAGTATTAGTCATTCAGCAGGCACTTGCAGAGCTTCTCCTGTGCATCTTACTATGGTATTAAATCCCTGGAGGTAGAAGGATGCACAAGACATCATCTTTGCTGCTAGAGGAGCCAATCATGAGTACAGAACTTAGTCAAATACTGGGACAGTTACAATACAGTGGAAAAAGTGCTGTTAGACAGGTGATCAGGTAACACCGACACACATGTTGCCTGTGACTCTTTACAGATGACTGGAGCATTAGATCATAAGATCAGCCTCAAAAGGAATGAATGCGTGTTCATATCTATAACTTCCTGACTCTCTGGCCTAAGGTATGTTATTTAATCTCTCATCTGTGAATGGGGAAAATGATAGTCCTTCTATTAGAAGCTCACTAACAAAATGAAGTGAAAGACCATGAATTCAGCCAGTTAAGCTGCACATAGTAAGGGATGAAGAAATGTTACTTTCTAAACATGTGTATTCCTACACTTTATTGTTGCTTTAGTTTGCTACAGAAAGCATTTTTTTCACTTTCCATTCTTGTATAAAGTCTGCATTTCAGCTGTAAGATAAGTTTCTGGAGAGAATTTTAAAAATGTGCTCTCATGAATCTGAAGATAGTCCAATCACTAGTTAATACTAATATTATTCACAAGTTTAAAATGAAATTAGAGTTAAGGAGGAAAAATTTGGAAATACATACCTATATAAACATTACACTAAACAGCTTAATGGAAAAATAAATTGCTCTGATTCTATTTACCATAAAAGACTTTCATCACTGTAGATTCATTTCAGCAATAGTCAATTTCTGTCCTTTTATTTCTTTCACAATTCAGATTGCACATGAACTGTTCCAATATTTACCATCCTCTATGTGGTGGCACATCATAATAAGACTTTTATTATATTTCCATGCATCTTTTTTGTTTAACTCCATTAATGACACAGGCTCCCTTTTTATTTTGATTGAAGGTGCAGATGTATGTCCAAGTGCCACAAAGAGACAAGTTAAAATAGACCCACCAGAATTACACACACTGGCAAACTCCCTCCATCTCTAGACAGAACATAGGCAAGGCAAAATTTAGATTTTAGTGATAGCGTAAAAATATCATTGAAGATACAGCTCACATTTACCTCACTGGTCCACATTCGATGTACTCTGCCTTGACTGTCATATCCAATTTCTTCTGCCTAGAGTACTTTACCAATGGGTCTCTTGCCATTATCAACAAATAAAATTACATGATTACAGAAGAAAATATTAAGGTTAAAGGTGACTTCTGTTTGTCTCCAGAGGTGATTATTGCTCCCCTTTTTTTTACATGAGGATATTAACAACATAGATTCTTAAACAAGCTATAAATTTTCCCTTTGAAAGAGTTCTGGAACTATATTAAGAAATCATTTTGCAGAACTCTGCAAACCAAGTCTAAAAAATGAATGTCATAGTATGAAGATAAAAACTTTTTATGTGATATCCACTAGAATCAAGACCTAGGGGCATCATCATGGATATCCCTCAGTCTCTGAAAGTCTAATCTCAACAGAGTAAGTACAGAAGTCTTAGTAGTAATAAATACAATCACATTATCTCTTCTTTCTTAAAACATCTGATGACTTGCTTCCCCATCCATAAAGCCAAAGCTCTCACTTAACACATATGGTCAGGGGAGCCATTAGGATACACAGCCCCCTGAGCCTCACTACCTTCCCACAATATCACATTCCAGCCACGCAGTCTCACCTCTCTGAATCGGCCGTCTCCTCCCACATGCTACCCTCGTGCCTGCCCTCCCCTCTCATCCTTTTTTCTCCTACTTATCCTTGATTCACCTGTCAAAGCACAGACCATCCCTTTTGCTGAAGAAAACAGAATTTCTACGCAGCTCTATCAAGACTTTAGAAACGCATAAACGTCAAATAACAGTAGGAAGTGTTTTGATTCATTGTTCTATGGCTTTAAAATAGATAAAGATAGTAAGATAAATGATTACCAGCGATTTCAAATGTTACTTTCATCGGTAAAATAATTCTTCAGTGTTTTAATGAAAACTTACCTTATGCCTGATATGTAAAACAGACACAAACTGAATCATGCTACAAGAAACTCAACCCGGCAATACGAGCCCCAGGCCAGGCTCCACAAGACACTCAGACGTAAATCCAACCAGTCACTAAGCACTATGCTGTGACCAGTACTAGGCAGGCCCTCCAGGTTCATCTGTCAAAACTCACACAGTGCCTGCTTCCCCAGAGCTTCCAGTTGGGCACAGATCCAAAAAATCACTATTCTGAGTCCAACGTCCATTCTACAGAAAAGGCAAATGTAACTCATAAAGGCCTTGTGACTTGCTGACATCTGCTGAACAAATAACTAGCAAAATATTTTGAGTTCCAGCTATGAAGCCACACTCCCAAATGGACGTCAACCACGAATAAAATATAACATCTAGCACCATCTGATGTTATCTGATCCACTGTACTATAAGAATATAAATACTGACTTGTGAAAATTGCTTAAATTCCAATTAAATAATGCACCTTCTCTACCACTGAAGAGTCAAGATTTTGTTGGAAATGTGTTGCTGAAATTTTAGATCCAACAAATTTATTCCCCTTTGCTGATAAAGACAAAAGGATTCACTGGTAAGTTTTCTAATAGATCATTACTGTTTGCTAAGGGGAAGTCATCTTATTTGAAATTCAAGTTGTAGTATGTCTATTGATCTATCTATCTACCTGTCTGTCTGCCTATCTGAAAAGGGCCTGAGCTAGCTATATAGAGTAAGCATTTGCTCTTTCTCTCTTTAGATTTATTTTTCTATCATTTTTACACATTAGGATATTAGTTCTACTCTAAAGCCTTAGAGAAGAGGGACGTTTAAATATAATAACTAATTGAGAAACCATAGTTAAATAATACCCTGTAAGGAAACAACTCACTACAAGAAGAAAAGAAAGAAGAATTTACCCTCTCTTTTTCATTTTTTCAACATACTTTCATATAAATTCTAATATTCATTATTCAAAAACTGGAAAATTAAACATCATAAAAGAAAATAAAACTTGTCCATTGTTTATATTTATTTATCTGTATATACTATTTTCATGAAACTAGAATTCTAAAGTTTTATTCATGATAGCATCACTCAAAATCATATCATGATTGGGGGCTGGGGATTTTGCTCAGCGGCACAGCGCCTGCCTGGCAAGTGCAACGTCATGAGTTCGATTCCCGGTACTGGAAGAAAAAAAAAATCATATTATGATCAATTTATGCCATGAAATACTTAAATTAAAAGTGCAGTTTTGGTGACACTATTCCATCATGTGGCTGTAAATTAATTTGTTCATTACATTATCACGATATCAATATTTCCAGATTTCTCTTTCATAAATCAAGTCACAAGAAATATCCTACTGATATCAGATTGTCAAAGCATGGATTTTCAGAGGTAAAATTAGTGGATAAAATGTAAAAATGTCTCAAAAGCCTCTCCCAAATTGCTTGCCAGAAAAGCTATACCAAATTACCCTAACCAGTTGCATACAAGTGTATTTTATGTCCTTAATAATCTCACTCTTAACTTTCCCAGATGGATTTGGAAAAAAAAGGTATTTTCATCTGAAAGAAAAATTGAGTTGCATTGTATAATGAGGCAGAAGCACTTCAGCATAGTGGATTCCTCCTTAGTTCACCAGTTGCAGAATGACCACTATTAATCTACCTAGTGTAACAAACCCCTACGGTGCAAATGGGGAGAATGGCATGAAGACAGTGAATTAAACAACTCTTCCTGGGTTTTCTCATTCTACTAAGATAAATTATTTTATGGATTATCTATAAAATCCTCCAACAGGACTAAGAAAGTGTCATCTATTTTTATTTTTTAATAATAATTAATAAGTAAAAATGATACTCCTCTTTTCTTTCCTAGAACAAAAGATAAAATGTACTAATGACATTTGACAGGCAATGGAGCAACCACTGCATTCCTGAAATCTCTCCTTTCACAGGGTTAAGTTATGCACCGCTAACCTCTCCTCAGGAATTCAGCTGCATTAGTAAAAATCAGTGGAAGAAGTCAGGCAAGTGACATTTGCACATAAAACATTTTAAAAATCCTTCCTAGAATAAGGAACCCTAAGACCATGAAACAATGGAATACATTTCTTCACAGGAATTTCATCCTAATTCATTTTATAGGAAGAAAAGAAAGCTCACTTTTACTTATAAAAAAAACAAAAGGAAAGAAATCCCCAGGATAACCAGCTCATGCAGAACAAAGCAGAGTTTCTGCCTGGATATTAATCTGTCAATCTCGGGGCTGGGGATTTAGCTCAGCGGCAAAAGCGCCTGCCTGGCATGCACAAGGTCGTGAGTTCGGTTCCCCGTACCGGAGGGGAAAAAAAAAAAAAAAACTCTATCGATCTCTGGGTGTCAGACTTCAGAGGGATTCATCCAGGAGTGATGTAATGTGATGAATTAAAACCAAAGCAAATTAACTTCCACTATTTAAAAGTATGAAGTTGTATTTAGCAACTGAAGACGGTTATAACCAGTGAAAAATTATAGGCTGAAATTCACTGGTTTCACCTTAGAGATTAATTCTTGGGAATCAGATCCATGTAACAAAGTAAAAACTAAGATTTTGTTTTAAAAATATAGAAAACCTAATCGCTCTGGTTTTGCAGGATATGGGTTTTGCAGTGAAGTAAGCAGTAAAAGGAAACATAGCAATTGTTACTGTCATTTTTTAACTTGTTAAAGCTGCACATGTTTTGGACCATCCACTCTCCAAAATTAGGCTTCTGATGAAATTTAGAATCTCAGTTGTTCTCTGCTTTTAATGTCATGTCTATCATATTTTTTTACATATGGCTAAGTAAGAGCACTTTTCCACACATTTTGAAAATATTTTCTAAAACTAGACAGATCCCTAAGACTAAACTATTCCACTTCTAGGGGTATGTGCAACAGAAGCATCTTATATTTGTGTCCAACCACACAGACTCCAAGTGTAGCAGCACAGGTCGCAGTAGCCTCAAACTGAAAGTTATGGGAGGACCCACAAACACTTAAATAGATACATACAATGTGGCATGTTCACACACAGACCGTGGGAAGAAGTAACAACTAATGTCACAGTTTGGATTTAACATGTCCCACAAAGTTCTCATGTGTGGAAGACGATTATCTCATGATAGCACTGTACTAACTCCCCAGTACACTGAAGAGTCATGGCTGAATGTGCTATGAGGAGGGAGAGCCTGGCTGGAGGTGGGGCCCTGGGGCGTGACCTGCAAGGCTGTATTCCGGTCTCCAGCTCCCCTTTTCTCTCTCTGCTTCTGGCTCCCAGGCCCCTTCGCCATCTTGTTTCTGTCCTGAAGTCAGCTCACCACAGACTGAAACTGTGAACCTTTATAAACTTCTCCTCCTTTAAGTTGCAGGTGTTGGGTAGTTTGTGGTTTTTAAATTAATCAATTAATTTATTTTAAATGTAATTAAGTTTATTGGTACTCTTTAGGTAGATGCACTGATTCTATTCATCATAGGGAGTTTGCACCTCTACACGATACATCTTCATTTGTCTTTTTGTCCTCCCGTTCCCCTCCCCCGCCTCCACCGCCTTCTTCTCCTTATTTCAAAGCTTTGTTTCCATTTCAGCCTTCTTTTCCATTTTTTCTTTTCCTTGCCTTTTTTTCCCCATTCCCTCTCCCTAGTTCCCCTTTCCTTTTGAAGAATTTCTTCTTATTTCACAATATCTATTGTACAATTTAGTTCTTATTTACACTTTCAGTTTCTCACACCAGAGAGACAGTGCGATATTTGCATACATGTGTTTAATTTATTTCACTTAAGAGTGTGGTCTCAAGGCCCATCAATTTAGCAATAAATGTCTTCAGTTTATCCTTCTTTATGGCTGAGTAATACTCCATTATATTAAAAAAAACACCTTTTTTATCCATTCACCAGTTGACGGGTGTTTGGGTTGTTTCCAAGATTTAGCAAAAGACTAAGAAAACTACACATAACATACATAAATGAACCTCAGCAACATAATGTTGACTGAAGGACCCTGACATAGATGAGAATACTCTACATAATTCCATCTATACAAAGTTCAAAACCTAACAAACCAATTTATGGTGCTGAAAGTGAAGACACAAATTACTCTAGAAAGGAAGAATGGTTAATGTCTCAGCATATGAGATCTCATATATATAAATAGATAAATACATTCTTAATTCATGTGTGCATAGACAAATTTAAAAATCTATATATAAGATAAAAAGCTAGAAAGCTATTTTTAAAAGAATGGAAAATCATTAAGTGAAAGAAAAACTCCATGAAATAAAATACCAACATTTGAACAACTAAAGCACACTGAAACATTTTTTTACAACCTTTAACACTCACATGGACTGCAGATATGGCATATATACATGGTTTACAGCTATATATAAAATCAATGTGTACTCTAAAATCAGAAAAAATTTCAAAGTACACTACCTCTTCCCTGCTCCCTGCAAACATGCTGACACTTCCCAACAAAGACCCTGATCAATACATTTATACTGAGTAAAGCCTGTCATTTATTACTTATATTTGAAATATGATAGAAGCTGAGCTTTCTTAAACTCTTCTCACTTAGTAGGTGGTCTCAAGAATTTAGTTCTCTGGTAACAGTGGAATAGACAAAGATGGTATAATTATTTGAGTACCAATAGATACATAAATGCTTCCTAGAATTTTCTATGACAGTATTTCAAGGATAAATAAAACAAAAGAAACAACATATAGACTACAATAATTCCAATAAACTATAAGATATATGACAAATATAATTTTAAAAATTAATAAAATGAAAAAGGTTAACCCCAGGTTTCAAAAGATTTTTGCAACACATACATCAAAGAAATCATATCAAAATATACATTAAAAACTCTTAAAAATCTATAACAGAAAGTAAACACCACATTTTTTTTTCTAAAGGTGCAGAACTTGAACAGTTCAAAGAAGAGATTACCTAGATGGTCAGTGATATTTGAGAAGATGTAGAAAAGCATTTCCTTCATTTCTGAAGAGCAGCTTTTCAGGGATAAAGACGCTTGGTTGATTTTTTCTTTCAGCACTTGTAAAGACCATCCCACTGTCTCTTGAACTGCAGATTTTCTGACAAGAATCTCCTGATAGTTTCCAGAGGGCTCTCTTTTGCATAAGGAATCACTTTTTTCTCGCTGCTTCCCAGGTTCTTGTCTTTTTCTCATTGTGTATATGGAAGGTGTACAACATGACATTTGCATGTGCATACAGCTAGGGAAATGGCTACCACAGTGCAGTAAATTACTGTATTCATCATCTCACATGGTTACCCATTTGTATGTATATTTACGTGTGTGTCTAGAGATCTAAAATCAATCTACCCTTTTCTCACAAATCCTGAATATGATATAATATGAACTATAGTCTTCATGTTGACAGGTCTCCAGCCTTGTTCAACCTCCATGTCTGCTGCCTTGCATTCTTTGATCTTCATCTTCCTATTTCCTCCCCACCGATTTACTTTTTACCTCTGTAGGGCAGTATATTTTTTAGATTTCACGTATTAATAAGGTCATGGAGTACTTTTCTTTCTGTGTCTAGCTTGTTTAACTTAGTATAGCATCCTGTGTTGAGGGGCTGGGGATACAGCTCAGTGACAGTGCCTGCCTGGCAAGCATAAGGTCCTGAGTTCGATTCCCAGTACCGAAAAAAAAAAAGAAACAAAGAAAGAAAATAGGCATTAATACCAAAGGAAATAAAAATACCCATGAGTAGGAGAAAAGACTGTCGCTAAGGATGTGGGCTATAAATGTAACAGAGGCCTTCAGCTGTCACTTCAAAGCCCCAAGGAATCCCACTGGAGTCCTAACTTCTACACACAGGATCTGGTTGCTGCCCATGGCAGACTGTAGACAGAAGACAGACAGAAATCTTGCTGGAGGGGCCGTGATGATTATACGGAAAAATAACAGAGCACAGCCTAATGACAAAGAAATATCAAAAAAGGCCAAAACAGCATAATGAACATATGGAAACAAAAATTACATTGAAATAGCATTTGCACTGGATCCAAAGAAAATTAAATACTTAGGAATAAATCTAACCAAATATGAACAAGTTCTGTATCCTGAAAACAACAAATTGCTAATGAAAAAAAAAAATCTAAGGAACACCTAAATTAATGAAGAAATATACTGTGTAAATGAACTGGAAGACCCAACGTAATATATATTTGAATTCTCCTTAAATTGACGTGTAAAACTGATCGCTTGATCGGTAATCCTCATCAAAATCTCACAAAGACTTTTTAGAGATGATGAGGTTATTCTAAGATCTATATGTCAAATCACAAGACCTAGAATAGCTAAGAACATCGAGGAGGACCCAGATAAGAGAAATCACTCTACTTTGTGTAATAGGACTGGATACAGCTGTGGTAATCCAAACAGTGTTGTGTTGACAGAGATACAGACTTCTTGATGGAAAAGAACTGAAAACATAGAAATGGACCAACCTAAGTATTCCCAACCCATTTTTAACAAAGGTGAAAAAGCAAATATAATTAAATGAGATCTCATCCTTCAACAAACACTGAGAGAAATGAGATTGCACTGATATATACAAAGATGAACCTCAACTTGAACCTCACACCTTATGAAAACTAATTCAAAATCCATCACTCAGTAAAGTATATGCTAAAACTAAAAACTTTTAGGGAAAGAGATAGGAGAAAATATTCAGAACCTAAACTCTACCAGGGTCCAGAGGTATTAAATTTGACACCAGAAGTACAATTCATAAAAAGAAAACTTGCAAAACTATACTACTTCCAAATGAAAAGCTGTTGCTTTGGAAAAGCCTCTGTGAATAGATTGAAAGGACAAAATACAGACAGAAAAAAAATACTTGTAAACCACATATCCAACAAGGGACTATTATATGAACTACAAAAGAGCTCTCAAAACATTTAAGACATAAACAGATATTTCACTGAAAAATAACCATACAAATGTTGGAGAAACACATGAAAATATAATCAATATAATTAATGATTAGACAAATACAAATTAAACATATAACATGATGTCACTGCTCACCTAAAATAAGAATAGAATAACATCAAATCAAATGATGGTTAGGTTGCAAATGAACTTAGTCTCTCATAGCTTGCCAGGGTGCATACAAAATGGTACAGTCACTCTGGAAAAGAATATGACAGCTTCTTACAAAAACAAATGTGTGCTTATCATGTGACTCAGCAATTGCACTTGGGCATTTATCCCAGAAAAATAAAAATTTATGTTACAAAAAAAAAACCTGCATGTGAGGGTTTATAGCAGCTCCATTTGTGATAGCCCCAAAATGGAAAAATAGCACAAATTCCTTCCAGCGAGTGAATGTTTGAACAAACTGCGATGCATATATACCAGGGAATGGCGTTTGGCAACATGAAAGAACAGACTCTGGATGTAGGCAGCAATTTGGAGGAAGCTGAAGGGAAGTGAGCAGAGTGAAAATAGCGGGTCTCAAAAGTTTGCACGGTTCCATTTATACAGCATTCATTAAATCATGAAATGAAAGAGAGAACGGAGGAGAGCGAGACATGTAAAACGGATGAATCTAAATAAAGTTAATGATTTGTATCAGTATCAGTTGCCTGATGTCAACTTAATTATATAAAATGCATCATTGTAGGACACTGAGTGAGAGAATCTTGTATATATTCCATTATATCTCACAACTGCATGTGAATCTACAGTTATCTCCAAATAGGGAAAAAAAAAAAAAAAAAAGTTTAAGCTTTTGCATTTAGGGTGTTTTGTAACAGCAATTAGTAACTCTCCAAGCAACCAGAGCCCCTGATCCACACATAGCAGGACATGCCACATGAGGCTATCAACACATTGTAGGAGTTCTTACTGAGCATAAACACATCACCAAGAAAACACCCCCGACAAAAAAAACTTCTTCAGGAAATCAATTAACAACCCTGTAATTTGTAACAGAGCTTTCTTCAAAATATTCCATGTTCATCTTCTGAACTGTCTAGCACTCTCTGAAACTATATAGCAAATTTTATTCAGACAGACATTGTTTGTCCACTGGTACATTTTTATGCCTGAACAAAATCTTCATAAGATTTTTACTTTATATTAATACTTTATAGGAGGTATGCAAATTTCATGCTGTCTAATAAACTGAATGTTATGGTTTGGATCTTAAATTTCACCCAGAGGTCATGGACTGAAGGCATGGTTGCCAGCCTGTGGTGCTCTGGGAGGTGGTGGGAGTCTAGGGAGTAGGAGCTAGTGAAAAGTCAGATCTTTTAGGGTTTACTCTGAGAGGGGAAAGTGGGACCACAAACCCATGTGCTCTCTCCCTCTCCTTGCTTTTATCATCCATGTGCTTCCGCCATGATGTTTGTGCCTTGCCATAGGCCCAGGCAATGGGACCAAGCAGCCATGGACCAAACCCTCTGAAACTGTAAGCCCAAGCAAACCTTGTCTCCTTATAAACTGTCAATCTCAGGTTCTTGGTCACATTCACAAAAAGCTAACACATGAGGAAAAAGTGCCCAAAACAAGGAAATAACTCTTTCCCAAATAAATTTACAGAGGCATTTTCAAAGCACTCTAAAATAATTCTATTATTATTTTCATTTCATTTGCACATGGATTCATTTATTCATTTACCCACTGATTATTAAGTCATTGGTAGCATGCAAATGCCACAAGTATGATATATAAATATATATATATATTTTATATATATAAACATATATAAATGAGTATTATATATAAGTATATATATGCATACATCTGTTACATATATTTATACACACAGCCACTGCCTTCAAAAGCTTCTAGTTTATTGCCTGAGCCAAATATTTGAATAAATAAATAAACATGCTATGTATCAATAAGATGTGAGCAACCTTCGAGAAAACCCAAAACCTGAGTAATTCAAAGATACCTTCCCTAGGATGACCAGTAGTTTTATATCTATTAATAAAATAATATTATTAATATTTCAATGAAGTATCAGGCCAAATTTCCCTTTCTGAGGTTCAAACACTGCTCAGTGTGGATTTTAATGTTGTTTTCTTAGATAAAATTAGTTCTGACATTGAAAGAAATAGAAAATAAAATCAATAATTTAATCATTATAAAAACTGAACAGTGTAGGTACTAGTATCTCTGCTTTACAAAGGTGAATAACAAATTCATGGTCTAGGTAACTTTAAAATCTTCCTTCTCTTTCTATAATACAGCATTGCTTCTGGATACAGAAAAATCAGCAGAAATTTATCCCATGTCAACTTGGATCCGGTGGAGGCACATGTGACTACAGAACCTTGGTCTAAATCACAACACTGTTCAGTGTGCCTTTCATAACTCCAGCTGGCCCTCTGGAAATATTTCCTGGAGGCTCCTGAGGTTGGGATCCTGCTCCTTGCGTGAGCCTACCCTACTCTCATCAACTCTGTAATCAATCATAGCAGCATGACCACCTGTCCCACACCCTGACTTTCCTAATCTTTTCATGTCCCTTCTTCTCCTTAGACTGACCTTGACTCTTAAGTTGAAACCATAATAAATGCAACCATTTCTGCACATAGCTTACCCTTCTCACAATTTTTTCTGTTTCTGATCAACTGAATCAGAAAGTCATCTGTTGTCCTGATATAAGACAGAGACTTTCATGTGTTACAGCACTAGGTAGAATACTACAGTCATGGAATTAAGGATTTCTAACACCAAACAGTCAAACTGAGGTACACATTTCATTAATAGAAAATCATAAATTTTATTAAGATCTCCAAGCCACTGACCATCCTGACACTTTCTCCCTATCTATTTAGTCCTTTTTGTCTTCATTTTTTTTTTGAAGATAAAGGAATAGATTTGTATTGTTTATTACTGCAAACACTTTGGATGATTCTTCCTCAATCACATTATCTACCAAGACTCCAATTCTGATTTGTTCCTTTTTAGCTAGACAATAGCAAACACTTTGGAATGACAAATATAAATTCATCAAACACATAAATACCTACAATTTATACCATATTTCTGATTTGTTCCTTTTTAGCTAGACAATAGCAAACACTTTGGAATGACAAATATAAATTCATCAAACACATAAATACCTACAATTTATACCATATTTCCTTGGCAATTATATCTTTATACTGGTTAATATGACTGTTTCACACGTCCCCTTTTTTCAACCTTTCCACCCTGATTCTAACCCCTGCATCTCAGCTGATTACTTTCTCCCATATTCTATTTAAAAAAAGAAAAACAGAAGTTGGGAGAAATCCAGCTTACGAAGCTAAGTCTTTGTAGTAGACTCACCTTTCCACTGAGAACACATATAGAGCTTGACAGAATGCAAAAACAAACTAAAACTAAAAAGGCATCTTCAACATCTCATAAATAGAAAGCCATCAAGGATTTCAGCAATCCCAAAGGGAAGAAAATAAGATAAGCCCCATACTCTATTTCATTTCCCCCTATAGAATAGATTTACTAATTTATAAGTAATATGTGCAGAAAGTTAGAGACACTGAGAAAGAATATCAGCCATTCAGGCCTACCAAGACCCTAAGATCTTCACAAGAAGAAAAGCAGAGATGTGAGCACAAGAGTCAGAGCTGCTTTTCCCTAAAGCTAACTCATTCATTTTTAAGCTTCACAGAGCAAACGGTGTGAAACTAATCAGAGTTCACAGAAATCTTACTGTGTGAGAAAATAGCGTGTGGAGTTCAGGACCTACAAAGGTAGAGGATATTAGTAAAGAACATTTCAGCAGGGACTCCTAGAACACTAAGAGTGAAATGGAATATTTCAATACTTAAAAAAAAAACTTTAAACACCTCTAATCATCTCAATTCTGATTACACTGGACTGATCAAAAGGTGAAGAAAATTCTATCTGAAGAAAGTTGACATCATTCAGAGACACAATCATTTATGTCCAGCATTGCAGTGGTTGATTGACTATGTCAACTTGAGAAGTTTAGAAGCATAACTAACATTGGCTTAGCAACTGGCTCAGCAATTCTACACCCTAGGGTGTAGAGGAGCCACCCTAGGGTGGATCATCACCTAGATAATATAAAAGGGAAATGAAGAAGGACAGAGGAACTTTCATTGCTTTTGGAGGAGCTCCAGTCTTCATCTTCAGCTTGGACGTCATCTCCTGGCTTCTAGTGCAGACTCTTCGGCTTCTGCCTTGGATCCTTCAGCCTCCCATCGCAAACTCATCAGCCTCCTTACTCTTCGGCTTCCACCTTGGATCCTTCAGCCTTCCATCACAGACTCATCAGCCTACTGGTATGGACTTGCATGGAACTCTGCAGTGAACTCCAGACCCTGGACTGATTCCTTTGGTCTTCAGTGTGCAGACACCCTCTGCACGCTTCCTCATACAGCTATCTGGCTGACCGTCGTAAGCCAATCTTGTAATTTCTTATAATTTGTACATCTTGTGTTATATCTGTTTCTCCAGTAAAACCCTGATTGATACAAGCATCTAATTAATACAAAGTTATCAAGCTAAAACATTAAGAGAAAAACTAGGCAATATAAACATGAGCCACAGGTGATCCAAATAATGGAGTTGACAGACGCAGCTTCCCAAAAGGGAGACTGCAGATTTCCACATGGAGAAAGTGTTGCTGTACTATTATTTTGCTTTATAGATTTCTATCACAAATGCTAACATCAACTAGATTTCATTTGTTAGAAGGTAGGTCTTTGTGGTTGATTATTAGGATTCTTCAAAATCAAATAGTTCTTGTAGGACATATCTTGAAGTTAATCAGAACAAGTCCACTTTTCCAAGCATACAAAGGGCCTGATAAATGCTTTGGGTATTTATTTCATGGTTTTTTAATTTGCAGAATTATTTCCTGAAATATAGTTTAAAAGCTAGTTTTGTTTTAGTTTATGATTTTATGACCACCAATTACACATATATTACATCTGTATATTTATCCTCTATATTATACATTTGCATCATTTATATCTCTTTTATATATGTTTCATTATATTTTTGGATCTTTTCATTTGATTCTTTATATTAATTTTTATGTCCTTTATATCACAGCAGGCACAATGTGGTCACCTTACAATATAGTCTTTATTAATAAGGCTAGTTTTGCTTTTTTCTTTTATTTATTTTCTGATTTTGATACTCCCCACATATTTTTTTTCTAGACTGATTTTTTTTATATTTCTGATTTCTGGAGGGCTTTCATATCTTAAACTGTTTGTTTCATTATATTTAATTTTAAAAAGGTGTTATATTAGTATTCCAGATCAAAGCTTTCTGAGAAGGTATGCATTCTCATTAAAAAGTCTGGAAGGATTTTTTGTGATTTCTTTTCCATGATCTTCACATTAATTCTCTTTATTTGGTTTATTATTATTCTTGCTACTTTTTGTAATCAGTAATAGTAGGTGATTCCTGGGTGGGGGTAAGGGAAGGCACTTGTGGGGAGAGCAAGTATATTGTCTGCATATTACTGGATTTCTTTCAAGGGAATCTACTTCCGTGAAGGCAGTCAGGTACATTTTTTTAATAAGCAACATTAGTTTGATCTGACTTCTGATAGGTTGTTTGTTGTGCTCTCTATCTTCATGTACTCTCTGTCTTCCTTCTCCTCTTCCATCATTAGGCTTCCAAGAAGAACACTGCTCTTGCAAAGCTATTCTTTGCCCCAGAAGTACGGCCTTTCCACAACCATTCCCTCTCATTCTGTGCACTCTCCAAGCTCCCTGCAAGCACAGAAGCATGTGCTCCTCCACATCTCCTCCACGTCTCAGGCCAGTTGAAAGCAGTTTCAGATATGATTCTTCTACCAGTGAAACAGAGGATCTATTGTACGTCCTCCACCAAGATGCATCTGACATCCCTCTTCCTTGCTTTATTGAACTCCCTTGTGACTTCCAGCTGTAGAATGAGGCTGAGTGACTACGGTGCTGGTTTGGACACACATTTTCCACAGGTCACTTTTGTCTCTTATGTGAGCTGTAGCTAAACTCTGAGGGTGACTTTACTTATTCTCCTTGTTAACTGTAGATTTGTGGGAAAGATTTCTGAGCAAGTTTAGGCCACTGTGGTTATTCTATAAAATCTAGAGATTAGCAATTGTTTTAATTTTATTCCTATTTTCACTAGTACAGTTAGCACAGTCATATGCTTATTGTCCATTTATATTTTTCCTTTTAAGAAATGCCTACTTGTATCTATAATCTATTTTTCTATTACTTATCTATATTTTTCTCACTGATACTGAGGACTTTTTAATGTATTTTGTCTGTTAATACTTAAGTGATTATATATATTTCAATATTTCCTCTAAGGTTGTAGATTACTTTTTCAAAGTTTCATCAAATATTTGATGAACATAAATTATTAATGTTAACAATTAAATTTACCACTTTTTATTGCTTAACCAAATAGCATCATGTTTAACAAACTCTCTCTCTCTCTCTCTCTCTCTCTCTCTATATATAT
>NW_004955466.1:6929203-6954405 GCF_000276665.1 Chinchilla lanigera | reverse complement strand
TATATATATATAGGCATTTTCTATCCATTCTTATTTTTAAATTATTGCAAAAGTGTTTAATGTGAGACCTACCCCCTTAAGAAAGTTTTAGGCATAAAATATAGTATTAATCTCTATAGGCACAACATTGTATATCAAATCTCTAGAATTTGATCATCTTCTGAAACTATGACTTTATGTGCATTGAATAGCAAATGCCCATTTCTCCCCACCTTTAGTCCCTTCAACCACTATTACATTACCTATCTCTGTATTTGGACTGTTTTATAAGCCTCAAGTAGGTGATGTCATGCATTATTTGTCCTTCTACGACTGACTGATTTTAATTTGTATAATATATTCAACTTCCATCCATATTGATCACACATAGCAGGATCTCCTTTTTATAGCTGAATAACATTCCATTTTGTTTACAAAATTTCTCTTAACCATTGAGGGGTAACGGGGTTGCTCTCCCATAATGCCTATTGTGAACATTTCAGTAGCCATGAAGTCTCTGTGATTCTTTGAGTCTTTGAGATCTCTTTAAAACTGTGACTTAATTTATTTTTGTGGATAAATACCCAGAAGTAAGACTGCTGGATCACAGAGTGTTCCATTTTCAGTTATTTTGAGGAGCTCCATACAGTTGTCCATGTCAACTGTATCCTTTTACAGTCCCATACAGTGTCCAATTTCCTTACACCTGTGTGAATCCATGCTATCTTTTACTGGGGGGAAGCACCCTAACAAATGAGAGGTAATATTTAATTATAACTTTGATTTGAATTCCCATAGTTATTGAGCACTTTTTCAGACTTGTACTCCTGCTAAAGCTTCGTATATCTCTTTTAAAGCAATGCCTGTGCCAGTCCTTTGTTTATTTTTACATTTAGTTATTTGCAACTTTTGCTACTGAGTTGAAAGTGTTCCTTATGTGGCATATTAAACCTTTATCAACTAGTTGTAGTTTGCAAATATTTTCTCTCATTTCATGGGTTCTTTTTCACTCTACAACTCTTCCTTTGAAATAATGGGAAATACTACAAAGAATAAACAGATGGGTTCTCATCTTAATAAAAAGCTTTTGCACAACAAAAGAATTCAACAACAGTGAAAAGACAAACCACAGAGTGGGAAAACATTATAATCAGTTGTCCCTCAGACAAAGGACTCATTTCTAGAACATATCAAGAATTGAAAAAAATCAGACTCCTGAAATTCAAAGACCAATCCAAAAATGGGCATCAGAGATGACTATGCACTTCTCAGATAAAAAAATATGAATTACAAGTACATACATGAAAAATGTTCAACACCATTGGTCATCCAAAAGAGGCACATCAAAACAACACTGAGATTCCATCTCACTGCAGAAAGAATGGCTGTCATCAAAAATCCACCAACAATAAATGCTAGTGGGCATTGGGGAAAAAGGAACCCTTCTGCACTGTTGGTGGGAGTGTGACCGGTGTGACCACTGTGGAAATCAGGATGGAGATTCCTCAAAAAGAAACTAGGATTAAAGGTTCCATTTGACCCAGCTATTCCTCCTCCTGGGTATCTTCCCAGAAAAGGTATAAACATCATACCACAGTTACACATATACATCCATATTTATAGCAGCACCACAAATCTCAGAAACAACCCAAATGCCCATCAACCAAGAAACGGATTAAAAAGCTTTTTTCTAATATAATGGAGTAATACTCAGCCACAAAGAAGGATAAACTTGAGACTTTTGTAGGTAAATGGATGCAACTAGAGACCATATTCAAAAGTGAAATAAATCAGACCCACATGTGTAAACATCATATTCTCTCCCTAGTGTAAGAAGCTGAAAGAGTAAATAAGATCCAAAACGCACAATATATATTGTGAATTGGGAAGAAACTGTTCAAAAGAAAAGAGAAACTGTGATGGCACAGAGGGGAAGGAAAGGAAGAGCAGAGAAAAAAATATATATTAGCATATTTATAAGCATATATATTATATATAAATAGTTATACAGCTAGTTTCTCTGAGTTCATTGAACAGAAAGATTTGTGCTATTATAGTTTGGACGATATTTCACGCCTATATCTTGTACTCTGTGTAACTACTCTGAAGATAACAATACACAATGTATTGATTATTGTGCTCTCTTATTAGCCTGTTTTGAAACTGTTTTTATTTTTATTTCTACTTTTTCTCTTTAAAATAAAAAAATTAAAAACACTAGTTTTGTGGTGCCTTGCCACTTCAATTTTGAATTCTGTTGCCTGTGCTTGGGGTGTCACACCCAGGAAATCATGGTAAAAATCAACGTTAAGGGGCTGGGGATTTAGCTCAGCGGCAAAGCGCCTGCCTGGCAAGTGCAAGGTCGTGAGTTCGGTTCCCGGTACCGGAGAAAAACAAAAAACAAAAAACAAAAAACAAAAAACAAAAAAAAAAAAATCAACGTTAAGAAGATTGTTCTCTGCTTTCTTCTAGAAATTTTATAGTTTCAGGTACTGCACGTAAACATTTAATCCATTTTGAGTGGATTTTTGTGTATGGTATAAGACGAGTCCAATTTCATTTGTTTGAACACGGATATCCCATTTTCTAAACATGGTACTGCAGACTCTCTATCTTTCCACATTGTGCAGTCTTGATGCTTTTGTCAAGACAACTGTGCCACAAATGCTTACTTAGTTAGGGCATTCTATTTTGTCGTATTGGTCTATGTGTCTGTCTTTATGTCAGTACTCTATTATAGCCTTATAATATATTTTCAAAAACACAAAGTGTGATACTTTCAGTTTCCTCAAGATTTTTTTGTCAAATCTTTTTCTCAAGATTTTTCTGGCTGTTTGGGATCCTTTGTTGTTTCATATGAATTTTAGCATTTTCTTTTATTTCTGTTAAGAATGTCATTGTTTTCAATGCGTAAGTCTTTCCAAGATGCATTGATAAGGTGTGAAGGCGATACTAATCTGACATTTTTTCCCATATGGGTCACCACAAATCCCAGTCACACTTAGCAAATGATCTTTCCTTTCCTGTAGAGCCATTAGCCCATCTGTATCATAAAATTTTCATGCTTAGGACTTTTTTAGACTGAGTCAGTTTGTGTCGCTATGGTCTGTCAATTTGATCATACCTACCAATGACAAAATCATACTGCCTTAACTACTCCTTACTTCCGTGTCGATCTGTCTCCACCACCTTAATAAATCTACTTTTCCCAAGTCCACCAGGAAATTCATGTAGCAAAGCCCAAGTGTAATTTTTAATATTATATTTTATTTAGATTTTAGAAGACTTCAAGACAGTTTTTCATTTCCTGTTTTGGTCTCCAGAAAGTCAAACAAATATGTGTTTCACCTAATATCGTCCGTCATTTCTGAGTGTTTTCTGTGGCCCTTTCCTATCTACCTGTCATCTCAATGTAGGAGTGGATCTGCCCTCTTTCCTAAGTATAATGTCACTTTGGGTTATCACAGCTAGGCATTCAGAGCCTTTTATGTGTCAAGTGCTTTTAAATTTATATGTCCTCTGAACTCCAAAATTATATCCATAGACATAACAAATAAATTTATTGAGCACCTACTATTCACCAAGCATTATCCCAAATGCTAACTATTGATCAGTGAACAGAAGAGGTAAAATTCCCTGTCCACAAGGAACATTTATTCTAAAGAACACAGTAAGTGAGCTTTATAACTAAAACTTCAGGTTGTGCTAAGATCTTTGAAGAAAACTAAAACAGAGAAAGTAAATAACCTTTTAAGACAGCAGAAACTGAAATCTTACACAGAATAGAAATCTGACAATCTGGCTAGCGATCCAAAAATCTTGAACAGAGGTTAGCAAACTGTGACTTCAGGAGCAAAGCTCGCCTGTCACTTGCATACATATGGGCAGTGAACTAAGAATGGTTTTTACAGTTTAAGTGGCTGAACAAATCAAAAGATAAATACTTTATGGCTTGTGAAAATATATGGAACAGAAAAAGTGTCTATGAATAAGATTTCATTAGCATACAGCAATGCTCACTTGTTTACATACTTTTCAGGGCTCTTTTCATGCTTTCTTGGCAAAGTTGAGTAGCTGAGACAAAATACATATGGTGACGCCTACACATTTGCTACCTGGTTCTTTGTATGAACGCTTTGCTGACCCCTGACCTTAGCCAACATGCTCTACCACTTGCACACAGAGTTCCACATGACAAAGTTCATTTTACAGTCAATGGCATAAAAATCATATAAAACTTTGGACAAACATGTTTGCTCCCTTTAATGGACAAAGAATTTCTCTTCTTAATTTAGCTGTCAAGAGAATCAAAGATCAATATGACTAAATTTAGCAACAATGACACTCTGGATGGCTTGACACCTCTCTTAGGTTTGGTTTTTAGCTATATGTGTACTTTTATATGCATGCTTTATTATCTCATTGTATATTAATTTCAGTTTGATGTGAAGCTCATAACTTACATAAAATTGAACACCAGTATGAACACAGATTAAGAAAAGGTTATATTTGGTATATTATTTTAAGAGATTATCCTTAAATTCCACTGCCCAAGCTGACTTTGTCATAGGATTAAATGAATTCCACAGTAATGAAAATACCATCTCAAATGTTATATATAGTATTGTTACATAGGTTTTAAGGAAAACATACATCTTAAGATTTTTCATAAAAATTTGTAAATAGAAGGGTAAACCTTAATCAGTTGGAAAATTTATTTATGCCTTTTTTGCACAATTGCCGATCAAGAAAGTTGGTTTATTAGGTGATAATCTTAGGTCACATGATTTATCAGTTAGAAAATGAAGTTTTAAAACTTAAGCTTTGGGTTTTCTATTTGCTCTTCTTATCTCCTACAATGTACTTTGAAAATAAAGTGTCAAGAAAGCAAAATTAAACTAGTGTTGTTTGTGTGTTGATTTTATTTTTGCTGCATTTGAATCTTTTACAATAGCTCTCAAAAGGCCAAATAAAGGGAATCCGTCCTCCGTAGGTTTGTAAGGAGACTTCATTATAAGAACTTCCTAAAGCAAATTAAAGATAAATTTTAAATCATGAGTATTAGCTCCAGAAGTTTACCAAGTATAGATTACAGTCCTAGGCTGTTTTGCTGTGAATATGTATTTTATATAAGTAGGCTTAATAGTAGAGACATTATTAATATGTGTATCTTCTGTTTCTTTATAGAGATACAGATTGTTGGCTGACTAAGATCACATGAATCTCTGAAATCTGCTCATTAAAATAAGTTTTTAAGAGAATTTAAGTTTCCAAGGGAATTTAAAAATATATAATTTGTGTATTTTTAAACTGTGACATACTAATTATACCGATGAACCAGCTTTTCCTAAGCACAGTACTATTAAAAGTATAAGAATATTTTTCAATATTTGAAAACCCTCATGTTAATCAAATACTCATTCTAAATTAGGCAGCATGAGTTCTCTAAAATCCCAAGCTTCATCACTCCTGGTTGTAATTATACCAATTCCGTTCAGTAAAATTACATACCTTTCATGAATTAATAAAAAGAGAAATAAGAATAATCACAATTATAACTGTTACTTGGCTTCAGGTTATCTGTAAAATGTAATCAAAGATCATGTAATTATAACAAGATCTTAAGAATTCAGCGATTTCCATACATCCCGCAGCCCCAGGATATTTAGGAATAGTACACACATTCACTCAGTGCATGTGAGTCCATTCTCCATGCCAAGAGGGGGAGTTAAAAAAGAAAAAAATGTCCTTTATCCCCTCAGCTGCTAACACTGCATAATCACTTAACATTTTCTTCAGAAATTAGAAAATATTAATTATTTTTGCAATTAGTTTTCTCTCTCTTCTCCTTTGGATTATAGGTTTCATAAGGGGAAAGGAATGGATTTCCTCCCTTTCCTCCAGCGCCTGGCACAGTGTGTAGAACACATTAGGTGCAGAAAGGTGACGTAGAAGCAGATGTATGAACTGCAGAGTCTGAACTCGAGCAATCAAAAGCAAACTTTGACGCAGGTGTTGATTATCTGCATTATCTTGGGTAACTAATTTTTTTCATTTCTCTCCTTATAAAACCATATAGGTAGTGTATCTGTGATTGTGACATGAACCGAGGAGTACACAACACCCTCTGACTTTTCGACTGTGTTCTTCCACGCGCTGCAGGCTGGGAGGCCAGTGGTATCCTGGTGCGATCATGGAAAGAGTCTGAATGCCTCACTGGCTCCGTGCTGGCTGGTAGGGACTACGTCATAATCATCACGGTAATTCCAGACATTGAGCGTAATCAGAAGCTTAGCGGACATTAGCTTTTAAATACCAGACCAGGCAAGTGGATCTTTAAAGTAAATATCAACCTGTGCATCAATATCTACCTAAGCATTTGTGAATTATTGTCTCAACTTCCTGTAAGGCTTAGTTCCTAGCATAAGAGAATTTCACCTGATTTTAAAGAGAATTTTTCATTTTTCCTTTAATTATACAGTATTTTATTACTAAGTTAATATGGTATTGTTAAATCAAAACCCTTCAAACATAACTTTAAGTGATAATGATGGTTCATCAGTAACAATAAAAAGGATTGGGAACTTGAGGTGTTGATTTAGCTTGTCTCCTTGTCGTATAGAAAGAGGGGTTCAACTGTGCTGAGAATAGTCGAATCAATGAACTAGTTTTAAGTACACTGTACTCTGTGATTTATTGAATGATATGTTATTAAAATATGCTAAAATTACGTGACCATTGATTTATTACTTTTTTTTTTTTTTTTTGGTTTTTCTCCGGTACCAGGAACCGAACTCACGACCTTGCGCTTGCTAGGCAGGCGCTTTTGCCGCTGAGCTAAATCCCCAGCCCCTGATTTATTACTTTAAAAAGCACTGCAAAGCAATATACTAACTACCAGATTCCATGGGCAAACTCTCTGGAAGCACTGACATTTTTCATTGTCATTAGACAGGGAGGGTCTTTACTGAAACAGCTGGGTATAAGGTGGTGGCTGGGGCAGGTTGTTCCTCTCCCTAATGAGACTGGCTTCCCCTAAAAAGGGCTGCTTCCCACTGATTTCTCACTTATACAGACAGAGTTTGATATGAGGGCTATACTACTAAGCTACTAATTTAAACTCTGTCTTCTGACTTTTCTTGGGTGCTATCAGGAAGCTACTATTATTTATTGTTAACTCTTCTCTTCTTCCCATATATTTTAATTTTAATGTAAGAAATCTTGGAAAAAATCATAGAAAAAAATACATATTCTGAGACTACGTTTGACCAGTCATCTAGCTTTAATATGGCAACTAGACTGACAGGGTAGTTGACTAGGTTCCAAGACTCCATTCTGTTGGTGTCATTCATATCTTCTTCACCGTATCCTACCTGTACTCGCTCTGGTTTCTTCCCAAAGTGTGGGATCTTTGGCTCTTTATGTTGGTTTCTGAGTGGAACCTTAACCCTACATGAGAAGAACTATGCCCATGATCTCTGACTGCATCTCACCAGCACGCCATACCTCACCCAAGCACCCGAACACATTTCAGGTGGCCTCAGCTGCTTGGTTCAACTCTGAGATTACAGCACTGCAATTCCAGCCAAGCACTAATGGAGTTTATTCAGGAAGGACAGAAGGATGATGGGTGGCCTAGGCGGGAAAAGTTTGTTCAGAAGAATAAACAAGTGACAAATAGGAACAATTTAGGCAGGATGAAGAACACTTGTTTCTAAGCTATGGATACTCAGTAAGGAGAAGAGTGGTTACAAACATTTATCCTGCAAAGCAGACCTAGTCAGGATGCTAATTGCATTATTTGTCACCCAAAGGAAGTTACTTAATCTCTTACAGCCTACTTTCTGCACCAGTAAATGGGAGCAGTTACCATATGGACGTATGTGTTAGAAAGAGTAAAAATTAAATGTGCCAAGGTTACCGGCCTATTAAATTCATAAAGATCAACAATGTTACTGTGAAAAAGGACAATGCAGACTTACATTGGTTAGATATTATTTGATTGTTTAGAAAAAATATAAACTGTAAAATGTGCATACATTTTGGCCTGAAAAGTCACATTCTCAGTATTTATCTTAAGGCAATTATCAGACATCTTAATTATACAATAATAAGAGAGATATAACACATTAGAATATATCTTTAAAATAGAACTTAAACATTTATATAATACAGATTGAGCATCTCTTATCCCAAACTCCAAAGTAAAAGCATTCCAAAATCCAAAAACTTTGAGCATCAGCATGACCACATAGCTACAAAATTTTATACTCCGCCTCAGAGATAAGCTACAGTTAAAACACAAGAGCATTAAAAATATTGTATAAAATTACCTTTAGGCTATGTATAAGATATAGAACTATTAATGAGCTTCATATTTGGACTTGGATCCCACCCCAAGATATTTCATGATATATGTATGAATATTCAAAACCTAAAACACAAAAATCTAAAACACTTTTGCTCCTACGCATTTCAGATAAGGAATATTCAACCTGTAGACTCATATTTGTAATATAGATGGTGAAAATAATCAAACAATAAATGTGGCATGGCGTATCTCTGTGAGGGGTGGGACTGTGGATGGTTTAGCACATTTTCTTCTTTTGCTAGTTCTTATTTCTACTTTTATATTACAGTCATGTACTTCGATTAAATAAGCATTTTTAGAAACAAAATGGTTATACAATCACAGGATGTTGTCTGAGAAAGCACATTTAAGGCAATCACACATCAATTTTTCAAAACAGATTACGGTACTCTTCTCTAATATTTATTCATCCTTGAGATAAGTGATAAATGAGTGTACAAAGCTGTCCTCCGGTCACAAGTGTATTCCTGACACTCCCCCAGAGAACGCTGGGCCATCCATGCTGTCACAGTACATCTGCATTAAGTCCATGGAATATGCCCTCACAGGCAGCAGATCTCTGTGGTTTTCAGCATGTTTTAAACAAATATGTGCTGACTGCTTTAATCAGATTTGGATACGAATATGTCCCTGTGCCAATTTATGTGTTGTCTTTGGTTTTATAGTAAAATTTTTTAACCAACACGAATACAGTGGTACTTCAGTTCATAAACTTAGTTCTTTCCACAATTCTGGTTACAAACCAAATTGGACAAGAATCAAATCAAATTCAGTGATTATGTTCAATGTTGACATCATGAGGAAATCTGACTTGGCTCTCATCCAATCCGGTTTGCAACCAGAATTATGGAAAGAATCAAGTCTGTGAACCAAGGTAACACTGTATTCAGCTGAAATTATTCTTTGGCACATACAGCACACAGACCATGTACAGCTAAATAATGATTTATTAGTTGTTAATGGATTCACTAGATCTTAGCTTCTTTTCCTTTCTGTCATTTTCCTTCTTCCCTTTTATATGGGTGCAAATACTAAATGCTGGCTATGGAAAAATCTTACCATAGCACAGATCCTTCCTTAATGGATATCTTCTATCTCTCAGGGATGGCCCAGTGGAAATTGGGAAGGGAAGACTTCTTCAAGAAAGCTGAAGATATAAATACATGTGGAAGGATGCTAGTGTGAGAAAATAATAGGGTATTTAAAGGTCTCACGAAAGGCCAAGATTCATAAAAAGCAAAGTTGGGGGGAAAATATCAAGTTGCGTGCCCATGTGGCCAGAACTACACCCAATAGTGGCACCTCAAGAAACTGGCAGTGCACAACTAGTGGGGTCTCTTTCAGACACAATAAGTTTTCTTTTTCTTTGAATCTATTCGCTACATTTTTCTCCACCTTCTCGCTACATTCCGCTGTGCCAGGCAGGGATGCCCATGGGTATTTGGCACTATACTAGTAAAGAAGGAGAAAGTGGATTTTTCAGTACTTCGTGGAGTATAAATGCATATAAAATCAAAAGCATCAGCCTGTGCCAAAAAAGGCATGTTTTGTTCATTTTATACAAAACAAGAAAGAGATAAGGGAGTGGATAAAGAGAAGGCCACAAAACCCTGGAAGAAATTTTAAAAACTAACAAGATAGTAAAATAAACGCAACAGAAATGCCAGAGATGAAAGCATTTCTTAAAAATTAGTTTATAAAATGAAACCATCTACATAATTCTACTTTTACCTGAAAAATTACAAAAGAAGTAGGTACTACGACCTCACTCAAAAGTATGTTTGGCTAGCCATTACTGCAGATTACTTCAGCGGGTGTTTGAAAACCAGATCAATCAGGGCAGCTCAGAACACAATAGGTTGAATACAAAGCCCTACTCCTAGCCTGACCCCATCTACATGTAGATTTTATTCAGGATTTAATTTTTCCTCAAAGTCTAAAACATATTTATATATTTGTGTTCAATGTATATAGAAATATAGTTCAACTGATGTTCTAGTTCCATCCAGTTTTAAAGACAACAGGACTCACTGAATACCAAGCAAAGACTAAGAAAGTGGTGCCAGGCATGTGATAAAGGAAGATGTGTGTTATGACCACAATAATTTGCTAGGCCTAATTCCTGCCTACTTGTACAAACACTGTGCATCCACTTTTCACACTCCATTCACCTAGGTGAGGCACCGAGTGTTATCTCCACTGCACCTGTGAACACACAGAATGGAACTCAGTCTTCATGGTGTAGATTAAGCCAAGTTACTGAGAGTCTTCACAGGACTATGTGGGAAACTCCTTACTTCTATTCTACAGCTGTCAAATGATTTGTCCTTCGACTTTTCTCACAGGCTAATGACTAAGTGGTCAAAAAATTAAATACAGGGGCTGGGGATTTAGTTCAGTGGCATAGCACCTGCCTGGCAAGCACAAGTTTGTAAGTTTGATTCCGGGTACCAGACAAAAAACCCAAAATAAATAAATAAGTAAATAAAATACAAACTAGCCCATACAACTGCACTAATTTCAACATGATATCAACACATTAGAAATTATTCATTGTGAGAACTGGAGTCATTTAAAACGTACCTTAGTTATGCAATGCGTGAATATCACTGCTATAGAAAAATACTGTGTAATGCCTGACATGCAAAGAGCTCAAGTAATTATATAACAATAACGCAAACCTTGGGATGGAGAATTCTCAAACTGTGCCAAAAGTCATTTATCATTACAAATTTACCATTATAAAAATATTAAAGTTCTCCACTGCTTATAATATTTCCAACAAGCCTTCAAGTGTTGTTTTATTTAACTTATAATACACAGAAGAAAAACTAAAATTGCAGCTTCAGATAACCTCTACCATCTCAGATAAGGAATGTAGGTCAGCTAACAAAGAGAAATTTCAGTAACTCTGAATGTTTACCTTGTATTATTTCAGTAGGTAACAGCTAAAAAACATACTTCACAATAACTAAATTCTCTTACCAGGTTTAGGTATCAGTTGAAAAGTTCCAGTTTTCAGATACTTGGGGCATTATACTTTCACCCACTAAGATGAAGAAGAGTTTGCATGACATACCTAGCATACTGTCTCTTGCTCAATCAGTGGGTAACTTAAAGGTCCCAAGCAGAATTCTCCAACTGTCCAACACTGGCCTGGGTTAGCCCTATCAGAAATTCTGGGACATCATATTTTTCCTTTTAAATTAGCATTTATTTTTTTCACCTTGGAAAAACCAGTTAGATTTATTTATAAAACTACAATATTTAACTGTACTAACAAATGTTGCTGCAAAATATTGAATCACCATAGAATTTTATTGCATAATTCTTGTTATATAATCCTTTAAATGTGTGTGTCTGGATTCCAAGTGAGATATGATACAATAGTATTCAAAATCATCCAGTTGCAATTGTGACGTCTTAGTGTCAGGACCTACAAGGTCACTTCATACTCTGTTCTGTCTAGTTGCCTGAATCCTTACTGGAGTGAATGAATTTCCTTCTGAAACAGATAGATTGTTCCATTCCTGGAGCAGATCAAATACTTCGAGTGACCTACTATACCTTTCCCCAGTTCATTTAGCCAAACTATATATTCCAACTTCCTTTAACTATCTATCATTTGACAAGATTCCAGAACTTCAGACCATCATGTTTATCTTCTAGTAAGTGTGCTACCATTTGGTAATATTTCTTTAAACTATAATACATCCCAAAGCAAGACACAATATTTTATCCATAATTTGATTAATATATGTTGTATTAGGATTATTCTCATCTTGCTTGATCCAAAGACAAGTGTACATTCTTCTATGTACTTTTCCAGATCACTCTCTGTATCAGGACCTGTTTGTGGGACACAGTGTAACACTTCCTGTGTGAAATCGGTGCATATACATAGCACATCTTACTTCCTTTTCTATCCTTCCTTTCCCCTCCCTCCTTCCCCTCCCTCCTTCCCCTCTCCATCCATCTCTTGATCCCCTTCCTACTTTTAATGCCCTTTACAGCAACCCAATTTTGTTTCATTATATTCACATGGATATACTGACAAGATGAATTTAACGCAGAGGATTTGTCGATGGTACTATTCTTGGAAGAATAATGCATTTGCTCTTAGGTTCAATCCTATCTCACCCTAGAAACCTTTTGAAATATTTAAATATTGAACTTAGTAAATGATGCCATGTATAAAAATATTATTCCATTTTACACATTTAGGAATAAAACAAATATTTTACATGCTTTCCTGAAATAAAAATATATATGGAAGTTATTTTAGCTCATAGATTAGATAGATGATATAGATATAGATGATATATATCATGAAGAATGTCTGTATATAATCTTATTTTATTTGGAAGAAGTTGAGTGCATTTATGATAGATTTTTTGTTCGTTTGTTTGTTTTTTGTTTTTCTTCTGCTACCAGCAATCGAACTCATGACCTTGTGCTTGCCAGGCAGGCACTGTGCCACTGAGCTAAATCCCCAGCCCCTTATGATAGATTTGACTAGAAAATAATCCAAGATTTTCAAACATTCAGTGTATCAATTTGTTTAAATTATGAATGAATAATTCTTCCTGAATGTTTAATTCTCCCAGAACATTTCACTTACTATCATCTTCATGTTCATGTAAAACACATAAAACAAAAAATGAAGACCAAAGTGCTTTTTGTACTAATTGGTTCTTAAGCTACATGTTAGGGGGAAGGGTAAAGAAAAGCAATAAAAGTCGTAAGACTTTCAGCTTCATTTTATGAAATAAACTCAGAGAAAAACCAATATGATGGGAAATATGTGGCCTACACAATGTTATACAAGTTTTTACGTGGCCACAAAATCTGAAGTTGAATTTGCTAGCTACTTATTTCACTTTAATTATTTCCCATCAAAGTTATTTCCAACTGCGATATAGCTTTTCTGAGCTTTAACCATCATTCTTTTTATTTTTTTCCCAAATCTCTTCTTCCTCTTTTAAATCCTCACTCATCCAACCCATTTCTGTCCTTTAAGTGCACAATTAGCAAGCGGCAAAGCCTGGGGGATGGATTTGGTTATTAAATTCAAAAAGAAGCTAAAGCAAACTGTAGTAATTCAAAGTCAATAAAATACTGTCAACTAAGTAGAGGTAATCCAGGGACTGTTTCACTAACAAATTGCCCAAAACAAACTTTCATGATAGAAACAGTACAATCTGCAGAGCAGTACAGACTTTAATGCCATGATTGTTTTCTACAGCACTATCACACAAGGCAAGTAGAATGAATTAAGTCTCAGTGGTTAATTTGCTTGTGGGTTAAAGTGAAATTCAAAAATCTGTAAAGCAAAATATGTGGAAAAGACAGGAGGAAATCTCAGCAATTGGGGCAAAGGTTTTCCTATAATTAGCTGCACTGCACCATTGAATTCTATCGTACATGAAACAGAAAAAATGTATAGGTATTTTAGAACTGTCTTGGTTACTTTTTTCTCGCTGCTGGGACAAAATACCTGATGCTCAAAATTAAGGAAGGAAAGGTTCATTTCACTTACAGTTCGTGGAAGTTTCAATCCGTACTAGGCATGATTATAAGGCAGAGTGGCATGTGGCAGAGGCCTGCATCCCAGGGCGGCAGCACAGCTAAGGGACTACCAGGACCCACACACCAGGGCGGAATGGGGGAGGAATCACCTCAAGCACCCTTTTCCTCTCTCTTACATAGGCAAACTATCCACCCCAAGGCGGGTGTAGCTCTCACACCCATATTCAAACTCTAATAGCCTGCCCCAGGGCCGCAGGAGGCTTTGGGGGGACACACAGACAAAAACCATAACAAGAACTAACACAGAAGAGAAGCAGATTAGAACAACACTGAGGTTCATACGTTTTTTAATATATATTCATATTTAAATTTTATAACTGCCAACAGTAAAACATTTGAAAGAAACCATCAACTAAATATGCAATAAGAAGCACATTTAAGTAAAGTATCTGGCTTATTGAAGTACAGAAGAATCTAACACTAAATACTGAATAGTTAAAATTCAATATTCTTTACTCGAGCCGTATCTAAAAGTACAGCACATTCATAATTCTAAGATTGTGCCTACAATTATAGAACTTGTATGATTACTGTCATCGATGTTTCATTTTGTCACGTCCACACATATTTAACAGTCCATGTCATTTTGGCTCTTATCAAATGCCTAAACCACAGATAAATACATGATTGATTAGACACACCAACAGATCGATGGAAAGCTGTAATAATTTGGATCGCAGATGTCTCCCAAGAGTGTTACATTTGGTCCCCAGAGTATGGTGCTGGCCTATCTGGGAGAAGTAGGTCACTGGTGGCATAACTTGGAAGGTTACGTCTTGTCCCCAGTCCCTTCTTTTCCCTCTCTCTTTTCCCTGGTTATAATGAGAGCAACTTTCCTCTGCCACCCCTTTCCTCTGTGATGTTTCTGCCTTGCCAGTGTCCCAGAGCAATGGAGCTGGCTTACTACGGACTGAACTCTCAATTAACCTAAGCCCTAAGTATTTTTTTCCTCCAAAATTCTGTCACAGTGACAGAAACCTGGCCGATGCAAAAGCTTAGTTGCAAAAGCTGCATGTGTTCACTGGCTGCTGACAATAAATTCTAAAGAAACAAAAGTAGAAGAAAAACACCAGTCAGCCATCTGTTCCACAACTCATAGTATATGATGATGACGTAGATCAGGTGAAGGCAATGAAGGTGCTGAGGACTGGAGGTGGAAACAAAAATATCTTATGAAGATTTAAGTGTAGGGTGAAGGGTGATGTTTCTATCAATTGCTCTGGGGTATGAAGTCTGGAGAACAAGATTTTATGAGACAGGACTAGGTAACATTTGAAAGAAACCATCAACTAAATATGCAATAAGAAACACATTTAAGTAAAGTGTGTTAAGCCAGATCCTAACTAGGACTTAATTTTGGACAGTTTCATTGCACAGGATGAGGCAGATGGACAGGAGAGTTTAGAGTTCAAGAAACAGATCCAAGATGAGTATTTATATGGCTGTTGTTACCATATATCCTTAAAGTCATAAAATTAAATTATGCCACTGAAGGAATGAAGAGAGAAAAGGGGAGAGACACAGAACTAAGCTCTTGGATACTCCCAAATGCATGCTATTTCCTAGTCAAATTGTTTTCAGGAAATGCTCTACCTATTTACACAGATTCCTGAATCAGAATGATACCACAGAGCAGTGATGGCAAACATTTTAGAGCTTTCAATGATACAAAGAGCTCGCTGTGGAATATGTGCCATAGGTTCGCCACCACTGCCGTAGAGCCACTCACTAGCGCCCTCACTAATACTGGGCATTATGTTTGTCCAGTTCACATTAAAAATGGTTTCCTTTTTTAACTCTTTTTATATATTCATTAGTGACTTATGCTTTTGTGTACCATAAATTATCTATGTCTTTGGAGCATTTTTCTCCTAACATATTCTATTTCTTACTGACTTCTAACATCATTTTACATATTAATATAATTAATTCTTCACTGGTGATATGTGTTGCAAATGTTTTGTCTCATTTTTGTTTTTATGGTTTTTTAGAATGAGATGTTTTATATTTTTTAGCCAAATCTTTCTTTCAGTTACACTGTTATGCATAACCTTATTTTAACATGTACAATTGAACTTTAATATTCCCTCATATCTTCATCTCACACTGCTTGTTTGGCTGGTCATTCTTCTGATATTTGTGTTCGTCCAGGAGGCAAGACTGTCATAAATATTTTCTTAGATTTTTAATTCATTCTATATTATTCTATAGAGACATGCAATTTGTTCCTCAGCTTATACTCATTTATAGTGACATCTATTTCTTTGTTATCTATTCACTCTTTGTGCTTAGGTTATTAATTATTTAACATTTTATTTATTTTATTTATTATATGTTGAAGTTATATGCTATATACACTATTTATTTGTTAGCTGAATACCTACCAGCCATATGAGTCTTTGGCTTTGCTATTATGTTCTCTACTGAACGGTAGAAATGGATGCCAGTTTTTGTTTTTTCTTGTTCAGCGCAGCATATGGTGTGTGGCCTCAGAAGCATTTTTAAATTCAGTCTCACTGAGGATATAATTACTGGAAATCCCTATAGTTCCTTTGAAGAATTTCACATGTCTTTTCTTCCTTCTTTTCATTTACAGCACTGCTACCCTGGTTTATTATGCATCCGAGTGGAGGTTTTCTTAACAGAGTGTAAGAAATTAAGTCCTATAAGGATAAAATTTTTATATGTCTCACAGTTACTTAAATATACAGTATTTTTCCTATTGGTCAAAAAAAAAAAAAAACCTCTGTTTTGGTGCCTTTATCCAACTGTCTTCTAACCAGCCACCACCTCTACACATACATTTTCCATCCTATACTAGTCCTTATTCAACACTCAAATTAACTTTTTTAGCTTTCAAGAGAAAGCAAGTGGTATCTGTCTCTGTGAACGTGGCTTATTTCACTTAACATAATGTCCTCAAATCCCATCCATTTTGCTGCACATGACAGGATTTCATTTTGTGTGTCTGTGGTTGAGTAATAGCCCATTGTGTGTTTACACCTCACTTTCTTTAGCCATTTACCTGTTGATGGACACCAAGGCTGACTCCATATCTGAGCTTTTATGATGACTGCCGCAATAAATATGGGAATGCAGGCACTTCTCTGACATACTGAGCCCTTTTCACTGCATAGAAACTCAGAAGTGAGACAGCTGTGCCCTAGAGTAGAGGATCTCCATACTGTTCTCCATGATAGCCGTACTATTTACATTTCCTCCAACAATGTCTAAGGGTTTGCTTTTCTCCACATCCTCAGAGGCACTTGTTACTTTATCATTTTTATAACTGGCATTCCAAGGTACGGTGATATTTCACTATAGCTTTGATTTACATTTCCCTGGCAACTAATGATTTTGAGCGGTTTTTCGTATTTTACTGGCCATTTATAGTTCTTCTTATGAGAAGTGTCTATCATCATTTGTACAGTTAGTTAGAGGGAACAAATCCTACTGTTTCATACAGCATGGGGTACGAGATATTTCACAAAAACCTATTTTATATTGTATGCAGAACTAGAAGAGAGGCTCTCGAAGATCCTAAATGTAAAAATTATAACGAGGTAAAATGCTAATTATCTCGATTTGATTAGTACACATTGTATAGGTGTACTGAAATAGCACACTGTCCTCTATACATACATGCAATCATTAGGTGTTAATAAAAAGCTTTTCAGTAAGCAAAACAACAAAAGTCAGGATTTCTCCCTGAGGAGACACATCCATGATTCTTTTCTTCTCAAAACCTATGCAATTTAATATTTTAAATAGCTCTAGACTTTAAATCTGACTGGCTTAGACGGAAATTAGTCAGCTCCATTCTGAAGCAACACAGCATCAGGGAATATAGAGAACAGAGACTCGGAAATCCGCACGCGGCACAGACCGTGGCTAAGCTCTTTTCTAATATATCAAAGGCCATTGTTACATCATTTTGCTGAGGCTCTCTGTTAGCTACCAAAGGACTCATTTCACTTCCTGGAGAGAAAAGCATCTTACTGATAGAGATCAACAAGGCCAGTGACTGCCTCCTGGGCTCGGTTCAATGTGGACTTCAACCGATATCCTGCATTTGATGACTTAAACTCCCACCCTCACTTTCACTTAATGGAGGTTCTATTCTTCTTTACATATTGCTCATGCCATATATTGGCTCAGATACGTATTAATCAAATTTCATAGAAACATAGTTTGTGGGTTTTTTCATCCGTGGCTATCAGTACCACTGAAGGGGCCATTTAACTAGAAAATTTATACTGCATCTGGTAATGTGTAGAAAAAGGAGCCAATATAATCCTGTCTCACAATTCTCCCATGGAACTAACCTTAAAAATCTCAAATCTACTCCCTCTGAAGGCTTTTCCTCCTCAAGTCCTACGTTCTATATTCATTCCCTTCACTTTCCGCCAACCATCTGAGCTTAACAGCACCTGCTCTGGTGTAAAACTGCTTCTTGTTGTGTGAAACATCTCTAGCTAAACATGCACTCTGGTATTTGCTGTTTTCCTTGAAATTAAAAAATGCATGGCTTGTTGAGCAAGTCTAAGAAAAAAAAAAGAGAAAAAAGACCCAAGTCAACTTCATTAGGATGAACAAAATAAATTTGCGGCAGATGTAAAGGGAGGCTATTTAGAGATCATGCATTTAAAAAATCAGTGTCTAAAAAGAACAGATTCCACTGATACTTATAAAGTTAAAAACTGAAGACTGGTTTTCTTTAAAACAATGTGTGCAAGCAGTCATACTTTTTGTTGATGTGGACCCACTAGAAGCAAGAAGGGAGTTTTTTTTTTTTTATTATTTGTCATTGTTCATTATAGGGAGATGTTGTGTCTGTCCTTTGCCCAAAGAAAAGATAAGGAAAAAACTGAAAAGCAGTTTCATAAAACAATGAAGGAAGAATTAGGGATGTTGGATAACTGGAGAGGGAAGTTTCCTTCACAGTGAAATGCATAAGGAAAATAACGAGTTAAAAGTTACTTTATTAAACATGTGAGAAAGAGGAGAACTTTAAGTGGAGGACAGAAGGGAAATACTTACATTTTTCTTTTACACCAGGGACATTTCTAATTTTTAAACAGACAAAAAGTGGAAGGAGAAATCAAGAATAAAATCATCAGGAGAAACAACACTCTCAGGGTTTAAGTGAAATGCAACAAATTACAGTGAGTGGTAATGAGAGAGTTTTAGGGAAATGGAATAATTAGCTGTTTGCAGGAACTGAATTTCCTAAATTGAGTATTATGACTAATACTAATTGATGATTACTGGCTGAGTGCTTTACACCTTTGGAGCACTCAATCAATATGATTGCTTGAACTGTCACTTACAAAGTAACATTTATAAAGCGATTGTACAAGCAACATGTATGTAGGAGAGTTGCGTATATCTAAAGATCCAATTCAAACAGAAAAAATAATAATAATAAAAATAACAACAACTCCTACCTTCTCCGTGTCGATGCCTTTTGACATGGACCACGTTGAGACAATATAATCCATGACTCGCTCACTGAGGCCTTTGGGGACCTGATAGAGTTTCAGAAAGTCCCGAACATTGTTCAGCATCTCATGGTACCGGTTAGTGTTGGCATACATTTGCTGGAAAATTGTGGTAACATTTCCAAAAATAGTTGCATAAAGAAGAGCTGGAAGAGAAGAGATGATGAAAATAAAACAAGTGTTCCTAGGGAAAAAATACTATGGCATTCACTAAATCACTGAAGAATTCGACAGAGACATTTGTCAACTTATACAATGCCTATTAAGTCCTGAGCTGAGTGCCCAGTGTACAGTAGTTGCCCAAGGACTGTTCTCTTCAGTGTGATAAACATAACTACTCACATGCATCAACCACACAGACTGTAACAGTGGTTCATAAAAAATCAGATGATCCAAGGTTATAATTGTGCCCAAGAAATTCTGCCCTTTATAATTGAAGTTGTTCTCCAGCCTTATTGTCCCAATAATGCCTAATCTATTTAAAATTTCCTAGGGATTGATGATCTAGCTTTGAAACGGATGCTCCTTCTGACTGCTTACTGCTTCCAGCTTTGGAATACTCCCTTCCTTATAAATACATTTGACAGAACATTAGAGGGAGTAGAGGCAAATTAAAGTACTCCTTTTGTAAAAGTGTATGGACAGATGGAATGACAAACTGAAATAAAACTTTTGAAGTGCCTGGAGTTGTTAATTTCATTTCAGTTTTACAGTGAGTATATGTTTTTTAATCCCATTGGTTATAAAGACAGCTTGATGACCACTGTTATTTATCTACAAGGCATTATGAATGGGGATGACTAGTGCTCCTTCTGCACTATAGTTTACCAAGCCTTTCTCTGGACCTGTTTAGGTTACTAAACTGATCTGGTGCAGCAAAACTTTTTAAAAGAACTTGAGTTCAGTCCAAACTGGAGACATCTCCAAACTACTATCACAGGCCACCTCCAACCTAGCCTACTCCTCTTGTTTAAATTCTTTATTTTCAGGGAGCTCTTTTGAAGACAAGGTCAGTTTGATCTTCAGCAAACACAGTGTTTAGTCACCATGGCCATTCTCTAAGCATTTTACAAATAAGTGGAATATCACGCAGTGATCATTTTCATCCTGCCTCCTCCAAGCATTTGAAAAATGACTCTGCTCAACAGAGTATGGGTTGTTTGGTTTTGCAGTTTCATTAAGCAAATTCCATTGATGTAAGTGATATAAAAATCATGCTGGTGAAGCAACTTAAGATCCTTAATATAGCATTTTGGGGAAATCTTTGGTTTTTCCAAGAACAGTCGTTTTTCTCTGAGTATAACAAATTTCAATTTCACAGCAGTCATTTTTATAAACATTTAACCAGATTTTCTGCTATTCTTTAAGGATTTTGATGACGGTGTATAAACAACACTTGTTAAACTGGATGATACTTGACTAAACCTGAGTAGAAATATAGTATTAACAGTTTTCAATTAGATGTTTAAATGTTTAAATATTCATACTTAAAAACAAAAAGTGGATGTCACCACCACAGATTTTACATGCTTATTCCATCATAGTATCAAGAAAGAACAACATAAAAATAATGTGAACAAACTAAGAATAGAAGAAATATCTAATAAAGACAGAATTTCATGATTTCAGAAAAGGGAAATGAAGAGAGTTTATGTTTTTAAAACAATGAATATTTAGGAGGAAATAATGCCTTAATTGTGTTTTAGAGTAGATCCTACTTTCCAGTTTTTGAGAATTGTTAACCAATACCATAGAACTCCCTATTTTTTAAAAATGTTTAACCTGTTTGTCTCCCTAAGATGCTTGAAATCATACTAAATTTGCTAAATGCCTTTTAGCTTAACACATTTCCAAACAGAAATGGAGCAAATGGAGGTAGTGTGCCGTCTCTAACAAAAACATACATTTGAACAGCTATTCAGGCATAATACTACCTTCTCAAGAGCTAAGGAAATCAGGTGAGTGATCACAATACCTGTAGTTAGTACAGTAATAAAGAGACACTGAAGAAGGCAAAAAGAGAGAGCTTCCTGGGACATCCATCCCTAAACTCCAAGCACTGCAGTGTGGAGAAAGACTCCTCCCACCGGGGGAGGAAGAGAGAATTGAATCCAGATCTTATATTTGGAAGGTGGGACAAGGCCTGCCATGGTAAACCAAGTCCTGCAAGGTCCACGGCAGTCCCCACATACAGAACCTTGGCACCCACTAGCCTGGTACTTAAAAGACTTGCCTCCACAAGTCCTCCCTAATCTCAGAAAGCACAGTGTGCAGAGATGCAGGGTAGGACAGGGAAGTAAGCACAGGACTTTCCCTTAAACTCAGCATCCAGTGAAGCCAAACACTAGGCAGATCCCAACAGCCCCTGAATCCAGGCAAATGCCCACAAACAGAGCTTCTAGACCTGCGCAGGTACCAGGCAAAAACCTGAGCCTCCAGTGAGATATACGTGTGTCCTCACTAACATTACCTCTGGCTCATGCAGTGGTCTCAAGCTCTGCGCACCAGCTCTTTGGCTGAGCCAATGAAGCACATTTCTAGGTCCTTTCAAGTCATCTCAACTGCTATCACATAAACTACAAATAATTCATGCTTTCTTAGCACTGCATAAGTTATGGATTCACAAGTATAATAAATAGTGAGTCCTTTTTAAGCCATTAAGCTTGAATAGCTATGTAAACATAATACACTAAACCACAATGAAACAGAATGAGTCTCAACTGATTAGAGGAGCTACAGTCCCTTAGGACACACATCACAGCCTGAAAGTAGAATTTTGAAAATAACTTTTTAAATATTTCATACAATTTTTACATTTTAACAGAAAAATGTTATTTTCATAATATAAAAATTAAAATCATGAATGAATATTTAATGATTTCAAAAACCGGTTAAGATTGAACAATGCTATTTTAACTAACCACAGATACATTTATTCAAGGACTCTTAAATTTAGTAAATACTCATTAAATGTCTGTTATATGCCACCCACTATACAATCCTTTAAGGTGACAGTGATAAAAAAGCAGAATCCCCGTGCTCAAATTGTATGTACTATTTCCTACAAACAAATATGTTTTCATTATCCCAAATTAGTCTTTGAAAAAGGCTAATCTTTCCTACAGTTCATGAAAATCCACAATAAAATTATACTTATACAGACAAAAATAAACTGATGTATTTAGAATTAAACAATTTTTAAAAAATCTATAGTCAGATAATTATTTGTAACGGCTTGAACTCATACGAGTGCTCATTACAGCAGATAACACAGTGACACGGAGTCTCTGAAGTAGCCATGTTCTCTGGTCATTTCATTTTGTTTGCTCATTAAATGAAGTTGAATCTATTCATCTCCTTATTAACAATATTTATTTTTTAGATTTTTTAACACCCATTAATAATGATATCCAGCATTAATTTTTCCTAATGTCTTCCTTATATAAGTGACCATTTGTCTTAGACTGGTCTGTCTAAATTATCCTCATGGGAATGCATTTCTGATCATCTTTAAGGCTTCAAATTGGTCCCGCCTTCATTTTTCTATTTATATTCACCTAAGTCTGTCTTTAATAATGACATTTAAGAGGTGGAAGGAAAATAGTCCATCAGTCTGTCACTACAAGTGCAGCACACAGACTGGTAGAACATTTTAAATGACACCAGTGGCCTTGGAACAAAGTGAAGATGCCGATCTTCACAAACCTCTGGTTTTCATCATTCTCCTTCCATCTCTACGACAGGTCCTGGTTTCCCTGGATGTGCTGTTGCAATGGCCCACATATGTAGGCGACATCTAGGCTTCCATTTATGAGACAACAACTTCATTTTAATCTACGCCCAGTTCCACTTAGTGTTTGTACTATGCCAACTATCTTGTGAGAAATGAATCTCATTCCTTGTGTGTGCCAACTATGTATAGCACTGTCCTTCTGAAGGGTACTGGAATTCTGAAACAGAAATTCCATGTAATACACTGACTTAACTGCATCACTTACCACTTGAATTAACTGTCAATTACTAAGAGAGGCTGGGACACAGAAGGGATCATTCTTAGAAGGGAGCATATCAAATTTTAGCATAATTTTTGGACAAATTTCACCCAGCTTAGGGAGGATCTTGTGATTACCATAATAACCAAAACAACCTCCACAATTGTATGACGATTATTATATACACTAAAGATAGATTTAATTTGAGGAAGACAATTATGAGCATATACTAATCAATTACTGAAAGGTCAAGAAAGGGATGAATGGAAATATGTGAGAAGATTATTCCTTCAACAAAAGTCAGAGAAATTAAAAGTAAAAAGAAAGGATCAAAGTGTCAAGAAAGCTTCATTTCTATGCTTCTAAGACACATCTCTTTTATGCTTAATAAATCCATTATTGTTATTCACTCTATTCTAGCACGATTCATTTAGACTTCAATAAAATTAATATACTCCCTTGCTTATGTAGTTACAGATATTTTTGCAAATTTGATTTAAAAACTTGAAAAAATGAGAACAGTATCTCTGAAATAAGAACAATCATAAAAGACATTCATGGAATAGTGATCCCATCATTTCAGACTTGCTTTAATGAGCTACACAATGGTTCCCAAACATGTCAACTCTCAGGCAACCAGAGACATCCAGAGATTGAAACTGTGTGTTATCTTTAAGCCTACGGCTCCTTGTTAGTGTCTGTCTCTTCCCATCCTCATGCGTATCTCTCACCACCCTAGGCCTCCTTCTTTCAGGACCTACCCCATTGCTTATGTGACCAAACCTTCTTCTACATTAATAGGCCTAAAGCCTGCCTGGACGTTGACAAAAATACTCTAGAGCTATCTTAGGCACTAAACCACAACTTCAAGCAAATAAACTGCTATCCATGCCAACACTGACTGCCCTGTCTATATTTTTAGGAATCCTAAATCTCATTTGGAAAGCAGGGGAAAAAAAGAGTTTTAAAAAGGTGTATAGCAAGAGATTGCTGTTAATGGACAGTCACTCAGAAGTTGCCAAAAAGAAAAGAAAGAGACACTTATAGTTTGATGCTACGGTTTCAAAATCCAGTTGCAAAGAAAGACTAACCTTCAGCTGAGCAGAAATGGCTGAAGGAATACAGTGGGTTTCTGCCAAGTGATGTAGAATTGGGCAAAAGTCAGTACAACACATTACTTTATATTCCCAAAGAGTAGAACACCAACTCAGAAAAGACAACATGACTGGCTTTTGTTTTTTACAACTGGGGAGATTTTGTTTTCAGTTTCTGTAAAATGCGTTGTGTTTTTATGCTTTTGCTTTTTGTCTTTTTCAGTCAGGGTTTCACTATGCAGTTCGGGCTGGCCTTCAACCCACTTTTGTAGCCCAGGTTGGTCTCAAATTAACAGCAATCATCCTGCCTCAGCCTCTTGAGTACTGGGATTATAGACATACACCACCATGCCCAGCAAAAAAATGTGTTATTTTTATATATTCATAAAATAACTGAAAGTATAACATATTTCAAAAGCTATGTAGCTGATGTCACAAGCTTTTAGTTCTATATTTCCATTTTGTTTCTAAAACTTTTCCTCTGTTAAGTTAGAAGGTAGTACATTTCCTACGCTATCATCCCCCGACACATACAGTGCAATAGTGTAATTCTGTCTGAGCTGATTAATAATAGTGACATGAGTTGTATCTTTCAGAATATTTATAAATTTTATATTGAATCTTATTTTTTTTAAATCTTTAAAATCAAAATAAGGAAACTATTATGATGAAATTT
>NW_004955466.1:6856160-6922320 GCF_000276665.1 Chinchilla lanigera | reverse complement strand
ATGAGTCCGGCCCACACTCGGACCCAGGAGCGCTGCAGCTCCCGGAGAACTCGCATTCCAGTATTTTAAAACAGAGATATTTCTGTGTCTTTCAAATTATAAAATACAAGGATTACCTACTGTATGTAATATCAAGTCTAGCTTTATAAGCTACAAAAGAGAAACAAGAATAAGAGAAATACAGTGAGTTTAGAAGAGATTCATCATGGAGAATTACATATAATTTTTTAAATTATGGTTACTCTGTTATTTTGTTCTAAATATACATTTGAATTACCTAGAAATCTTTCCTTTGCAGTAATGATTCCCCCAAACCATTTTGGTAAATTTAGCACCAAATTATGAAAAGAAGCAATAAATAAAGACTATAGCATTTCTTTTTTATTTATCTATAAAGTTGTTGTTAATATTATGCTTACTGAAAAAAACTGAAAATAGATCTGCCTTACATTTTAAAATCTTCATATGTGTTAACATGCTCACGGTAAATACAATGAAGTTTGTGAAAGAAAATACCTTTTAAGTTCTCTCTTCAAAGCATAGCTCTGCACACATAACTTCTGGGCACATAAAAAATAAAGTTGAATTACACTTAAAATATTCTCCTTCGTAGCAAAGTAAAAAGCAAACACACGAGAACTAACCCAGTTCAAAATGAGAATATACAAGAGTGTACTGACTTGTCTGCCAGAAGGAAGTAGACAACCCAGAACATGATTAATCAGGCTAAAAATCACAACTGATCTGGCCAAGACAAAAATTATCTGTTCCAACAATATTAGAAGCTGAGAATACCCAATTTTGAATCTTGGTAGTTAATAAAACAACTATAACTTACATTGTAAATTCATAGGTAAATTTTTCATCACAAATTAACCAAGCATCTATACCAAGTATAGACTAAAAGTTTAAATAGGTATAGCATTTACCAAGTGATTCCATTTTTTGGAAATTAGACTGCAGAATTATGAAAGCAGTGCACAAAAATATTCACTGGGATGTTTATATGGAAAAATGTAAAATGTTCACAGATAAGAACTGTAGAATATAAATGACAGTATATGAACACAATGGAAAATTAGCCATTAAGATGATGATAGGAATCTCTGGGTATAGGTATAAAAGAGTAATAGAACATTTTTGTTAGAAAAAGTTTACTTAATCTTTATATGTACTTTTTACATGTATCTTTATAAAAATGATTCATGGGTATACACAGAACTGTGACTATTAAGGACATTTATAAAATGTTCGCAGTTGTTATCTTTGGGCAACACAATTTGTCATTTTTTTGTTTCTTTTTCTGCTTGCTTTAAAGATGTTAAAGTTTTAAAAACTTAAGAGAACTTCCTGTTACAGTGGTACCTGAGCTTTTTTTAAATTTATTTTCAATATTAGAGACAATGATTGCATTTATGTTTGTGAGGAAGATGGCCATGGTTGTGTCACCCAATGTGGGGTTTGCAAACAGGAGTGATATTTTGCCAACCGCTTTTGTTTGCATTCATAAACCAAAGTATTACTGCATGCATATGATTTTTGCAATATTTTAAAAGAATAAACTATAGTCTCAGAAAGGTTGAAATTGCAAATACCTATAAAGAGCAATTAGGTAACAAATTCCAGGTGACATCTGGGGAAGGACATTAATAAGCCTGACAGTAGTAACAGCGTTAGCAAAAAATAGTGTTTGTGCTTATTGTGGGTCTGACAAGCATTATCTAGTCAAATCAAGATAGAGCACCCTAAGTTACTGTTTTATTCCCACTGTAAGTATGCAGAAAGAAAGTCTTGAAATTGATCTGATCCAAGTCAGACCGAACTTCAATCTCAACAACCACACTACCTAACCATATCAGCCTTAAAATGGAAATTGCAAGTAATAATCCTTCTGTTCCACAGCAGATCTCTTGTAGGCAATGTAGGTCGCTTACTAATCATTGATGTAGTCAAACATTTTTATGTGTGAATAGCCAATCTCAATGGGTTAAATACTCCCAGGACTAGAATGTAAGCCAATGGCCGGCCGTGGTGGTGCACACCTGTAATTCCAGCCCTCGGAAGGCTGAGGCAGGAGGATTGTTTCGAGTTTGAGACCAGCCTAGACTACATAAGTGAGCTCAAGGCCAGCCTGAACTGCATAGCAAGACCCTGTCTCAAAAAGAAAAAAAAACTGCTTTGCTAGAATGTAAGCCAAGTGAAAACAGTATGCATCCGTTACGTGAACCAAAAGATATTCTGGGTCCATGACTAAGCTAGAATGTGATACAAACAAGGGCACTTCAAATCAATTATGGTTGCCACATTACCAAAATCAGCCATTTATCCCCAAAGAAGATTTACTAGCATCTCTTAAACAGAAGGAATGTTTCAGTTTACTCTGCTTATGCTGAGAAAGAGCTTACTCATTATGAAACACATCAACCTAATTAGGCATTCATTTTTACTTTGAAAAAATTAAAAATTGAAGAAAATTGATACATACTCAGTGATGGGACAGAACTTTTAATTAGTGAATCTTGGAGGACAAAGTACTGAAGGGCCACGAAAAATACAAATGTAACATTTCTAGTGTCCTCATCACCACCCTTGAATGTTATATTACTAAATCAGTGCTATGCCCATTAACCTTACATTGCAATCTAATTGAGATGCTCTGCCAGTGCTTTGTGAAGGGGCTTCCAACTTTTGATAGGTTTCCCCTGCAAAAGAGCCCCCCACTGAACTCAGGAATGTGTAACTATGTCTGTCACCAGCAAAGCTCTTCTTTAGAACACTTTTGAAAAGAGTAATGTGTCCAAGTTCGGAAGATCCATCAGATGATCACCATTCTCAGACTTCCTTTCTAATCTGGAAATACTGCTAAATACCAAGTTTTCAAATCGCATGACTGGCATTTGGGGTAGATGGAGTGAAGGGTTTTATTTTGGAGCTACACAGAGATAAATGAGCTATTGTAAATTCATTCTGTGAACATTTCCCCAGACTTTGTAATCTATGAACACTTTTCATTGTAGGTATGAAAACTTCTGGCTTGCCTGGCCTTCCCTGAGTGAAAAGGAATTGTCTTGAGCCACACATAACCTATAAGACAGCTAATGTACACAAGTAATAAACTAACTTATTAAATTATTTTGCCAATAACATAAGCCCAAGCATAATAATTAAATAAGAAAGCTTATATGTCTACTTAATAATAATTATTCTACACAGTGCAGGTGGTTGAAATGCTATTGTGTTTTATTGTTTTGTCTTGTTTTCTTGACACAGGGTCTCACTATGCAGTTCAGGCTGGCCTTGAGCTCACTTTGCAGCCCCGGCTGGTCTCAAACTCACAACGATCATCCTGCCTCAGCCTCCCACGTGCTGGGATTACAGGTGTGCACCACCACACCCAGCTGAAATGCTATTGTTAATAATCATCACGGTTTTACAACCTTCACAAGTGCCCCTAATGTCTGATCCTCACAGTTTTGGAGTCCACTGACTGTAGTGGACAATGGAGGTGGAGTGAGCGCTACACTGTGTCCTCCCAGACCCAGTGTTTCCCTGTCCCCTCCACAGTCTGCACTTCAGCACTTTCCAAATGAGTCATGAAAATTATTGCTAAAAAAATTACATAATAATATTAAAGTTTATACACTTGTAGGACCACGTTGCTAGCTGTTCAGGTCACATGTAGCCCTCAGTCGTATGTTGAACTCTTCTGCTTAGATGGTAGAAGGCAGAGCAAGTTACAGCTTTCAGAGGTGACAGTGAATATCTTGACAAAGCTGACCTTTTGATGAAGGACACCACCACTCTCATCAGGTTCATTTTGACTCCTCTCACTGGTTCTATATAATCCTCTTTATTGAACCAAACACACTAGGAGTTTGTAGTGGATTGACAACTTGTGGTCAATTTATAATCCCCAGCTGAACCGAGTAAGTGTGGTGTTGGGTGTGGGAGGCCCACGTGGGGATTGCTGCCAGTAGCATAACATGCAGAACTGGAGAAAAAGTGAGGTTGTTGGGAGCTAAAAGGCTGTTGAAGCTGGTAGCAGCTATAAGGAGGTGTTGGTTCTGTTGGAGGAGCTTGTCGTGCTGGCTTTCCTAATGAACGTGGTTGTTCTCATCCTCCAAGGAGATCGGGACCTTGTTGGCACTGAGAATAGCTTTGGTTCACTTTGGGGGAGCTCTGGTCCTCTCTCTGAGCATTGTTTCCTGGCTCCGGAGAGGAAGAAGATGCACAGCTCAGTCTCCTGAAGAATTTTGCTGCACTGGCTTCCCCGATGGAAACTTGGCCATCTTGATCGTTGGGGGAGTAGAAGAAGGTGCACAGCTTCGTCTCCTGAAGAAGCTTTCTGCATTGGCATTCCTGAAGGGAATTCAGCTGTCTTCACCATTGGAGGAGCTCAGGACCTCACTGTTGCTGAGGATAGCTGTGGTACCTTCCAGAAGAGCTCTGGTTCTTACTTTGAGCATTGCTTCCTGGCTCCAGTGCAGATCCCTCAGGCTGCTGGCACAGATCCTTCATCCCGCTGGCACAGACTTCCTAGATTCCACCACTGATCTTTGGGCCTTCCCAGTGCAGATCCGTAAACAGGCCTGCATGAGATATTGTTATGGGCTCTACGCCTCCAGTTTGTAGGAGGCACTAGGAGGCACTCGTTATGAGGCACTTGTAGAAGGCACTGTTATGAGCTCTAGGTCTTCAGCTGGACTCATGCAGGACATTTCTGTGGCATCCAGGCCCTCGGCTAGTTTCCTTGGTCTTAGTGTGTGGACAGATTTCCTGCACTCTTTTGTATATCATTCTTTGGGTGACTATTATAAATAATCTTATAAATATGTGTCCTGTACTATATTGTTCCACTTGCAAAATACCCCCAAACCATAACATTGTTCTTCACTTTTCTTCCAGAACATCTCTTATACTCATGATCTCCTTTCTCCTTTCTATTAACATGGCAGAATCCAGCTGTCTTGTCCCACAGCTATACTACCATTGCAGTTCCTTAACTGCTCTCTGGCTCCAGGCTATTATGGTTCACTCTGCACATGGTCAACACACAAAATTTCCTAAAGGATGATTTCTATGCTTTTATTTTTCTTTTTAAATAGTGATTAGTATATCTTCATAGCCTACACACTCTGGGAGAACCTATAAGATCTATATAATGAGAAAAAAGTTTACCAGACAGCATTTTCCCAAAACTTAATTTATCATTTTTCTACCTAGACTCTAAGCTCCTGGAAAGAAGAAACTATATCCTTAAATTCTTTCCCAATGAAGCTAGAGTTTTGTCCAGTGAACAAATAAGTTAATTTCGTCTAGGTACATAAAAAGAGGTGTAAGGTTTTCTCTGATCTTGTAAGTATAATAGAACATTAACACAGCTACTTGACTCCAGCTGCCTGACACGGTGCAGGCATTATTTTACTGCCTATTAAAACTTCATGTACTACATAACAAACAATTCATCAAAGGCAAGGCAAGATAATTCTTGGGTAAATTTATCCTCTAAATTCTTCAAGGCAAGGTCAGTATCATCTATTTCCTTCATGATCCCCAAGAAAAACTATAAGCTCTTCAACAAAGTGAGTTATCAACAAAAGTTACCAACTAATAAAAAATATACATAATTTAAAGAAAATATAGAATTAGTCTGTGAGCACAGATTTGTTAAACTGTATGCACACAGACAATAATTTTATAAATGGTATCATACATTTTTATAAATATAATTAAGGAGTCTTTTTTGCAATAATCAGGGGACAGAAAATTCATTAATGTATTGAGTATACACTTATTAAGGGCTGCACGTGTGTAACACAATGCTGGATCACATGCTTATTTTTATTTGGCTAACCTAATAGATCAACAGATTTGGTTATATTATTATATGATTATGAATTCCCTCATCTTACTTAAAAATGTTGTAAACAATGCATCAGAAATATGCCAAAATATCAACACAATAAAAAGGCTGATAGTAAATAAGCACACATTTGCAAAATGATCTCAAAGGGTCAATAACATAAAAAGTAAATGGGTTAACTTTATTTTCTGGCTGAAACTATTCTACATTGAAATACTGGCTTCATCTCACCCTTGCTAACTTAGCATGGTCCCTCACAATTTTTTATATCTCCTCTTCTGTAGAACATGGCCAACTCCTTCACCTGTAGGACAGGCTGCATCTCTACAGGTTCTTGTTTTCTTCCTTGTCTAAGGCACCTTTACCAGCTAATCATCCAACCTGGCACATTTTACAAAGTAAAAGATGGTACTGTTAATAGTCATGCTAGGACAACAGCAGTAAGGAAGGAGGGTTAAGGGCTGGGGATTTAGCTCAGCGGCAAAAGCGCCTGCCTGGCAAGTGCAAGGTCGTGAGTTTGGTTCCCGGTACCGGAGAAAAACCAAAAAAATAAAAAATAAAAATAAAAAAAAGGAAGGAGGGTTAGGGTGAACTAGAGAAGCTGTGTGTCACTCTGCCCTTTTACCATTTCTTTCTCATTACGAAAGACAAGACCCACAGCTTCTGGTCATTGATTGTATCAGAAGTCAATCTCTGAAGAAGTCCATCCACCACAGGATTTCAAGTAATATCTGAACTCAGATGCACTATCACTTCCCACCGCAAGTGCCTACACAATCACTTTACTTGGATGAATGCATCTCTCAGATTGCCCGATGTGATGCCTAAAATGAATCATGTCATGTCTTCACAACTAGAATATGACTTATCCTCCAAATCGCTTTTTACATGTATTGAATCTGCATAAAGAATACAAACAAGGCTCTAGAATATGAAGCTATCTATTTCCTTTTGTTGTTGTTCTTGGGGCTATATACAAATTAAGCTGATTCCAAGCATTTAAAATGGACGGCGGATTTAAAAAACATGTAAGATGAGAAAAGTATGCTTTTAGAAGGCAAATGAGTTGGTCAGAGTATAAGGAATTTCAGTTGATGGAGCAGCCCAAATCTGTAGACTGCAGTGTATGTAGTCTATTGCAACACTATAATTCTCTGTGATGGTAACAGATGTTTCTCCAAAAAGAAATTGTTTCTGGATCAAGTAAGTTTCATTAAGGTTGCATATTAATTGTTTCTGTTAGAGTCCCAGTTCACATTAGCATATCACAATGCATATTAGCATATCAAAAGCTCTAAGAAGTCTCTCAGTAAAGACAACATTTTTCATACTTGTTTTTTCTTGGAACCCTTTTTGATCATTGGAAACCTACAAACATTTTGCAGATCTCCAGGGAAAACTAATTTATAATCACTGCAGTCCCAGGGAAGGAGCAGGTGCAGGCATTAGGGCATATAAGAGACTGTTGCCATAATCCAAGAGTGCTAATTCAGGCCAATGATTGAATAGGCCATTTTAGCAAATCGAAAACCAGGTGGTTGCTACAGCAACCACCGTCATAGATTGATATAAGAAGAAAAGGCAAGGGGGCTGGGGATTTAGCTCAGCGGCACAGCACCTGCCTGGCAAGCGTGAGGTCGTGAGTTCGATTCCTGATACCGGAAAAAAAAAACAAGAAGAAAAGGCAAGAAAGGTCATATCTACTTACAGCAAAAGCCAACTTGAAGTTCTAGGTGTTATAATCCAACCTGAATTTGACCAAAAAATAACTTGCCAATGTGCAGGGTTTTCTCAGTTCTGAGATAGACTTTGTATTCCCTTGCTACTGTGCTTTATAGGTCTTAAAGTAGCATTCCATAGTTGAATCTTAAGTCAGTGTTTGATGACTAGGCATAACATGCTACTTGGAAAAACAAAAACTTACTTTGCCATTTTAGACAAGTTGGGTGAGTGGGAAAGAAACTAAAGACAGATAAGCAAGTTAGCGTCTCTGGGAAAGAAATGATGAGAATCTAGAATGGAGCAGATGAAGAGAAAAATAAACCAAAAGGCAAGAAGAAGAATCCTCAGGATAGAATGGCTGAGTTGAAGTCAGAAGACTCTTAATGCAATTATATACTTGCAGATTTGAAGGGCCTGAGAACGACCTACTGTGTCTTGGGATTCTACACATTCAGTCTCTGCCATCTTCGTTTATGTTGACCTCTACTTCTCCAATTCTTTTTGAAAATCCTTCATTGTATACTTTTCATTCTCTAGATGAAGTGCAATTTAAGGCAGGAAAACATTTTCCATGAACTGTACATTTCCTAAGGTAATCATGTGCACTGCTTGGAACAATAGATTATTATTTGCTGTTTGTACTTCATCTGAGAAGTGTCCATTCATTTCAGATTCCCGTTTTTGGATTGGGACTTTAATTTGGGGGGTCTGATGTTTTTGAGTTCCTTCTATGTTCTACATATATGTCCTTTGTCCAGGAAACACCTGGTAAAATTTTCCCCATTGTATGGGTTGTCTCTTCACTATGTTAGTCGTTTCTTTTGCTATGCAAAATCCTTTCAGTATGATAATATCAAGGCTGTTGGTTCTTTGTAACACTTAATGTGCAATTGGAGTTACATCATAAAGTCTTTGCCTATACCTATGTCTTCAACAGTTTTACCTATTCTATCTTCCAGCAGATTCAATGTTTCAGTTTTAATATTTAGATATCTGATCCATTTTGGTTTTGGTTTAATGTATGGTGAGAAATGCAGATGGATTTAGGTTTAATCTTCAGCATGTGGAAAGCTGGCACCATTTATTAAAGAGGCTATCTTTCTTCACATGAAGGTGTCAGGTCCCTTTCTCAAAGATAAGGTGGTTCAGTGCATTTTGATTTGTTTCTACATCTTTAATTCTGTTCCACTGATTCTCAGGTCTATTTTTTAATTTTTTTTTTTTTTACTCTTTGTTTGCTTGCCAGTACCATGCTGTTTTTATCACTGTAGCTTTATAGTATAATTTCAAATCAGGGATTGTGATGTCCTCTGCCTCGCCTTTGTTGCCCAGAGCTGCTTTTGCTATTCTAGGTTTCTTCTGGTTCCAAATAAATTTTAGGATTGTTTTCTCTAGTTCTGTGAGGTATGCTAATGATATTTTTATTTATACTGCCTTAAATCTGTATAACATTTTTTGAAATATGGCCATTTTCACTATATTAGTTCTGCCTATCCATGAACCAGGATATCTTTCCATTTTCTGACATCCTCTTAAATCTCCTTTTTCAGGGGATTTTAGTTTTCAATGTAAAGGTCTTTTACTTCCTTCATTAGATTGGTACCTAAATACTTCATTTTTCTTGATGCTACTGTGAAAGTTGTTTCTCTAATCTGTCTCTTAGTTTGCTACATGTGTACAGGAATGATTAATTTTTGTGTGGTGACCTTATATCCAGCTAATCTACTAAATTTGACTATTTACAAGGCTTTTGATGAAGGTTTGGGATCTTCTATGTAGAGTGTCATATCATCTGTAAATAATAATGTAACTTTCCTATCCTTATTACTTTTATTTCTTTCTCTCATCTAATTTCTCTGGCTAAGGTTTCCAGAAATATATTGAATAGAAGTTGTGATAGTGAGCATCCTTATCTTGTTCCTGATTTTAGACTGAAAGCTTTCAGTTTTTGAACATTTGGTAAGATGTTGCCTGTTGGTTTGCATAGATGGCTTTTATCACATTGAGACAAAGACCTTCTATTCTAATTTTCTGTACTCTGGTTTCTCTTCAGATCATATAAATCTTTTGCCTTTTACTAATTTTCTGTAATGTTTTTATTATGAATGAGTGTTGGACTTTAGCAGCTTTTTTCTGCATCTGTTGAGCTAATCATGTGGCTTTTGTCCTTCATTCTGCTATTGTGGTATATCATATTTATTGATTTGTGTAGGTTGAACCATCTCTGAATCCCTGGGATAACTCCAACTTGGTTATAGTGTATAATCTTCTAGATGATTTGCTGCATTCTGTTTGCTAATATCTTGTTGAAGATTTTTACATCTATGCTCATTAGGGGAACTGGCCTTCAGTTCTCTCTCTCTTTTTTTTTTTTTTTTTGTTGGATTCTTTTCTGGTTTTGGTATCAGGGTAATGCTTCCTTTCAGGAATGAATTTGGGAGTACATCCCTCTTTTCAATTCCATTAAAGAGTTTGAGAAGTAGTAGCATTAAAGCTTCTCTAAATTTCTAGTAAAATTCAACAGTGAATCCATCAGGACTTGGGCATTGCTTTGTTGATAACATTTTAATTACAACTTCACTTTTATTGACTGATATTTGGTTATTTAGAATATATCTTCTTGATTCTGGATCTAGGAATCTGCCTATTTCTCTGAGATTTCCATCTTATTAGAGTATAGGTTCTCAAGTTGATGAACTTCTGGATTTCTGCAGGGTGTGTTGTGATTTCACCTTTTTAATTCCTAATTGCATAAATTTGAGCCTTTTCTTTCCTTGTTTATTTTTTTATAAGATTGGCTAAGAGTTTGCATATTTTGTTTAATCTTTCAAAGAAACAACTCTTTGATTCATTATGTTTTGTATTGTTTTCTTAGTTTATATTAATTTCTGCTCTGATCTTTAAAATTTCCTCTTTTGCACATGCTTTGGGTTTAACTCGCTCTTTTCTTTTTAGGTGATAGAAATCCAGAAAAAAACATGGATAGTTATTCTTTATGCTGAAAAACTGGATTTCAAACCAAGACTGATGAAGAGATAAAGAAGAAAACTACATACTTGTTAAGTGAACAATCCAAGAGGAAGAGATAACAATCATAAATATATATGTACCAAATACTAGAGCACCCAACTATGTAAAACAAACACTAACAGACATGAAAAATCAAATAAGCACTAATACAGTTGTGAGGGACATCAATACTCTACTATCACAAATAGATCGACTATACAAAAACTCAACAAAGAAATATCAGAAGTAAGCCAAACCTCTGAACAAATGGATTTAGTAGATATCTACAAAGTGTTCCACCCCAAAATAACAGAATGCATATTCTTCTATATTGTACATGATACTTTCTCCAACATAGACCACATACTAGCTCACGGAATATGCTTCAGTAATGCAAAAGAATTGAAATGATGCCATTCATATAATCAGATCATAGTGCAAGGAAATTGGAAATCAATGACAAAAGAAACCATAAAAAGCTGCATAAACACTTGGAAATTTAGTAATGCCCTCCTGAACAACCAATGGATCACAGATGAAATTAAAGAAGTTACACAGTTTTTATAATTAAACAACAATTCCAATACAACACACCAGAACTTGTGGGATGCAATTAAAGCAGTCTTACAAGGAGTATTTATAGTGGTGAATTCCCCTATCAGAAAAAGAGTGACCTCAAATAAATAACCTAATGTCAAACCTCAAGCTTCTAGAAAGAGAAGAGCAAAAAAGCACCTTGCTAATTTTCAAGGCCATGTACCCCATGAAACACTGTGTGTCCAATAAAAAAACTACATGATATTTTCCTGAATCATTTATTTTACAATCTACCACATTACTAAGTTTTACTCTTTTCTAATAACACTTGGTATCAAATGTTCACCTTTTCAATAAATTATAGCTGCAATGCTTGACACGTATGAAATAAAGCCTTATCAAGTTCATTCTACTGGGCACATCATTGTGGCAGAAATGTCAACTATAATAAGCATGTGATGAAAAAGATCTTCAGGGTTCTGTCAGGTAGTACGTAACTTGACAGTAGGTTAAAACTGAACACTCACATGAAGAGGTTGGGTGACTGAGGCTGACAGCTGTCATTAACACTGCAAGAAGAAGTATGCCACCTAAATTTCCCAGCTTGCACAGTTTATAGGTGCTTTCACACTTCCATTTAATCCTTCTAAAAAACAGCACTGGGAATTCTTTTCTACTTATAGATTAGAAATCTGTCCCTGCTCCCTATCTCTACTGCCACTGCCCTACTTTAGGCATCCATCACCTCTCAGCTGAATTACTGTTACCAGCTCCTAATGGATATCCTTGATATTCATGATAATGATCAAATCCCAACTCAAAGAGCTGTGTGATGCTAAGCTTTTCTATGGGACCAAATATCTTCAAAATGCAGTGATTTAATGAGAAGTTCACATGTACAGGGAAGATGTGGATTGAATAGCCCTCCAAAATAATGACTCTCCAAATGTAAACTCAGGGATCCAGCTTGCTCCCACCTGTGACATTACTGTCTCATCATGTGTTCCACATGATCATCAACAAAGAATAGAGGATTCGAGTCATGCAGACCACTTCCTCCTGGCTCTTACGGGCAGAGCCCAGTCATGTACCCCACCCCGAAAAAGGAAGCTGAGAAAGTAAAAAACATCACAGAATATTTCATACATGAAAATAGTCTCTGCCCTATCAGCTTTCAGTGCAGCAAAACTGGTTGGCTATAATGCAAATCTGCCCAAATCACTCTCCTACTTAGCTGCCTATAGGCTCTCCCTAATGACCATCTTCATCTTCTGACACTTCACACCCTAAAATTCAGGCTCCAGAAAACCTGAACTGTTGACCTCCCACACACAATGTCATTGTTTCATGTTTGTTCTTTGGGGAGAAGGGGGGGTAAATCACAATTATAACCAGTTCTGACTATATCCACTGTTACCACTCTTGCCCAACTTATCATTTTCTCTACTTCTGCAACAGCCTCTTTGCTGATAGTAGTGTCTTCTCAATATAGCAATGAGGGCATTACTTTAAAATAAAATTAGATCATGTTACTGATCTGCTTAAAGTTTTCCAGAGGCTCCTAAAATAAATAGAATTAAATCAAAACCTGCACAATCCAGCTCATGCCTTTATTTTCTGCCCTTCTCGTCTATCTTTTCATGCACTGGACACTCAGATGTTTGTGTCCACTCAGCCTCCTCCTGCCTCAGAATCTACTGCATTTTCTGTTCCATATACCTCGAACACGCTTACAGAGCTCCCTCCATAACTTCATTCGGATCTTTTAAATGGCACCACCTAAAACAGGATTCCCCTCATACTCCAGCCTTAACCTGTTTTACTTTTCTTCACAACCGTCAACTGCTTATCGAACCATGTGCTGTGAATCTGTTTGTTGTCTGTAATACAGGACAGACCCTCTTCAGAATGACAGTTCCATGAAATCTGGCTGCTATCTATCAGATTCAATGTAATATTTCCAGAGCTTGCTACAAACAACATTGAATAAATAAACAATTGCGTGAGTGAATCCTGATCTGTTCGCCCACAATGCTCCTGTCCCAATGTCATATGGCATCTTCAAGCTTTAGCAGAGAACTTACTCAAGTCTTCTAGATTCTCTCCACTAAGACATTCCACATGCCCGGTGAGCCCTGACCTCAGTGTCTAGCACAGTGTCTAATGTGTTGGGGACACTGAATAATTTCCTATCAATGGATACGTTCCCACAGCAGTAAGATCTAATGGCAAATAAGGAACAAGGAAGAGATCCACACCCAACATGTACAGTTTTTAAGTATGTGACCACTTCTACTTTATGTCACAGCTGCTGCAAAATAGATATTTTGTACCTGAAATTCAAGAATTACAGTACATTTCTTTCCTGTATAGTGATTTCAGCAAGGGTAACATTTTGATCAAATAAAATAAAAACTGAGTAACACATTTGCTTAGAGAAAGTTACCTAAAATTTGCCTTCATTGGAAATACATCAGTAAACATTCTCATGCATTTCATGGAGCTCATAATTGAGCCCGTAAAACAACTACACATAAAGATCTTGTTTCAAAAACTGGTATTTTAACTGCAACTTAATTTTCTGTCACTTCACTCGAAGATCAAACCTTTCCTATGGAGAATGTAGTAATGAGTCATTTGATTGGACATTCATACGCCCCAAGAAGCGATAGATAATGGCATGTGACTGGTGAAGACGGGCAAACCAGTGGTAGCTCCCACATCGAAAAGGAAATGCAGGGGCTGGGGATTTAGCTCAGCGGCAAAAGCGCCTGCCTGGCAAGCACAAGGTTGTGAGTTCGATTCTCGGTACTGGAAAAAAAACAAAAAAACAAACAAGCAGAAAAGGAAATGCAGGTAGAACAACCATATCTGACACACTTGAAGCTTGAAGCGTTTCAGATTTCAGATTTTTCTAGATTGTTAAATATTTGTATATACATGGATATTTGTAAATATATGAATACATATATGAATATCTGGATGGAGATATTTTGGGTTGGGATTGGGAACACAACTCTTAAGATGAAATTCATTTATGTTTCATATACATCTTATATACATTAAATGCAATTTATACAGTAGTGTCAGTGTGCCTGTGTTTTGACTGATCTGTCACATAAAGTCAGATTTGTAGTTTTCTGCTGGTGTAATCACTCAAGTCTCAGATTTTTAAAGCAATTTAGATTTTTGGATTTTGGATTAGGAATATTCAATCTATATTTATTTTAATTTCAAGAGCTAAGGGGCTAGGGATTTAGCTCAGCGGCACAGGGCCTGCCTGGCAAGTGCAAGGTCGTGAGTTCGATTCCTGATGCCAGAAAAAACAAACAAACAAACAAAAAAAAAGATAACTTCAAGAGCTATTTGATTTTACTCCTTAGAAATCTAATTTTTTCTAGCCCTCAGATTTAATAGAAAAGCAGAAGAATGAAGACCCTCTTACAAGATAATGCATGGAAACATTTAACCACCTGGAGCATACAAACCATGGTTTTAATACAAAATATTTTGGAAATGTTCCTGTCATGCTAACAATTAGTAGACATACAATTATAATCTCATATCAGATATGTTAATAAGCCTGTTTAACTTTACAATAACTCTTTGAGATAGATCTATTATCGTTTCCCTTTTAGAAATGATGACACTAAGGGCAGACAGGCTTGTCCAAGGTCAGATAGGCATTAAGTGGTGGACTCAAGATTCAATTCCAGGTAGTCTTATCCCACAGTCTTCTCAACAAACACTTCCAGTTTTTAACATTAGACATTAAATCTGCCACAGGTTCTCTGTGTTTACGTAACACCTCAGTGAAAACTTTCCTTGGCAACTGAAAATCAATTTGTAAAGGAAAGGAGCAGTTAAACTGTCATATTCTTGTCTAGATTTTTTTGTATAGCTTATTAGACATTATTCGATATTGGTCATTTTCTCTGTACCAGAATCTTTACTAGATGCTGAAATTCCAAGCTTCCATCATAATGAGATTGCATCTATCCCCAGGAAAACTACACTTGACTATAGCAAGGTAAAAACAATTTCTGTCCAGCATCACAAATGTTACACAGGGTGCCCTAAAAAAGAATTCACTGGAGGGGCACCTACCCTAACTGTGAGGATGCAAGATTCCTCAATATTTTCTAAAGTTCTCTGCTGTGGCTCTAATGAAACGATAGATAAAACCCCTATCAAGCTATGTCAATTAAATGACAACTCAACTGCTTCTTTCGGATGTGAGATAAATCTCTCTCTGAGCAAGAAAATTTCTCATTTAGCATTTCATTGAGAGTTTTGTCCAAACAATAGACAAATTGGGTTGAAGTTTTAGGTTTTAGTACTCACTCCACTCTGAATTAGCCGTGCTAGGGATTCTGAGATATAAGGAATTGAAATGAACAGAGTGTAGTAAACAATGGGTAAGAAAAAATGCACCACAATTTGTGTGATATATGAGAAAAAGGGACTAGAAGAGTGATGGCGAACCTACGGCACACGTGCCGCAGTAGGCTGTTTATCATTGAAAGCACTGAAAGGTTTGCCACCACTGGGCTGGGACATAAAGAATGAAGAAGGATACTTATGCTTCCCTGGACACAGGTACTCAGGGATGAGCTGCGCAATCGGTGTGGTGGGAAAAGGCTTGCATAGGATGCTGTCCTGCACCTGACAGGAGGAGACTAACCACACTCAGATGTGCACCTCCTGTAAAGACTCTCCCGTCTGCCACTGACTGGTTGTCTCTGATCAGTCACAGCTTGCAGGACCGCTGCTCAGTTGCTTTGATCTCATTAGATTCTTTGCTCTAAAAAAATCATACAGTATCATCTTCTTTCTCCCTCTTGAATAATGAATTTTGTCCCCTTATGGGAGTCTTTTCATCTGCCTATAAGTGTATTCAAATGTCTCACAGTTTATGGGAATCTTCTTTGATTTCTTAAAATTCATTCCCTATTCATTCATTTACTATACTGGTCGTAGTCCATTCAGAGACAAACAAATGGTCTCAGTCCATGCCTGATATTATTGGTTTTAATTCTTTTTTTTTTTTTTTCTCTAGAGACAGCTCTGGCAAATGTAAGGAGCAAGAATTAAAGTGTTATATTTAAAATTCCCCTGCCAAGTAAAAAAAAAAAAAACAAAGAAAAATGAAATTTCTCTTTAAATTCTAAATCTTAGCTCACTAGACAAAATAAAGACATTGAATAAACAGAAATTTGTGTTAGTCTATATTCAAGTCCCTAGAGCTTGCATTTTGCTCACTGATAAAAAGTGACAAGCAGATGAAAACATTAGAACTGGAATATGACGAAGTGGCAGTTCAAATGATAGAGGAAAAAAAGAAAAAGCAAGAAGAGAATCAGAAAATATAAATATCTAATCTGGCATGTTACTCTCCTACTAATGTAAAGAAAGATATGCTCTCATGATTTTAAGAAAAAGGACTAGATCTCTCAAAATAATAACTTAAAGGTGTACAGTATATGTGAAGACAGCTCTTTATATTGCTACTAATTTATAGCTTATAAAGTATTATTTAATGAATGAAACAAATGCCTTTGATTTTTACAAACACTGTTTCACTTATTAGGGAGAGAAGCTTGCACACTGCTGCTGAAAATAAAGCAATCCACAAGTCAGACTCACACACATATCAGTATGTCACACATCCACAGGTATTCAATAAAAAATGAGTTGCCCAGTTGGTTAGATCCTAGACATTACATTTGGGAAGGATGATTACGTAATGATCCAATGCTTTAAACTTCATTAAGTAGCATTTGAAGAAACATGAAAGGGGCTGGGGATTTAGCTCAGCAGCAAAAGCGCCTGCCTGGCATGCGCAAGGTCGTGAGTTCAGTTCCCAGTACCGGAGAAAAACCAAAAAAAAAAAAAAAAAAAAAAGAAACATGAGAGATCAATTATTTTTATTTTTCTGAGCATATTTGGAGAAGAATGTAATAAAATCCCTTATATAACTTTCATAAGTGCCTCAAAAACCTTCCTCAATATTTTTCTCCAAATGAAAGGATTAGGTAGGTGGTAGTACAGGCGCAGCTGGGAATGACGACATCCTTTAGAATCTGTGAGCCATGCAGGATGACTGTCGCTAGTCTGCCGCTCACAGTGGTTCCTGCATAGCTCAACTGATGGACCATGTTTCCAGGGCTACCGGGTGTCTCACTTTTCTACTTTTAATTATGATCCCTGGCTCCCCACATGATCATGAATTTGGGAGAGAGGATCTCAATATCTACTAATTCTGAAGCATTCAAGAAACCTAAAGCTGTCATGCTAATCACAAAAAAAAAGAAATTTATTTAAGACAAACTAACCATCTCATACAAGAAAGAACAGAGCACAGACTAAACTTATCCACGTGAACTTTCATTTGCAAAGAAATGAGGTTTTCCTAGAAGCTTTAGTTCCGTGTGTGTGTGTGTGTGTGTGTGTGTGTGTATGTATTTTGAGATTTCACTGGAAAACTCATAATAAAAGCAACTGACCACCTTGTGAATGAAACTGTATTTCTTACTTTTAAATGGTTGGTAATATTAAGAGCATAGGATAAATAGAACATCACACACTAGTTTGATAGGTTGGAAAAATCATGTAATTTGGGTATGTTCCCTCATCCACGATGTAGATATACAAGTATGAATATACAGACATCAGAAATAGTAATTCCTAACCCATATAATTTTGGGGAGAGTTGAATGATACAGTTTTATATATATATCACTGATATAAATATTTGGCCCAGAGACTGGTACACACAAATTACTCAGAAAAACTGATCCATAGTCCTATAATAAAAAAATTGTGAAATTTTATCTACATTCTATATATTCTGACATAGGGAAACTAAACGATTTCAATATTGTATTGCTTCTAGGTAAAGAGTTCAGAAGTCATAAAATAGTTCTAAAGCATTTTTCATGACAAGAACATAATTTCAGGTGATCAACTAAATCTCACATTTCAAAATGTTACCTAATTTTCATGTTATATTGAATTCATTTTGGATTTTCTCTGCATTAATTCTTAAAGTAGAAGACTATTTTTAGAAAAAAGTTTTACAAAGCAAATAACCATAACATGAAAAATATCAAATCCACTTTCAAAAGTCTTGCAAGATGAAAAGCTAAGATGAATAACGTATATTACAAAGGTTCCTTTTTATGACTCATATTTCCCATTACATAAATCACTGTATAACTTGAAACTATGGCTCTTAAGTTTTAGGGAACAATAGAGGCTTCCTAAAGTTTAGATCTACACATCTACTTCCAATCATGATATAGGAACATATTAGGCAAAGCTATCCATCATGCACAATGAGATAACTGAACAAAATTTACCAAATAAGGATTTTCATAAATTGGGTGACATGAGAGAGAAATTGGAAAACCAACGCCCTTCACAATAGCATCCAAACAAATGAAATAGTTAGGAATCAATCTAACAAAGGAAGTAAAACACCTGCACATTGAAAATTACAGCACTCTGGAAAAGAAAATTGAAGAGGATATGAGAAAATGGAAAGATATCCCTTGCTCATGGATAAAAAGAACCAAGATATTAAAAATGGCCATAATCTCAAAATTGTTATACAGATTTAATGCAATCCCAATCAAAATACCATTAGCATATCTCACAAAACTAGAAAAAAACCTTGCTATAATTTATGTGGAACCAGAAGAGACATAGAATAGGAAAAACAATTCTGGGGGGGGAAAGCAGGGGGCATTAAAATTTCTGACTTGAAATTATACTACAAAGCTACTGTGACAAAAATAGCATTGTACTGGCAAAAAAAAAAAAAAAAAAAAAACAGAAAAAATCCTGACGATCAGTGGAACAAATTAGAAGATACAAAAACAACTGCAAACACAGCCAACTACCTAATCTTTGACAAAGGATCCAAACATATTCACTGGAAGAAAGATAGATTCTATAATAAAGGATACTTGGAAAACTGGCTTTCCACATGCCAAAGACTAAATCTAGAACCATGTCTATCACCATGCACTGAACAAATATCAAAATGGATCAAAGATCTAAACAGTAAAACAGAAACACTAAATCTACTGAAAGAGAGAATAGACAGGTATAGGCAAAGATTTCATGAACAAAACCTCCACCACACAGGAAACAATACAAAGAACCAATAACTGGGATCTCATCCTATTAAAACCTTGTGCAAAGCAAAAGAAATCATCAACAGAGTGAAAAGACAACCCACAGAGTGGGAAAAAATTTAGGCAGTTGTCCTTTAGACAAATTATTTATATCTAGAATATGTAAAGAATTGAAAAAAAAATCAGACCCCTTAAATTCAAAGACCATTTCAAAAATGGGCATCTGAGATGAACACATTTTTTCAGATGAGGAAATACAAATGGCAAATAAATACAAGAAAAAGTGTTCAACATCATTGCTTATTGAAGATATGCAAATTAACACAATGCTGAGATTCCATCTCACTCCAGAAAGAATGGCTATCATCAAAAAATCAGCCAAAAATGCATGGGGCTAGAGGGGCTGTGGGGGAAAAGGAACCTTTCTCCACTGTTGGTGAAGTGCATTCTGGTGCAACCACTGTAGAAATCAATGTGGAGATTTCTCAAAAAAACTAGGATTAGAGGTCACATTTGATCCAGTTATTCCCCTTTTGGGTATCTCTCAAGAAGAATTAAAAACATACCACAGAGATATAGATGCACCCATGTTTATAGCACCACGGTTTGTAATCACTAAATCTTGGAAACAGCCCAAATGCCCACCAACTGAGGAATGGATAAAGAAGATGTGATTCTTTTATACGATGGAGTACTACTCTGCTATAAAGAAGGATAAACTTGAGATATTTCTAGGTAAATGGATGCAACTTGAGACCATTCTCTTAAGTGAAATAAATCAGACTTGCATGTGTAAAGACTGCATTGTCTCCCTGATGTGAGAAACTGAAAGAGTAAATAAGAACCAAAATGTACAACACATATTGTGAAATGGGAAGATATTACTCAAAGGGAAAGAAGAACTAGGGTGGGGTGGGGAGGAAAAGAAGGAAGGGAAAGGGAAAAAAACAGTTTTTAAAAGGATAAAATAGAAACAAAGCTTTGTAAATAGGGAGTGGAAGAGGTATTGAAGGGAGAAGACGGGAGTGGAAAAAAACAGGAATCAAAATATACCATGTACAGGTATAAATTCCCTGTGATGAATTTGATCATTATGTATATCTAAATGTACCAGTAAACTTAATTTTAAAAGAAAGAAACTAGGTGACAATTCAGACATAAGACTATTCCCCCAAGCGGTAAGAAATAAACTACATTAGTTCAACGACCACCCTGTGCCTAAAAAACATAAAATAGAGGGTCAGCGTGAATTTACTGAAACAATGCGATCTGGCTTTGATGATGAGACTGAGTTCAGAAATTTAACAGGCTAAGAAAGCTAATAGTTTTGTGCCAGAGTACGAGAAATTAAGGTGTTAAGCAGAGGGAAAAGGTCTGTAGATCTGTATATGGTCCCTTGAGTCTTTGTGTGAATTTTATACTCTGTATATATATGGTGAAATTCCACAGGACCAAGCTAAAAAGTTATGAATCTGTATATTAAACCCAAATCCTGTAAAGGGTTTTTGTATATTTGCCTTCCAAGCAGCCAGAATAAGGACACCTCACTGAATTCATGGGCACTGACTAAAGAATCTGGAAAAGTTATGTTTTACAAGGGTTAAACTACTAAAAGAGTAAAGGGTATTTATTTTAAACCCATCTAACAAAGCTTTTAAAATAAAACCTAAAAAGAAATGTTTACTTGCAAATTACTCAACTGTATCTTGACAAAATATTCAACAATATTGGAAAGCAATAAAATCTCACCAATATAACACTGACAATGTTCAATATCTAATAAAAATTATTGCACAAGTGAAAAATAAAGTGTGACTCTCAGGAAATATATCTGTCAATATAAATGGATGCAGAATTAACAGAGACAATAGACTTACCACAAAAGGGCTTTAAAACAATGCTTATAAATGTGTAAGGATTTTTTTAAACTATGTAAATAAATAAGAGAGAAAAGGGAATATAAAAAGAATGCGATGGTATAGAAATTAAATACACAAAATTTGACATGAAAACTTCACTGGATAGATCTACTTGAATTCTACCATAAGAAAGGATCAAAAAGGTAGAAAAGAGATAGGAAGTGTCCATGCTGAAGGAAAAGAGACAAAACATAAAAACACTAACAGAACTTCAGTTAACTATGAGACAATGTTAACAGATTTAGAGCCCTGGAGGTAAAGAAGCAAAGCACAGGGGCTGAAATATTCCCAAATTTGATGAAAACTCAAAACTCACATATTATGGAACTTCAAGAAACTCCAAGCAGGAAGATATACAAAGAAAACCAAACAGAGGCACATCATAATTAAATCATACAGCCAGTGTTAAAGAAAAATATGTCACTCTAGAAGATTATATACACTGAACATATTCATGAAAAATAAAGACAAAAGTATTTTCTTGATAAGAACAATAGAGAAATTCATTAGTAGAACATTTGTGAAACTAAGAGGACGTTAAAATTCTTCAGGCTAAAAGAAAACAAATCTACGTGAAAATAAGATCTATGTAAAGCATGAAGAACCCTGGGATTCATAAATATATGGATAAATATAAAACACACTTTATCGACTGTTTAAAATAAAGAGCAATAAGACGTCACGGAGTTCATGGCATATATAGAAATAAAACATGACAGTCATTGTCTAAGAATAGTGGTAAGACACAGACATATTCTCTTGTAAGTTTCTTCATATCATGTATGAAGTAGTACAATATTTTTTTAATTTTAAAGAGAATAAAAAACAAAAACGATGCAGAATTTCAAAACAAGACCACAGGAAAGCAACAATGGTTATTAAATGGCAAATCGTTGTCTTCAAAGTAGTTGTTCAGATTGCCAGATATAAGAATGTCAGATTGATCAAACAATATAAACACTAACTGTTCCTTTCAATGAACTGACAGAAACTAGTAGTACAATTATCTTAGCTACCACCTATAAATGTATGTACATTCCTTCCTTCCTTCTTTTCTCCTTTTCCCCATCCCAGTTGTTCTTTCCTTTTGACCAGTTTCTTTCCCTTTCACAATACTTATGTTATCTTTTGGATTTTATTTACTCTTTCACGTTCTTACACTGGGGAGACAATATGATGTTTATACATACCAGTCTGATTTATTTCACTTGCGAGTATGGTCTCCAGTTGCATTCATTTACATATTAAAGCCTTGAGTTTATCTTTCTTTATGGTTGAGTAATACTTCATTGTATAATAATACCACATCTTTTTATCCATTCCTCAGTTCACAGGCATTTGGATTGTCTCCAAAATTTAGCTATTACAAATTGTGCTGCTATAAACATGAGTGCACATATATCACTGTGGTCTGGTGTTTTTCATTCTCTGGGGAAATACCCAGAAGGAAAATACCTGAGTCAAATGGGAACTGTAACCCTACTTTCTTGAGGAATCTCCACACTGATTTTCACAGTGGTTTCACCAGTCTACACTCCCACCAACAGTAGAGAAACGTTGCTTTTCCCCACAGCCCCATCAGCATTTGTTATTGATTGATTTTGTTGATGATGGCCATTCTTTCCGGGGTGAGATGGAATCTCAGTGTTGTTTTAATGTGCATTTCTTGAATGACTAATGATGTTGAACATTTTTTCATATATTTATTTGCCATTTGTATTTCTTCATCTGAGAAGTGTGTGTTCATCTCAGGTGATCATTTTTGGATTGAGTCATTGTATTTTGGGGGTCTGATTTTTTTGATTCTTTATATACTCTAGATAGAAGTCTTTTATCTGAGGGACAGTTGACTAAAATTTTTTTCCCAGTTTGTGGGTTTTCTTTTCACTCTGTTGGTGATTTCCTTTGATGTGCAAAAACTTTTCAATAAGATCAGATCCCAGTTGTTGATTCTCAAGTATTTCCCATGCGATCTGTTTTTTGTTCATGAATTCTCTGCTACCCCATGTCTTCAAGATTTCTACCTACTTTCTCTTCCAGTAGATTTAGTGTTTTTGTTTTAATATTTAGATCTTTGATCCATTCTGAATTTAGTTTAGTGCATGGTAATAGATGCGGTCTAGTTTTAGTCTTTGTTATATGAAGATAAAATGTGGTGCTAAATTAAGGATAAACATTATAAACAGTAGAAACACTAAAAAAGATTAGCTAAAAATCAATACAGTTTATTAGACTGAATGTAGAAAAATATTACCTAAATATCAAGGCAGAAAAGATGGGAAATAAAGAGAATAAACTCAAAACCAAAAAGGGAAATGATAAACATAAACCCAAACATAGTGATAATATACTAAAAGTACATAGTCTGTACATTCTAATTAAAAAGCAGAGAATGACAGAATGGAAAAAATCTACAAGATTTAACTATATAGTATCTATAAAAAATGCACTGTTAATATAAAGACATAGATTACTTACAATTAAAAGATAATCATGTTTACAGTAACAATAAAAAGCTGGATGGTTAAATTTATTGAAGTAGGGTTTAGTACAAGGAAAATATCATAGATAAAGAAGAATACCTCCTGGTAATAAATTAGTGAATTAATCAAGAATACATAAAAGTATCAAATGCATACATACCCAAGACATGAAGCTCAAAATATATAAAGCAAAAACTGAAAGAACTTAAAGTAGAAATAAACAATTCCACAAATACAGTTGTGGATGAAAACTATTTTCTGTAAGGATTTCACAGAGCAGCAGATTAATATGGACACACAAAACCTGAGGAAACTATGAACCTAATTAACTATGGAACATTAATACTTCTAACAACGACAAAAATCATACTATTTTATGTGGATATGGAATATTTCCCTCAATACACTATGTACCAAAAAATGAACTCTCTCTCAGTGAATTTTAAAAAGGGTTGAAATTCCACAGAGTAAATTCTCTACAAAAATTTAATTAAGTTAGGAATCAATAACATATTAATATCTTCAAAACTATTCAAATATTTAGGAATTAAGCAACATTTTTAATACTCTAAGGATTATAGAAAACTAAAGTGAATTACTGAATAAAAGTTTAAAAATTAAAGTTTTTAAAGTTTAAAATCTATAATTTTATATTTTTATATTTGAAAAAATTAAAAATACTCTAATAATGCTTATTGAATTCATCTTATGAATCTAGAAAGGCTTAATTATTTATCAAGTAAGTAGAAGGAAGTAAATAATTAGGTAAAAGCAAAAGTCAATGAAATTTTTTTAAAGAAATAAAACAGAAAAAACAATGAAACTGAAAGGGAGTTATTTGAATAAAGACAATAAAATTGACAAATCCTTCAATAGGCTGATTAAGAACAAATATTAAAAGAAAAAAATTAATATCAGGAATGCAAGTGGCAACTTCCACAGATCATAAATATTATAAACATCTCTATGCCAATAAGTTTAATAACTTTGGTAAGATAGATAAATTTCTGAATGATGCAGTTTATCAAACTGCCAGAAGAGTGAATAAACAAAAAATTAAATAGCTATCTATTAAAGATACTAAACAAAAAAATTTTAGATACCACACAAACAAAACTCTATATCCACTTGGAGTTATTAAATATTCTCTCAAACATTTAAAGAATAAATAAGAGGAATCTTCAGCGAAGTCCTTCAGAAAATGAAAGAGAAGTACATACTTTTCAGCTCATATAATGAAACCAGCACAACCCTGACACTAAAACTAGTCAAACCTATTACAAGCATACTATAAACCAATAACTCTCATAGAATTACTGTATAAATAAATCCTTGGTAAACAATTATCAGTAAAGTCTAACAATTTTAAAAGAGAATAAATATCACGATCAAGTACAATTCACATAGGAATATAAAACTGCTTTAATGCCTGAAAAATCAATGTCATTTATCTCAGTGATTAAAGCAGAAAATAATAGAAATGTCTTAATAAATTATTAGAAACCACTTTACCAAATTCAATACTCATTAATGATAAAAATTTTTCAGAAAACTAGAAATGGATAAAAACATCTTCAAAATAATAAAAGAAATCTATATAAAAGCCTGTAGATGGTAACATATTTAATAGTGAAACACTTAAGACTTTTCCCTTAGAGTGGAAATAAACCAAACTCTCATCATTTCTATAATACAGAGAAGTGAAGTACAATTTATAGATAAGTGACATGATCATATAAACAGAACTCTTAAGAAATCTACCAAAAGCAGTTAAGTAAAAATAAGTGAGTTTCGCCATATTGCAAGACACAAAGAGAAAAAAACAGAAACCTAAGTTTATTTCTATCTATTACCAGCAAGTAACTGAAAAACTAAATAAAAAAAAATTAAATCAATTAGTATGAAATATATAAGAAGAAATTTGACTAAATGTGTATAAAAAAATAAAATCTAGAAAACACCACATACCATAAAACATAAACACCATATACCATATATCATATACAATAAAATCTAGAAAACACCATATACCATATGGTAATATTTATAAACACAATGTGATAAGATGTATAAACCAATGACATAGAACAGAAAGTCCAAGGACAGAACCACACACTTGACTAATTGATTTTTGCTGAGTTAATTGAATGGCCAAAAAATAATAATAATGAATGAGGTGGAACAATATGGTCTCCAAGTGAAAGAAAATGAGTCTTCATTCTTACAGCACATTATATATAAGACATTTGAATAGATTATAGGCCAAAACATAAAACAAGGCTTATAGTTATGCTTTAGTGAAATACAAAAGCAAATGTCTTTTAGTCATAAAACAGCCCATATGAAAATTTTTAAGTGTATAGTTGTTATTGAAAATGTTTTACTAAGTATACTAAGCAATATGTTTATTTCATAGATGCTTTTTGGTTTCTGAAATTTGTTGATTTAAATTTAGATTTAGATTTTTTAAATTTGTTGATTTAGATTCAGATTTAATAAAGTTTCGAGGATCATCACCTAGGCTGACAAAAAATGCATATACACTGCAGCAGTTCCCCATACTAGTAAGTGTCTGGAAGCGAACGGCCGCCACATTTGCACCTCTCATAGTTGTACAGGCCAAAGGTAACTTGTGTTAATCTCACAACATTTTAATAAATTTAGTATTAAAATATTTATACAGGTTTTCCTTTCCAGATGTACACATTTCTGAATGACTCTGTATGAGAAATACTGAACTAAATATTTTATCCTAATTTCTGCTCATGCTTTTCTAGTTATGTGCACTGCAACAGTTTTCTTACTAGAAAATGATTCCATGTGTAATTACATTTCCTATGGAACAGACTGCAGCATTGGAAAAATAGTTTATTAGTGGAACAGTTAGATGTTAGAGCTGTAAATCTCATCCTTTTTCAAAATGCACATTCACGCACACTCATGCACTTACATATAGCTCACTCTAAAGTTTCAAAGTAATAAAGGGGAAAGACAATAAAGAAGAAAGCATGAGAGAATTTTTCAAAAGACAACTCAACACCAATTTCTAAAAATCATTTGTCATTGTAAAAGGAGTAGAAAACAGCACTTCATTTCCAGATGGTGGTGAAATAAGATTTCTTTGAGCATAGAACTTTGTAGCACTTAGCAGTCAAAAGGATACCTAACTCAAAAAATTACTGAATATCAATCTTGTTCCAGAAACCATGCACAATTACACATTTTTAGAGTAATACTAAAATAATAATGTATAGACCTTCTTAGGCAAAAGAAAGAGATGCAAGAAGGTAGCCTATAGATGCACAAATAAGAGAGGTGATGAAGAAATGAATCAGAATGAGTGGCAATTTTATCGCTATGGTCAACTGACACATTTTCAGTCTTTTACTGAATAATGAACACCACTGTAAATCTGGTACAGTATTTGTATTTGAAAACATCTCAGAACCATGGGCATATTTTCAGAAGAAAATAAAACAACCTGGATGTGTCTGTTGTCACGCTGAACTTGGAACTAACAAAGTTGCCACCTACGGCACCTTTAGCCACTGAGATGTGGCTTAATTAGTCCTTTCTTTCACTGACATGGAGGGGGCAAAACTGCTACAAAACTCCAGCTATTTTGTACGAGCTGAATTTATCTAAGCTTGTCACTTTTCCATCTATTGTATCGACATTATACAGAAGGATCTTTAACCCTTCAACTAAATTCTTATGCAATTAGGGTCATTTAAGCCTCAAGTAGTTCACATTTTCTACATATTTTTGGCATCATTGTAAATACTAAAAGGAACCTTCACATGATAGGCAGCCTCTAAGAGCTTAGATTCTAAATCAAGAAATATTGAAGTACATAAGAATTTTTTTAAAACATCTAAATGCATATTACTTGCATAGAGATGTTCATGGAAGATTTCGCCATTTATAGATAATTTCAGGCCGTCTACCTCCAAAGCCCTAGCTCCTGATCAGATTTGTGTACTGTTTCCTAAAATAATCTTGCCAGTCCACTATACTTCTAGCATTCAGAAAAATTACTTGAAACACTTTGGAGGCCTTTCATGAATCCCTGAAAACTCTTTACGGTCATCTTCTCCTGGTCATCTGAGGAAGACCAGCGATCTCCTACAGAAAACCAGTAATTCTCTCTGAGGAGAGTGAACGTAAATCACAAATAGACTCAGTACTGCGCTATACATGCTCCAAGGCATGCGCAACCAATGAGGCTTTAGCCAACTCTCGGGTAATGTGTCCCACACTCAGTAACCACCCTTGAATTACCATGTGACCCTCTTAACTGGACAATATCCACAAGTGCTGAGGCTTATATATCAGACTGCAGATCACCACTGTGTGCCTTCATAATTCTAACTTATAATGTAATATAAACCCTGCAGTAGTAGGCTCGCCATCCTGATGTACACAATAATCACTTCATCGTAGAGTTTGTGAAACTTTTCTCTCATTTAACGCAGTTTACTTTATCTGTTTTGTCAGTAGAATACATGCTGAACATGCTCCCTAGGTAGATTTTAATTGAGAAGCATAATTTCAGAATTGGACAGATGCAAACTTATAATCAATCAAGGCTCTTACTAACAGAACATGGAATTTTAGCTCAAATTGGTCAACTTAATTAGCATTCAGGCAACCAGGAGAAAAATGTTTTAAGCACCTTTTGCACAACAGGAGTGCTTAGCTTGAAAATACTTCCTTTGCATTTTAGGACTAAAGAAAATTTTCTAGTATCTCTGGATTCACACAAATTGGGAATAAATAATAAATTCGGAGCAAAATATATAAATTGGGAGAAAAGGATATTTGCCTCCATGTCTTAAACATTCTTACACTGATGTAACTTTACCCTTTGCAAATATTTTAAGGTATTTGCCATTATTATTATTATTAGCATTATTATTATATGTATCCACGGTGGGAAAAAAGGCAGCAGAATGTAGCTCCAGTAGTGAGATTTTAAGTCTCTAAACATCAGTTAGCCCAAAATTACATTGAGGAATCGCAGTAGGAACTGTTTAATGAGTTAATTAGCACTCACTCTTCCAATAGAGCTGTACTCATCAATCTGGGGGATAAACAGCAGATGTGCGCTTTCCATTTTCAAAGCGTGGTTCTTTTCCCACATCCTTATCATCCATTTGACTGTTTAACTGAATCAGGACAATTCTTTGAATACAAAATGAATATATTTCCAAATTCTGGGGAATCAATTATATAGGATGTATCTTTACAAGTTTAGGTCCCCAGTAAATGAGTTAGTCACTTATCCTGAGAAATGGAATAATTTCACCTGAAAAAACTATAATTATTTTCTCTATGTGGAGTGACTATGACAAACGAGGGACTGCTTCCAGATGCCAGGCAAGGCTAAGTCTGCTGCTCCTGCTACTGCTGCTGAAACATAAATTAAGAGTATCAACATTCCAGAACTCGTTAAAATAGAGGTGCTGGCAATCTAACATCACCAAAAACTAGCATTGTAAATGGTATGTACAGAGAAAAACTGAAACTGAGATAGCCTAAATGAAATACATATTTGGAGATGTATGAAATTTCTGTTAGAATACTCAAAAATTTATCAATATTAATTATCTCTGTGTAATGGAATGATGGGGTACTGAGAGTGGAAGGAGAATTTAACTTTTCACTGTATTTTCTTCTATTCCTGTTTTCTGCCCTGGGTACATGTAATAATAATGATAATGATGATTACTGATGATAATACATGGCTCATAACAAATACAAAGAGTAAAGTTTAAGGAATGAAAGTTAAGAAACTTCAAGCATTCCTAGCAAACATCCTTTGCACCCCATTTATATATGTGGCTCCTAACTTAATAATTGCTCCCACACTTGCTCAAGTCTACAACCCAATATCTACACAGAGTCACAGTCAAGTGTTCAGTCTTATTCAGACACAGAGATATAGGTTTCTAGTTTCCAAAGTATCTGACCTGATACCCATCCACGGCCCTTTGCTACTCCGAGTACTACCATGGCTTGTATGTGAAATTTTTAAATGTTTTCCTCCTGAAAGTACTAACTTTATACTAAACTTGAAAATAACCGACAAAGTCCTATTTAGCCTACTACATACCTATAATGAGACAGTAGTAGTACTACAGTAAGTGTGTCTACACCTCGCACGTAAGGTCTGATTTCTTGGGAGTTTGTGTTGCAAACAACTGATTTAGAAATTAAAACTACCAAAAAAGCATGGGATACAGAAATGAAAATTACTACTCTAGGATTGCCATTCATACAGCTTTAAGGGACACATAAAGGGTATATTTATAAATACACCTGCTGCTAAAAAAAAAAAAAAAAAAAGAAAAGCAACTGACAAACACAAAAGAACAAAAGCCTACTTGGTAGCAAAATGGAAAATACAGATGATGAAAACATTAAAAATCTACCACTGAATTACTGCCAATTCCAAGTCCAAAAGGTTTTTGAATTCTGTAGCATATCCCTTCTGGCAAAGAACACTTGAATTCAGATATAAACTAAATGCTTTAAATAAAGCACTCAAAATAAAGTTTAATTGATTTATGTATTAGTTGTACAGCTTTACAAAATGCCAGTATACAAAAAATAATAATAATTTCAATTCCCAGGGAATCGAAAAAGGCACTCTTCTGCTTTAATTAATAATAGTGGAAAAAAATAGATAAATAAAAAATAAAGATAGTTCTTGCAAAATAAATTGAAATGTGACACTGATCATGATATTTTCATGCCTGATTTCACTGGTCAGGAAATATTCTTGAAATGCTTTAAAAATGTAATCAAGCTGAAAACTAAAACCTATCAATGTGGTGCCAGACAAGAATTGTCACCTCTAGGCCTGAATTTAAGTACTTTTTCTTTGGAATTCATGACATGTAAATTATTTTTAGCTCTAAACCAATTATATTAATTAAAATTATGTTATACACTGCATTTTTAAAATATTATAAGTTTATAATAAATAAGATGATCACTTTTCACTAATGACCCATCACATAAATAATCCTTGAAGAGTTAGAGTTGGAAACTTTCCTAAAGGAAACTTCTTTTGTATACAATTAAACAAGGCAGAATTACCCTATAGCACACATGAAAACAAAGCCTTGAAATAGTTAAAGTACAAAAACATATTTGAACAGATAATGAAAATACAAAATATATTTATCATATATTTTAAAACACCCACATCAATCACTGAAGAAGATGAAATAAAAAGACACGTCCTGGGTCCTCAGGAAATCAGATTAAAGGAGAAGTAGAATAGGCAAATCTGTAAGTACTTAAAACTTTTAAGAGTAGAAGAAAACTTTAAGAGGATGATGAATATCATCATCTACACATTCTCTTATGTTTTAGAGTCATTATTTATTATCGTGGAGTAGGTAGAAAAAGCACAATTAAATAACAAAACTAGTTAGAGATAGTTTATCATACATTATTGTTTACAAATAAAGCAAATGTTGAAAATTGAAAAGAAAAAATGTTAGAAAAAAGGCCCGGCTCTCTAAGGAAAACCTTCAGAGCCCAAATCCCATAGCACTTCTCTCAAGCAATAATTTCTGCTTTGGATTCTGTGCTGTCAACACTTGTCTGTTTGCAAACAAACATCTCACAATTATTAGTCATGTTTGCTCATGCTGAACACTTTTCTCCTTGAAAATTTAACACCTGCAGAGAGAGAGTGCGTGCGCACACCCCCCACTCTCCAGGCATCTTCAGGCTGCAACTTTGGTACAGACGTGCAAAACATCTACAGTTACAATCGACTTTCTCTGGAAACTATCAGCCCAAAAAATGACAGCCAAGCATGAAGCATTTTGGCTACCAATGGCGATATCTTCTAATACATAACGATCTGTGATTTGCTTTTAATATTGTACCATGTGGTATGCACTTAAAAACTAACAGAAAACAGAATCCAGTAAGGTGCATGTCTTCAAGAACACAACGGGCCACACATGCTCTTTAAAGGTTGCGTTGTACAATGGGCTTCCCACGACTTTAATCAGGGTAGGGTGTTTGGAAGCAAACAACGGTTGCGATACAAGTTGGAATTTTAAACTGAGTATTTCCCATTTGCTGTATCAAATGCTTCATCCTGTCAGACTTGATCTGAAGCTTGAAAAAAAATCGGTCATGAGCTGTTTTTCTGCAAAACGACTTCGTCCGTCATCCTTTTCAGGGAAAATATGGTTTCCGTCAACCTGAGCATTAGGCTAACATAATAAACAAAGCTGGATGTGCTTTTCCCTCCAAAAATTTGGCTGTGGTTCAGAACAGTTTTGAGTTTATGGTACATTTGGAAAATGTGTAAATTATTGGATATCTATACACAAACAAAGCAAAATAAAACTAAGGGGACACTAATACTAGAGCAGTTAAATTTCTGATAGATGATGGAGGTGAATAATAGAAAATTTAAATATCAATACAGTTAGCAGTGAGCGTAAAGATAAGGAAAATTGTACTTCTCTGGAGTGGTATAGTAGTATTTCTATACATAAGAAAATATCAAACAAAATACATGTACCACATTTTGGGTTATTTCATCTTCTACTTCAACAGAGGCAGGAAAGGCACTTTAAGGGTGAAATCACAATCAGTCTCCTTGCTCCTAATTCCCCTTAAATACACTATTATTATGCAATCTTATGTAAGTAAGATGTTTATTTGCTATTATCAATGCAGAAGTTCAACAAAATATAGGTCTAATTAATTCCATGTCCTAATCTAGACTTCAGGGAGACTTCAGAAATGTACTGCTCAGTTTCTGTGGTCTTTTCAGCACTAGTGGATCAGAACAGGAGCTGAACCGGATTAGTCAGACAGTCTAGTGATGCTATGGAGTAATGACAAATAAGGATTGCCCAAGATGTAAGATCTGACGTTGTATGGTTCCTGCAAATCAATGTCAGTATTTGGAGACCATATGGTAAAATTTCCAGAAGCCTACGAAAAGAGTTAAGCAAAAATCTGCTTTTTGTCAAAGCTCCCAAATCATCTGGTTATAATCAACAAAAAAGTGTAAGACTGAAGTCTCACCTGAAATACAGTGCTGAGAACAGTACATAAAATAATACTGAGCATGAAATTGGGCTTAAAAGGGGGGACGTTTTCCCCAAATTGGAAAAGACCCTGCTTTGGGTTCAAAGGAGTTTTCTAGTATGGCTTTGCTATGGAGCAGTATGGAAATGAAAGTTTTGGAGACTAATCTTTCCTTTCATTTCTTTCTTTTTCTTTGTGGTGAAATATATAACCTCATCACTTACAAGGGCCCAGTTCTTCTTCCGTAAAACAAGAGTATAAATGAGTTGCAACTATCTCTGAAATTTCATGAGTCTTTCCACTAATCATAGTGTATGTGTTTCTAACAGCATTTTAAATTTCCTTTATCTGAGAATGGGGGATGGGGGAGGAAAGAAGGAAGGACAAGTTAATTATCAATTGAGCAAGTGAAACTCAGGAGGTGATTTTTTGAACCCAGAGTACAACACTAGATTTCTTGTGCTTTGTTATAGCAAGAACATAAACCTTTTGTCTTGAAGAAAGAGAACAAACTTTAACTCACTGTCTAATTCCACCAGCTAAACCTGCACAGACCCAAAGTCCTGTGCATGCTACAAGAAGATGTGCTTATAATGTGGACTGTTACAGAAACTTGGGAGGAAAGGAAATTTTAAGTCAATACTAAGAGAACACATACTTTCTTGTGGACCACAACTGCACTGATGAAACTTAACCTTCCCCGTCACCCTTGGCAGGAAAGTCATTCAACTTCTTTAACTCTCAGATACACGCTTCCTGTGCTATTCTAATTACCTAACTTTCCTATGGGTAAGCATCTGAAATAGCTGGTCTCTTCTGGCTCCTTTCAGCTCTAAGAGTTATATTTCTACATCTATGTGGTTTTAATTTAGAAAGTAATATGATACATATTCCTTTAAGACTCAATCTTTAAGAATTTTAAGGTTCTGATCAGACAATCATATTAGATTAATTTTCGGGAGCAGACACAGTGCCACAATGTGCTAAGTAAGGGACTATGTATACTTTAAGCCCCACAAAAGTATCATTATTAGTTGTAGACTCCTAAGACTGTGAAATGTCTGTTACCCATCTGGATCTGTGTCCCTCTTCCCAAAGATAATTTTTAATGCCAGAGAAAATTTTAATGACCTAAACCTGATTAGAGTATATACAGAGATACATCCACTAACTTAAGCATTTCCTGAAATTACTTTGATATGACCTAAGAACTTCTTAGTCATGAGAATATCTAATTTAGGAGAGGGTGGCAAAGTCACTTGGAAACAAATCTATCCTAAAGCACCAACTACAATGTACTGTAATAGGAAATAACACCTAATAACATTAGTGTCCTGGGTCATATCATACAGTGGACAATCATGGGCTAGAAGGAGCTAAAGGTACATGGACTCAGACAAAGAGCAAATTTTGTCTGGAGTTTTGGCACCTCCTTGAGGCATTAAGTTAGAAGATAAGAGTTAGAGGAAAGCAAATGCTGGAAACAAAATCATAGAACTTCATTTACCAAATAGTTATTAACTAGGAACCTGTCACTTCCCAGGCACTGTTTCCAATAGTGAGGGAATAGCATTGAACATAACAAATTAACTAGAACACAGTATCCCAGGCAGGCCCAGCCAGAAAAGGTAGAGACTGTGCCAAAAGAATCCCTACTGCAGAGAAGCAGAGTATCAGGAATGGCAAAGCCAGGAGATGGAAATAAAGGAGAAGCAATATCCAGAGTCAGGAGGAAGCGGATGGCATGGTCTAGAGGGCAGCCTATGAGCAGGTAACCGACAGGCTGGGCTGGAGCTTCAGATGCTGCCTCAGAGGATCAAACCTTAAGAGGATCAAATCCAACACAAGAGGCCGGGGCAGAGTCAGACACCAGACAATTTCAGCAACTACATTTTGGATGCGAGACAAAATCAGCTCATTAAGTGGCACATCTTGCAGAATAGTAATTCTGTACAGTAATAAATTATCCCACACAGTGACAGTATATTTTGGTTGAATATACAACTATATCAGAAGACAGTTACCTACGGGTATTGAAGATGCTTGCTCTGCAAGGCATTAAAAGGCTAAGTAGAAAAAATCAGAAACTGAAGACTAAAAAAATCATGGATCTATCAGCCACCAAGTCAATATAAGCCATCAAGACTTTATCTACAGCCACTAATCATGTCCCTAACCCTATAACCCTATACTGTAAACACACAAACATGCCTATGTACCACAAAACATACACACATGCACATGGAATTTAAATATCCCAGAAAATTATTCTACATTGTTATCAGCACATTTAAAATGGATGTTCAAACTGGAGCCCCCACAGCACCTGGTAGCTGAGGTTGATTGTCAGTGATCTGCACTGTATTAACACCCAACCAGCGCCAGATAGCTTTTGTCTGACCATTTGATAGATGAGAAGCAAAAGGTTAATTGTAAGTCATTCTCCTTTCTGACTTTATCTCTCCACCGAAGAGTTGGCTCTGATAGCCTTAACTAAATGGATGCACCTTTGACTTTCATTAAATGTACTGAAATTAAACTCACCAAGCTCAATAAACTTTTCAGATATTTCAAAAGATAACTTCTCTTAATTTAATTTCTAAAACTGAATGAATACATTCCCTGCTCTTCTCCAGCTGTAAATCTACAGATAACTGAACCTATAATCTACCCCAATAACTCAGAAACTGAGCAAAAGACCTTCAGTTCATAACACTGAACTTAATAATGGAAGGGAACTTGACATTCAGCTTTCTTTGGCTTTAGACTCTGTTAATAACATTAACAATAATATATAATTCCCATGTGCTCAATTAACTTTTTATACAACTTAAACTTTGGATATATGAGGTGGGAGGGATCATTCTTACATCATTTTTGGAGATATTTCAGTGTATTACTCTTTAACTATAAATATCCTTTTGTGATTTTTTTCTTCAATCTTCTATGAAATTATAGAAAGATGCTCATAACCTAGAATTTCATGAATTTAGCCCTCCTGTCAGTACCAACTAGAAAACCTATTACTCAACCATAACTCAATCCGCACCATGACTTATTTCCTGATAAGGATGGGAACAAAGAATAAACTGAAATACACAGTATACAGCATCTATAGTCATAGTCTTCTTAATTTAGACTGATGACAAAATGATATTAAAGACCAAAAGACATGCCTTTTCTCATAAGAATCTAGTGATAGAATTTAAGACGCCGGAGAGCTATCTTGTAAAGATACACCAGAATTACCAAGGGACATCTTTTTTATCATGTATGGATAGCTTCTTTGAACTTTCCCGCTTATGAACTCCTGTAAGAGATGTAATCCCAACTTTATATGGACAAATCTTTAATTTAACTTGTAGTAGGAAAACTAGTAATAAATGATGGAGACATAGAAGGAAGACATTGCTTTCATGTCGTAGGCTTTTCTAGTAGGCAAGAAATGATGGAAGTCTCTACTTTGTTTTCAATCCAGTAATCAATAGATGTGTCCAGAGACAGGGAACTCACACCAATAATCCCAGGAATATTGTTTTCCCTGATAGTGACACCCTCTTGTAAGTTTCTTAATATCATATATGAAGTAGTATTTTTTAAACTTTTTTATTATAAAGACAATAAAAAACAATAAAATTGATACAGAATTTCAAAACAAGATGATAGGAAATCAACAATGGTTGACAGACAAAATAGTTATCAGTAGTACCAGGAAAATACTATTTCCATCCAAAACATTAATTGGCCATCTATAGTCATAAGCTACAAATCAACTGGGTTTACATACCATTTCCGTAAGGCCTCTATATTAGCACAGTGAAACAGTTTGGTTCATTTTTTTAGCAAATCACTAAGATAAAAATGTTTTGAGGGTACAGAAGTAGTACTAGATGGAGGCCTGCTATTAGTAAGGCTGCTTAAATGCTCTACTTCACATTGCTGATGAATATTTGAAATATCTGTTCTACTCTCTTATGATGGGAGGTATCCTTAAAGAAAAAGTATATTGATCCATAGGCTTTCAAAATTCATCTGTTTAATTTTTTCCCCAGTATTGGAGATTAGATATAGGGCCTCGGGCATGCTAGTCAAGTGGACCATACCCACAGCCCTTCAAACTTCTCTTTGATATAGGTTTGGAGTTAAATTTTATGATTAATGTGCTATATATCATCCATCAACAGAATATTCACAGTAAGCTGCTACTTGGCATACAGCCTCTGTAGTTAACTCTTTATTTTAAAACACTCTGGGCAGAATTACAGTACTTTTAGAAATAAAGACCTTCATATGGTTATAGGAATGTGTCTGTTGAGTCTTTTGGAACCTAGCTACTACATGTAATTCAATGCAATAAATACTTTCAGTAGAAGATTCAAAAATTATTAAAAATTGTGCCTGTGTAAATAATATCACACAGCCATCCACGAGAATATATATTATATATTAAATTCACCAAGTTTAATCAACACATATTTCATATATATACATATATATATATAAAAATCATACTGCCTCACCACAAAACAGTTATTGAAAGCTGAGAACTGCAAATACTCAGCAACTTAGTAAAATAACAAATGATCACTGTGAGGCCATGGGTAGAAGTGACAAACTTTGATCACCAAGTTGCTTTATGACAGTGGCCCTTTCTTCTCCAGTAACAGCCCACACTTCTAATTTTATTTATGCTTTACTCACACACACAAGGTGAAAATGACTAAAGAGAACGCATGAGGCTTTTGAGCAAGGTGTCTGAGAAACAAATACTAATAACTCTTCTGTAGCATGAGGTGTAGCCATAGATTATAAATAACAAGTAACAGATGGCTGATCTGCAGTCCTTTTATTGCATTACCTTAAGTGAATTCAGGATTATTTTAAAGCTATTGTTGGATCAGATACTGTAAGGGAAGTAAAGTGTTCTTACTAGTAGAAAAGAAATGCTTTTCTAGATGCACTAATTTTAAAAGATAAGACTGAAAGATTAACAAGTGTGTTCGATGCAAACTGAAGAAAGGCCTTTTATCTAAAGATGCAAGGATCTTGGAAAAGAACAGCATAGATAAAAAAGAAAAGAGACATGAATTTTGCCACAGAGCTACTGTGGCCTTGCATGATACAAACAAGGTAAAAGAAAAGTGTTCACTGCCTTGCCTACAGCAGGTGAATATTAATGAACAAACAGATGTCCATAATAAGTTAAAAAGGAAACACTAGTTAGGTGAAAAAGTAGCAAATAAAAAATGGAAACATTATATTTTCAGTGTTTTTCACATAGTCACAAAAATATAGTAGTATTTTTTATCATTTATTTATCTCTTCCTACTCACCAATTCCCATGCTGGCCTGGCCAGGTAATTTCTAGTTGAATCAGTCGTACGGAAATGGAGCATGGCAGGCCAATGCTAACCACAGCAGAGGAAAAACCCTAAGTGTTTTAATTTGGGTGGTGAAATTGCTCATTTAATGAAAACTCATGAGTATAATTGGATGTGGAATCAATGAGCCAGCAAGTATTTATTAAGCACCTGCTAAGTATACAGCATTGTCCCAGGCACTGTGGATTAGTGAAAATGGAGTAATGCCAGAAGCTTGCTCTTAGAATATGCTAGGGACACGGACGAAGAAAATTGTATGCAGTAATATATGATAACATGTGCAAGCACCGCATTGTCTCTCTAGTGTAAAGCCTGAAAGAGTTAATTTAAACTAGGAGACATGACAGACATTGGGAACTGATAGGAAAACACTCATAGGTAAAAGATAACTGGAATATGGGAAAAGAGAAGGGAAAGAAGGAGAAAGTTTGTATATATGTATATGCAGGATAGTTACCACGGGTGTTCTACTGTCCTGTATTTCCTTGCTGAAAGAAACTGTCAGTGAGGCATTGGTTGATTAGCTTTGTATGTCTATATGTGTTTTCATGAGAAACTACATTGAAGATATCAATATGTAATACAATAAGCATTGTTAATTCCCTACCACTCTGTTTGTAACTCTGTAATGTCTGTACTGATCCTATGCTATTCTGTAAAATGTTGTCGGTCTGTTAGTATTTTCCTCCTTTAATTTCTAAAATAAAAAAAATATATGATAATGGGTTAAGTCGTAAGCTTGTACTTTAGAAAACAGGAAAAAATAGTCACTGTGTTGTATACTTAACTGCAATGTCTGATTTCTGAGGCTGAAAAACTCAGTAGGACTAAAAGGACAAAAAAAAAAAAAACAATGACATAACAGTTCACACAAGAATGCATAGTTTTGTGTTTTCTTTTTAATTTTGCTGGGCATGATTGCACACATCTATAATCTCAGCTTCTCAGAATCCTTTTGCGTTGAGGGAGGAGAACTGCATATTCAAGGCAGAGCCTAGGCAACTTAGACTTTAAGAAAGGAATGGAAATGTGACTTGGAGATTTGAAGACAGGATAAAAATGAACACTGCAGCTACAAGTTTAATGCTCAGTACTGGGAACAGGACTGCCAAACCCCTGTATTGTCCTGGACAAAGGTAAAGATATTCTTAGCAGTACATTTCTTAAGTTTATGTATTATCTACAGAAACCACTGAAAGAATATACAGGGAGATTATAACTTCTAAAATAGTAAAGAGGAAAAATATCTACAAAAAAACAGAAAAGACTAAACAAACCTAAAAAGTAGAAAGCACAAAGATTAAAGAAATGAATTTAAATGTATTAGTAATTAAGACTATTATAAATGGACTAGAGCTTTAGTTAAAAACAAAATTTGACAAAATGAGTGTTTTTAAAAATACCATTATGTACCATGTATCTGATATTCAGAAGAGTATAAAAACATTGAAAGGCACAATAAAACTGGTAGTAATAACAGACAAAACAGACCATCTATAGATCAGTCTTTCACCTATATATCATTGTTAGACATAAATGTAAATACGGTACTGCAAGAGATACAATAGAGAATATAACAACTCCCACCACATGTATGTATGTCTATACGCATGCACACATACACCCTCTACTACTAAATCCCAGTCAAATCCTGGTTTCTACTGTTCTAAAATTCTCCTTGGGGTGAAAATGTGTAATGTCTATGAGAATTAGGTCCCTCCAGGGAAGAGAAACAAGGGGACACAACATGCATTATGTTCATTTAGAAACAAAGAGGAACCAACCATTCTTCTCAGATTGGAGGGAAAGATGAGAGCTGGAAAGGCATGCAGTTCAAGTGAACAAGGAGGAAGGAGCTGATAGAGTTATATTACTTTCTATCTTTGTGCTTCAGTTTCAAGAAAAAATTTAGCTAGACAATAATGACGTCTTCTCAGTTCTAGCTTTCTGTTAGTCATGCAGGATTCTGGCAATTGTTGAGAATTCAGAAAAAAAATCTAGTAAGTAGGGGGAAATGTGTCAGTACTTCAGTGATAAGCAGACTGTTCCAATGGGAAAAGAGGAAACTGGACTGCATCATTCATATAACCAAGTAGGAAACTAGAGAAGAAAATAATAAATGATAGCAATGGATAAACAGTGGGTTCTACTCTTGGAATTATCTAAGTTACTTAGTGCCGCATCCAGTGCAGCTCTTGAAACTTCCAAGGGAGGATGGTGGAGGATGAAGAAATGAAGACAAGAGTCAAGATGCGGAAAGCTGAGGTCAGGTGGAGCCCCCTCTCCTGATGGGAGAAAAGAACTGCCCAACCACAGCAGCGTGTTTACTTACACAATCAACATAAGGGACTCTTCACAGAGAATTTTAAGGGGACAGTAAGATCTAGAACAGGAAGAGCACTTAATCTTCAACAAAACATCATACCTTGGTGGTTACAAGGGGAACAAGAGAAGAGTTATTTATATTATATCACGAAAAGGCAGGTCACTTTGTGCATCAGCTCCCTGAGCTACGTACACCTCTCACAGAGCCCTGCCAAACTCATGAGAAGCAGTGACCTCATCCTGGATACCTGAGGTACAGACAGCTTCGCCCCCAGTAATACACAATATATGTTACTGATGCTATTATAGCTTTAATTCTAAGAAGTTGATCTGATGTCATGTGTAAATGATTTCATTAGATAGCAAACCATATAGTTTTATTTTTCAGAAAATACTTATTGTGGGGAGATTATAGGCTATTTCCTCAAGTGAAAATTATCACCCTTTAGTTTCTTAAGGAATTGAAACATTTATGGTGCAATTAAGAGAATGTAATTTTTGAGTATGTTAGAAATTACAGCATTCAATAAAAAACTCTCTAAAGCTACACTTGATGGATTTGTCACAATATAACCCACCCCAAAATTCAAACCATCTTCATTAAGAAAGTGAGTAAGTACAAAAGTCATTGTTTCCACATTGGTATAATAATAACTTTAGCCCAAGTAAATTCTTTATGTGTGGATGATGAAATTACCAGTCCATTTTCTCTCAATCACTGCACTCTTCCTTCACAGGCATAGATCTACTATGCTCCCCAGAGAAGGGTCTCCACAGTGAATTTAGCTGTCATGAGAGGTGTGTATGATATCCTAAGAGAAGCAGTGAAGATAACACCGAGTTCATCAGGCATTGAGCTTTCCTCACCCAATCACAAAGGTCCTCTCCTCCTCAGCAAAATCACAAACACAGGCCCCAATCTGATCACAGGCAGGACTCCACAGTCTCCTCACAAACATCACCTTTTCTTGTGTGGGCAAACTGTCCTGAGTGAGGCCCCGCATACACGCACACACATTTCACAGCAGGTAGGCTCCCATTAGAGTTAGAAATAACATTTTTTCTCTTAGACATATTTGTTACTTTTCAATGATGATGTGCTAAGGCTAAAGTGACTGCTACACATAATTACAGCTGAGTTTGATAAAATAAAAAGCGCTGAATTCCCACTTGGGATGTACTTCTGTGTTCATTTTTCCCCACCACAACCCAGATGGAGGTCATGAGCCTGAAATTTTTATTATTCTCCACTTCTCTGTAGTCTCCCTCCAATACCAATAACTGGCATGGTGAAGCTTTGCTTTCCAGATACTAAAAGAAAGTTTAGAAGCACATGGGACGAACTTCACAGACTACAAATTAAAGGACCTCCATTTGTCAAATTCAAAATTTAACCCACTGTTGATCTAGGTATCAGTTTATTTCTCTTGAAAATTTCACAGAATTAAAGATTTGCAAGTCATTACAAAGTCATCAAGCCAATCAGTCTGTGTTCAGATGGAATTGTACCCATACTGGGCTAAGAAGAGAAAATCTATGTCCTTTCTAATGCGGTCCAAACAAGGAGCCAGGATGTCTCTTTTTTTCCTCTCTTCAAATGTCCTCAGTGTGGCAGATCCTCTCAAATACAGTTAAGCCTGCTTTGTTTTGTGTTAGTGTAGAATGAAAGAGAAAACACTTAACATTTGCATAAGGAACCTACTGCTAAAAGTTATTAAAGGATATGAAAAATAATGATACAGAGAGAAAAAGAAAATACAAGCTAGAATGACCCATGACTGTCTTCAAAGGCAGCCTCTCCTTGGAATTAACTCCCTAGTGGTTAAAAGATCAGAGTTTTACATTCTTTCTATTTTATTTTCTCTACCTTGCTAGGGTCTCATTCTTCCCTTTTCCTTCATTATGAGGGAAAAAATGATAGCATGTAAGGTGAGTCTCTTGATCTTTCCCAATAAAGAGGAAACCAGGAAATCTGCCAAAGTGACAAAATTACTCTGATAAATGCGTTCAGTTGCTGTGAAAATCCTTGTCCCTTCCTGCTCCTTGTTAAATGAATTTTAACTTCCCACTCTGTGAACCAGTGGAGGCAGAGGAGAAAGCATTACTGAAGCGTGCCGTCCGGTGAAGCAGCAACGTCTAGTTCTCAGGGCTTTGGTGGCTTTCACTTGCTAGATGAAAGGGACCCACAGAGTGCCTTTCAATGGCACAGTGAAGGAGAAACACTTTCAATAACAGATCAAAACTGGGGTGAGTGTGGGCCAGAACCAGGCCCACTTCACACCCAGGTGCTGTTCAGAACACGACGGTGCTGTTTCCTGCCCAGCACTCTCCCTCTCCTCTATACTGGGAGAAACCGCCCTCCCTTGGTTCAACAGCGAACACACCTAGCACAGAATTTTAAAGTAAAAATTCCTTTCACAAGCAATGACTCCTGCTTCATTCAACCTCATACAGGTTCTTTTCAGTGTTTTCTTAGTATTTTAATATGTGAACTACATTCATTCATTCAGCAGCTCATTATTCGTTATTGAGTATTATTTGATGTCAGACACCACGCTAGGCTTCAGTTAGGAAATAGTGAGCCAAGCCATACACACTCCCTGTGGTCAGTGGCGATTAGGGTCTATCTGCCGGAGAGGATTTCCTGAAAGAGTCACAGACATCACACAAGTATGTCAGTGTGTGTCACTGCATGTGTTTGTGTGTGCAGGCGCACACACACACACACACACAGACTTGGTTCTGCCAGGGTTTATAAAAGACTGAACTGACCAAGCCTGTGAGGTCACAGAGAATTCTCTAAGTGCGATGGCACTTGAGCCGAGGTGGAAAGGAAACAAGGGAATTCATCCAGTAAGAAAATCTTTCCCTTCACTTTTACACAAAGCTATGTTTCATTTTGATAAACACTGTTCAAAACTTTCGTTGGGAATGAGAATAATCCATCTTCTCTTAAAAAAAGAAGGGTGGATACTGAAAGCTTAAAAGCCATTCATCTTTTTGTTGAACAACAAACAGAACCTAAATGGACTTTCTCCCTTTGCTTTCCAGTTGAAATTGTTAAAATCATAAAGATTAAATGAACAGACCACCCTTCATACATAAAAGTCGTGCAAAGCCTCTAAAAAACAGTTACCAATCAGGAGATTTTTGTTTGCTTCAATAAGGTGGGCTTTTTTTCCTTGTCCCATTTTATGACATCTATATTTTTTCATTCCACCCTTCCCCACAAACAAGGCAAAGGAAGTTTGCTGGATTTAAAATGAAATCAATGCCTAACCCACTTCCAAGTATTCTAAAGTACCTTACCTAAGGTATCGCAAAATAAAAGTTTGTTCCACGCTGAAAAACTTACACCACTCTCTCAATTATCCCTTAATTGTTAAGATACAGTTTCATATTGAAACACTGACATCTTTTCTTAACTTTACAATCCCAAATCCTTCCTACCTTCGGAGTATAATTTTCCACCCGTAAGGAAGACTCTTGTAGCCTTTCTAAATGCACGATCTTTTCTCTTTATTTAATTCTGCTGCCCTGGTTTTTGTTAGTGCAACTGATCCAGCATGTTGGCTTGGATGTGGAATCTCAGGGAAACAAGACAGATTCCTCGGAGCCTGCCACAACTATCCTGTTTCTCATCTATGTGAAAACATAAAATATGGCTCAGTCATACCTTGAGTGTTTCACGAGTGATTACAGGGAAGCAAGACAGATGTTGTCTATCACTGCCCCTGGTTTATGAGGCCTGTCACTCTGTCAGAGGAGAAAATGAAATAAGTCTGCCATGATTTGTCTTCATGCTGCTTCCTAGCTTACGGTGCATTTTTATTCTCTCCCACATGATGGTCTCACTGACAACCTCAAGCAAATATTGAAGGAAAGGGCAACTACCAAGGTTAGAATATAACAAGGGTCCAAAAATAGAAGGAGATCAGTATCCCAGACAGGAAGTCGATCAGCAGAACCCAGGAATACCTGCAGGGTTTGGAAACTGAGGTTCAGTTACCAAGGCAGGAAGTCTGAGTACAAGCAAAAGGCAAGAAAGTAGGGTTTCAATATTCAATCACACGTCTTTGGCATTCCTTGCTCATTCCTGCACTTCCTGCTAAGCCAGAAGCAGGCCTCAAGCATGGGTGGAATGGTTAGAGTGGAAAGCAGGCGGCTCAAGGCCGAGTGGCACTGGGCATTTGTGTGGTGCCCCTCTCCTATGGAACAATGAAGAGCTTAACGGGTCAACTTCATGCTCTCCTGCCAACAGAATCCCATGAGGGCACAATGCAAGATGCAAGCTTGGGGCTGGGGATTTAGCTCAGGGGCACAATGCCTGCCTGGCAAGCGCAAGGTCATGAGTTCGATTCCTGGTCCCAGAAGAAAAAACAAAAAACAAACAAACAAACAAACAAAAAAGATGCAAGCTAACTTCTACCACCAGGCCATCATCAACATATTAGGAATATGTTCCCAAACTCCCCAACAGTCTTCTAGGTGCTCCATTATAAATTTATCATGGAAGACCTCATTTAGACTACAGATTAAACAAACTCTAAGGGATAACAGATTCCACACGTTCAGAACTCTGTTTGTATGCAAGTGTTATACTTCATTTTATTTGACCTAAAAAGAGAAAAAAGTCATTTGTTAAATATGACGTATGTAATAAAGGCTGTTATTCTTTAATATAGTTCATCTTCACAAGACTGCTATCATCTTCCTTCTTCAGATTAGGAAACTAAAACCCAGAGAGATGGGAAGTTCCTTGATTCACAATCAGGATCAGTGAGAGAGGCACAAATAGGACAAAGTCTGACTTCCAAACTTCAGGCTGCCTCTGGTTCACGCTCTTCCTTGATAACGCACAAAGTCCCACCTGGCACTTACTCAAAATGGCAATACTGGGTCATGTGGCAGTCCTTCCCTCACAACCAAAATTCTTAGAAATTACTAAATAGTTTGTTGAACCCAAATAGAGACAAAAGTCTTGACTCTACATGCACCTATATGCACCTGGTCAGAAAAATCCAGTTAGTTTATTTCATAATAGAAAAAGATGCTCTTCCTGCATCCCACCACCATTCAGCAGCTCTGTCCTCATCAGCTCCCCTTGTAGCATTATACGGAGCTCTTTAAATGTCTCCCCAGCTTCACACCATGATAAAGAAATGCCTGAGATAATTAACTGATAACAAGAAAGTGTTGGTTTTGGAGGTTCCAATCTAAGACTGAGGAGAACGACTGTCTTGGGATTCTGATGTTGGTGCAGATGACAATGGCAGAGAATGTATTGCTCACCTCATGGTCGAGAAGCAAAGAGGCAGATATAGAGACTGGGGCCGTCTGTGCCCTTCAGGGAACCCAATGACCTAAAGACCTCCCATGAGGCACCGTTTCCTAATAGCGCTATCCCAAGGACCAAGCCTTTATCTCAAGGACTTTTCTCTCCTTTCTCACTACCTCTCATACAGGCTGTTCATCCAAAATGAGCTACAGGAATCATGCTGTCCCTGCTTAGAAACATACAGGGTCCACGCACTTGACAACTGCAACCCCCTCCACCAACCCAATTCCCCTAACCTGTTCTGCTGCTTTCACTGTGGTTTTCTACCCAAATATACAACTTTCTTTTTTACTATGTTCATTATTTTTCCTCCTATCTTTATATCAGCTCCATGAAACCCTGGAAATTGGGGGTATTTGATTCATGATGTAACCCAATTTCTAAGAATAGTTTCCATGCTTAGCAGATATATTGTTTTTGAAACAATGTATCACTGAGAAGATAAACATAGCTACATACAAGGAAAGTATCAGTGTAACGCACCAACACAAATGTTATATACACAACTTTCTTATAGCATGCTAAAGTGTTTTACTTATAAGAAAATCCCTCACAGAATTATAAATAGAAGAAATATTACCTATCTCACTAAAGAAGTAGCATTCATCATTCTTCATCATGAAATTAGAAATTATTCATTTAGAGAAGGGAAAATGATACTCATTTAGAGGTACTACTACATAGTTTATTAATTATCCTAGAAATGTAATAGGATAATGAAAAAATAAAACAAGTATTCTAGGGCTTGGGAGACAAACAGTCACTTGGGAAGACTGTCCCAGAATAGAAAACTGAATGGAATTATGTTAAAATACTAGCAATACATTCAGTAATATGACAGTATAGAAAATCAATATACAAAATCAGTAATTCCCTTATATCCCAACAATAGCAGATTAGAAAAGTAATTTTAGCAAGAACATGAGAAAGACATCCAGAGCAAAGACTATAAAGTATGCACAGTAAGTCTAACAAGAAATAATGAAGCTCTTTGCGGAGACAACTCCACAATGTTTCCACCTCTCATGACTTTACCCACCTGGCCCATGCTGTGTTCTGCACCCTCCATGCTGTGTTTTAAACCTACCACACAGTTTTTTTTCTTTGTTTGTTTGTTTTTTCACCACACAGTTTTGTACCTGGTTTTTCCTCTGGAAATCAGCTCTTTCTCAAGAGTCACATGGTTCACATCCTACCCAGAACAATTCTGCTCAAAGGTTACTTTATCAGGGATGACTCAGCTAACCAAGTAAAGCATGTGTGTTTAACAGCACGTGCGTGCATGCACACACACACACACACATACACACACACTCTTACACTCACACACATCTGCTGTTCCCTCCATCCTTGCAGTGTGAGAAAAAATGCAGTGTGTTTTTAAATTTTAAAAATTTATTACAATAAAAGATATTGTCATCAATCCCTTTCAAAGGGCCTCCTCTGTTTCAAATGCACTTATCTCATTTTTCTTGCCACTTTTTGAAGCAGTTCTGGAAGTCCTGCTTTGTAAATGTCTTTAGCTGCACTGTCCCTGCTGTCTCATGGTCCTGAATTAATTTAAAATGTTTATCTTGGGACAGGGATATAGCTCAGCAGCACAAGCACCTGCCTAGCAAGTGCAGGGTCCTGAGTTCGATTCCCGGTACAAAAAGAATAAAAATAAAAATAAAATGTTTATCTTTCATAGTCATGTTGACTTGGGGGAAGGGTCAGGAAGGATGGGATGAGTGTGTTGGAAGTAATGGGGTATATTTTGAAGGATTTGATGGCATCATGCCTTTTCCTGTCATAATGTTTAAACATTCAATATATATTTTGACCACATCTCCTAGACCCATATTTATTCTCTTGGGACAACATTATATATGGCTATCTTGTTTCCTTTCTTCTTTTACTGACATATAATTAGAGCTAGGAATAAAGGCATTTTGTTTTTGACTAGTGTATGTTTGCACTACATAGCAGTTTCTTTCATCTTGGGCAACTGGTATATATTCACGTTGCATCTTAATCCTTCCTCTTCCCCTCTCTTCCCTCCCATGTCCCCAGCCTAGAACCCCTCCCACTCCACAAAGTCTCCTTCACTGTTTCCTGTTATCTTTCCTTTATTTTGCTCGTCATTTATATTTTGGACTTTTCGTATAAGATAAACTATATGATATTTAACCTCTGTGTTTGATTTAGTTCACTTAGCGTTATGGTATCAGGGTGCATTCATTTTTCTAAAAATTACTCAAATTTATACTTCTTTATGGCTCAGTAGTAAAGTACAGGCATTTTAATCACTATTATATCACCAGTATCTACAATAGTGTCCTAAAAATAAGTGCTCCAAAATACTTCTTGAGTGAAGGATGCACAAAACCACATGAATAAATGGGGTATACCATGTGCATGGAGGGGAAACGCTGACAACATAAACATGCCAATAATCTCAGTTTAATTCATAAATTTAATAGGCTCTTCACAGCCAAATAGAATGTTCTCACAAGAACTTGGCAGGATAATTCTGAAATTGATGTAGAGGAATGAATACTCAGGAATAGCCAGTCCTGAATTATAGTCTATCAAATGTCACAGTGTATTATAAAGTATACAAATTAATAACACATGAAATTGATTCAGAAATAGACAACTTGACTAATTAAACAGAAGACAGAAACGCGGGTCCATTTCATGTGAATATTTTTTATGTGAGAAAAAATTCACATTTCAGATTAGTGAAGGAAAGCTTTCATGCAGCTAAGTTTTTAAAACTCAAAAATGTAGGGCCAAGGATGTAACTCAGCGGCACAGCGTCTGCCTGGAAACTGTGAGGTCCTGAGTTTGATTCCAGGTACCAAAAAAAACACCTCGAAATATAAAGTACTAGCCAGGCATGGTAGTGCTTGCCTATAATCCCAGAACTTCAGAGGTTGAGGCAGGAGGATCATTGCGAGTTCAAGACCAGGCTGGGCTACAAAGTGAACTTGAAGCCAGCCTGAACTGCATAGTGAGACCCTATCTCAAAAAGAAAAAAGAAAAATTGAAGTCCTTTACACACATCTTTGTTAATGTACTTATAAAATATGGTTCAAGTTTATTTTTACCTAATCTTATTAAGGTTGTTGTGAGAGTTAAATGAGATGGTACTAGTAAAACAACAATAAAAAGTATTAAAATGCTCTTTACACAATAAGCATACAATTCTGTATTAACAATTATTTCACAGTTGTAGAGTAATAAATGAAAAGGAGTTGAGAGAAACCATCAAGCCCTATTCTTATTTGTGTTTTAGTCCTTATGATGTTTTCAGAATTAAATCAGAATCCAATCTTCTGCTCTGTTCTCTTTTGCTTCTGTTCTACCTTGATTTCTTTCAGTAACTCACTTTAAAATCAATCCTGCAAATACAAACAATTGACAACACCGCTAAATATAAGATTAGTGGGTTTTATAAGCCAGTATAAGGGTGGGAAATGAAGCTTGATATTTAACATTGAAATAATTTACAAGCAGTAAGGTCCATATTCCTTCAAGTTTCACACATTGGTGTGTTTGTCTACTTAAGGCTAAACCCCTGCTGAGAATAGAAATTGCTACTGAGATCAAAATAAGGTTTTTCTTCCCTTAAATTCAGTAGAATTACCTAACCAGTGTACCTATATTTCTCATAATATCTATGTGAAAATTACTTCTAAATTGGTACTTAGTTAATATTTCCCTCCTAAGAAGTCAAAGTGTTTAAGCAGGTGGAAAGGTAGATTTTCCAAGATAAATGAAGGTGCAGAATACATCTTATGCCTCTTCTTGGCCTTAGACATAAAATGAGCCATGAATAATCAACCGTAACATAAATCAAAAACAAATCACATATTAAATATGAAACTTTTAATATTAGGAGACTAAGCATGAGTAACTGATTCTGAATTTTACTTTATTTTTTATTTTAAAGAGCTTAAAAATAATTTTAAAAAATTAGAAATGATACAGAATTTTTAAAAAAGACAGGAATTCAACAGTGGTTGTTATATTGCATACTGTTGTCTTCAAAATAGTTGTTCAGGGGGCTGGGGATTTAGCTCAGCGGCAAAAGCGCCTGCCTGGCAAGCGCAAGGTCGTGAGTTCAGTTCCCGGTACCGGAGAAAAACCAAAAAAAAAAAAAAAAAATAGTTGTTCAGATTACCAGATATAAGCATGGAAAATTGGTCAAAAAATGTTAAGCAGTAATTGTTCCTTTCAATAAGCCAATAGAAATTAGTGGTACAATGATCTTAGCTATCCTGTGTGTATATATTTTCCCCTTCCTTCTCTCTTTCTTTTCTCCTTTTCCTCATCCCAGCTGTTCTTTCCTTTTGAGTAGTTTCTTTCCCTTCCACAACGTCTATTGTACCTTTCAGATTTTATTTACTCTTTTACGTTCTTACACCAGGGAGACAATACATTGTTTACACATGTGGGTCTGATTCATTTCACTTATGAGTATGCTCTCTAGTTGCATCCACTTACCTAACAGCCTCAAGTTTATCTTTCATTATAGCTGAGTAACATTCCGTTGTAAAAATGCCACATCTTTTTTATCCATTCCTCAGTGGATGGGCATTTGGGTTGTTTCCAAGATTTAGCTATTACAAATGGTGCTGCTATAAACATGGGCGCACATAATCACTGTGGTATGCTAATTCTGAATTTTAGATGACACAGAAATGGTTTGTCTAATTAATAGAAATTCTAAATTCAATTTATAGAGCCATCTATAAATATTATAGTACTCATTAGAAGCGAAAGAAGTGTGAAAACACCATAAAATCCAAGGTAAAGTGTTTTCACATATACTGGTGTGATAGATGTTGTCCACATGTCCTTCCAAAGCTTCACACGGCATTAGGTGGGGCTTTGTCAGAGGGGCTGGATCTAGAGTGTGTGATGCTGGGATTAAGGGTATGTGATTAGTAAATCAATCCACTGATTGGTTTGGCACAGTTCTAGGTGTGAGTGCTACCCGACCTAAGGACAGAAGGCAAGGCAGGTAGCCTAGATAGAATATAGAAGGAACAGGAAGAAGCTGCTAGGGTCCCCTGTGGCTTGTTGATTGCTTTGCTGCCTTCTCCTTGCAGCAAGGGTTTCTCCTCTGTGATGCCCCTTTGCCATGCCACTCTGCCTTGGAGCCAGCCAACTGTGAACTGAAACCTCTACAAACCATGCGCCAAAATAAACCCTCCCTCTTTTAACTTTCTGTGCCAGATATTTCGTCTGAGCAGAAGAAAAGTAACTAAGACAATAGGAAAGTACTCTTGTTTCTTCATAATTCATAATTGTTATCTAAGAAGATGTTTATCAAAGAATTTTATTCACTTTTCAAGCAACTATAGGCAGCAATATATCCCTGAGGTTAAAAAAAGAATTGTCCTTGGCTTTCTTCCCATAATACATTCTTGAATGGAGGAGCAACAGTGTTAGCCTGAAATCTCCCCAGCTACAATTGCTTGCCATTTGCATAAAAATCAAGAATTACTTCCCATGTCATCCTCAAGCCCGAGGGAATACCAGTAAAGAAAACATAATCACAGACATTCCAGTAATAGATATAATCAGAGGCTGAATTTTCAGGAATAGATGAACACTACTCTAATGTGTTTTCCTAAAATTGAGAAATACATCAAAAGTTATTATAAAAATTAAATTTGCTAATGATATATAAAAAGCTTTCAGATGTTAACCATATTCTTTCAACAAAAATAGGCATCATGAACCATCTCAACTGAGCTACCTGCAGTGAGTCATCTATATTTATGTTGGTCCAGTGTAGTCTGAAATAGTGTCACTCATGATTACATTTTCTGGAATTCCCCAAGCTATCCTTTTAAACTGAAAAAGGTACAATAAAGGAATACAGATAGAAGATCCCTCAAAGATTCAATATCACTGTACAATCCAGTTGCTGAATCAAGTAAACTGGATCCCTAGCAAAGAAACAGGTATTTAAAATAATGATCATATAAAATTTCACTACAAAGGTAGGCAAGGTATGTTGTGGCTTTACTATATGTGACCAGAACTGCTATTTTTAATTTCCTTGCCATTTTCCACTGGGGGAAAATGAAATTCCCTCTCTACTCCTTTGTGTTTCTTTCTCTCTTTCTCTGTCTCTGTCTCTCTCTCTCTCCCTTCCTCTCTCTCTTGCCCTTTCTCCTACCTTTACATGTATATAAAATATGTTACATGCGGGGCTGGGGATTTAGCTCAGCGGCAAAGCACCTGCCTGGCAAGCACAAGGTCGTGAGTTCGGTTCCTGGTACCGGAGAAAAACAAACAAACAAAAAAAAAAATGTTACATGCATGAGTTTATTTGAAAATATACAAAGGACATATGTAGTATCAGCAGGAAAAGATCATATAACGCCCAACCTTTGGCAAAGAAAACTAGAAGTTTAGATCATATTGAGATGTTAACAAAACAGGGGTAAAGTCCTAGCCTCTTTGCAAGGACTAACGAGCTACACTGATCTCCTTGTTATTCCTCAGAGATTAACATGGTGGACACAATCACCCAATCTCACCCAATCCAACCAAAGGGCTGTGCCCTTGCTGTTTACTCTGCTACAAGGTGCGCTCACCAAATTAGCCACACAGAAACTACCTGGCCACCTTCAAGTCTTTCCTCAAACTTTACCTTTTCATTCAGCACACCTGAACCCAACCCCACCCCATCAATGCTAGCCTAGAAAGCGACTTGAAATTAGGAACACTTCTAAAGACTGCCATCTGCAAATTAATATCATAATGTTATACAACTTTTCTTCCTTTGTGCCACTTTTCAGTTTAAGCATGCAGATATTATTGCACTTAAATATTTATTAGAATTTATCATGAAGCTTCTTTCTTGATTTTTTTTACATTCTAACTCTTACTCTTTAGAAAATTAGAAACATTTCTAAATTATATTTAGGTATCTGTTTATTACATTGAATGCATTAGTTTTAAATATGATAGTGTTGATGTGTAGAAATATGCATGTGTTCCTCATAATCTGGTAATTAGCTCTGTACAGTGCTGCCATCTAAGATCTTACTGAGTACACATAGCTCATAAGACACTTGCTATAATCTGAATGCTTGTGTTCACTTAAAATTGTCCCTCCTTTCACCTCCCCCACCCCCTCCATCCTCCGTATGGCAAGCAGCTCCTCTGCCACTCAGTCCCACATAGGGCACAAGGCAGAGGGGCAACAGTTCATGTTAATGGAAGACAACAAAGCAACAAGAGCAAAAGAGAGGAGCAAGCCTCTTTTCCTCCCTTATACTGTATGCAAGCGACCCTCTGTAGGCAGACCCCCTTGACCACATCATGCAGAAACCATAACAGACTTTTATCACTATTCTTTGCATTCTAATGACGAACACGTAGCAGGCCCCCAACTTATACTGATGAGAAACTATAGGTAAGAAGGGGAAATTGTCATTTCAAGAAACATTTATAAAGATTAGTTGTTTACAGAAGCACCAACATTTACGTAACAATAAATGTTTAAAAATAATACTAAATTATTTTCACTAAATATATTTTCATGTTAGATACTATGAAACCATTTGTGTATTTTATCTCATTTCAGCATACTGCAACTTTCATGAGAGTTGGCTAGCATAAGGCTTACATTATAAATGAGGAGTCTATGCTTTAGAAATGAGTACCTTGCCCAAAATCACCCCCATAGTGTATGTCTTAGCCAGGATTTGAATCCAAGTGTGGCTAATGTCCATGTTCTAAACCACAACCAGACCTATGATACTGGTTCATGGGGAGAAAAAAGAACAGTTAAAAAGAAGGACAACAAACTTCTTGAGCATTCAAATTTGCATACTGCATTCTTCGTGACTCTGTCAAACAATCAACATCTTGTTAGGGTCACACATCATTTTATTAGGAAAAGCCCAGTGTGAGAAGTAATTAACGTCAAGGGAAAAGCCCTGGTCCTATGAAGCCTTTTTATTAGAACACTAAAGCAATTAAGCTTATCGTAGCACTGAGAGTATTTTCTGCTTTTCTGATGAGAAAAAGAAAGAAATCCTTACTCACTGCCACGTGAACCTTTGCAAACCACCAGGCCAGTGAACACGACTGATGGGATCTGAGGTGAACACGTGCATTAGGAGGAGCAAAGCATGACTCAAGCGTGGGTCACACTAGCATGTCCTCAGTGTCTCCAGGGTGGCATGGGTGTGAATAAACACAGCATCTCAGAAAACAGTCTTCTCATCCCTGAAACCCTCAATCCCCAAAAAGCATGATTTATTCAAAAAGACAGAATGAGATGAAGGTAAAAATAATCTTGGAACTCTGAGAGGATCAACAGGCAATTTCCTATTCATTTGATCTCCTCAAAGAGTCCCAAAAGATCTAGTAGCAATTCATGTGGGCGGGAAAGAGGTTCATTTTCTAAAAATCCCAGAAATTGGAGTTTGAGGATTCACATCAATGAACTAGGACTACAAACTAACACAGAATCTCAGCTTATACTACTGTTTAAAATACTTCAATGCCAGGGGAGAGGATATGTTGAAAGTTAATGTCACAATGCTTTGTCATAGTTCGTGTAAGACCTGCTTTGCTCCCGTTACATATCTTTGCATTGTTGTGTGGCTTCTTTTGTTTTACATGGAATTATTTTTAAAGAGAAAGAACTCTGTTTACCTCATTACAAGAACAGAAATTATGTGCTTACTGCTCCCTACTCAAATATATCCTGGGAAGGGGGCAAAAAATGCATATACTATAGTGCCTTGTCAAATATGTCAACATATTGGCACAGGTGCTGATAATAACTTCACTATGTGATATCATATAAAGCCCATACATCTCTTTATGCTGCAGCAAAGTCTCACTTGAAGACAGTATTCTGTAAAGGACAGTGTCCTGTAAATGAGAAATTTATCTGCACTCAAATCCAGTATAATACCAAGCATAAAATCCTTTCTAATTGTACATGTAAAATCCTGCTTAATACTTGCTCTATTTACTGGAAATGAGATGAGAAAAGAATTTGCTCAATATGCCTGCCTGAAAATGGACCAAACATTCTAATGTAGTACTCTCTCACTGACCTATTTTCACAAATTCATTTAACTACTTGGACATCATCCTCTTAATTCTTAAAAACCAAAGCATACCCCACTTCTTAATATGGGAACATTCCAATGGTTCTTCTCTTTTAACATATAATTGCTTTGCCACTGAAATTCCTTCAAAAGACAGAACTAGAATCCGATTACTACAAGAAGGATCATATTAACAGTCAAAGATTCAGAACCTAATCTTTCTATCAAAAGGGAACACCCTTCAGTACAAGGCAAGCCATTTATCCTTCCTCTTTCTCTGCTTTTCCACCTATATAAGGATTATAATGTAAAAGCTCAGCTAAAGTATGTCTTTGACCTCAAACTCACCTATATTCTAATCTTTAGTACATGATTGATTTGAGGTAAATTACTTATTTTCTTCCTTTCTGCCCCTCATCTGAGAAATGTTTAAAAATAATGTTAAACTAGTCATCAAATTAAATAAGAAAATGTGAAAGTTCTTAGCAAGCTTTAAAGTGATAAACATATAACCAATAATTACAACTCTTGGCTCTGTGTCCTATTAGAAAGAAGCCATTTCTACAATGCTAGAATAAAGAAGATTTGGATAAGGATAGTACCAAAGCCAGGTCTCATAAAAGAAAAGATTTATTTGACTATATAAAAACAAACTATTAAAGCAAAGCTGAAGAACTATTTTGTTTTGTTGAAATCACATATCATAATATTGTTCATAGTGTTAATATTAAGAGCAATTTTAATGTTCTTCAATTTAGGATTACTTAAAATATGTACAGCTATATTTTGGAAAAACTATTTCCAAAATAATAAGATGGCTAAAAAGCTTATGTCCCTAATGTGTAAAAAAGATTATAAAAATAAATAAAAATGTAACAACATCCTAATAAAAATAATACAGGACCTCAATATGCAATTTGCAAAACATACCCAACCGGACAATAAATATAATAAATACATTCAACTGTATTAATCACTGAAATATTAGAAATAAAATCAGAACATTTTCAACTACCAGATAAGCAATGATATTTTAAAATGCAAATCAGCATTTTCAAGTTGTAAGGAAATGGGCATACTCAAAATATGCTGGTTAAGTGTTAGGTAATAAGAATCTTTAAGGTTAGGGGCTAGGGATTTAGCTCAGCGGCAAAAGCGCCTGCCTGGCATGCGCAAGGTCGTGAGTTCGGTTCCTGGTACCGGAGAAAAACCAAAAAAAGAAAAAGAATCTTTAAGGTTTGTTTTTACTATATACTCAAATAAAAAATATTCATAACCTATGTACTAATGATCCCACTTCTGGAATTTATTCCCAAATAGGTAATGGGTCATTTAACAAAAGTTTTGTTGAAATCACATATCATAATATTGTTCATAGTGTTAATATTAAGAGCAATTTTAATGTTCTTCAATTTAGGATTACTTAAAGTATGTACAGCTATATAAAGCAGGACTGTATAGCCATTTTAAAATATGGCACATACTTATACTAACTGCTATAGAAAGATATCCCCCACACATTGTAAGCATAGAAATAGATTTAAATATATATATATAGTCTCATATAGACACCATGTGTATACACGTATATGGCTATAGAGAAATATCAGAAGCATATTCACCTACATATCTCGGGCTTGCAACATCTGTTGATGATTTCTCATTTGAATTTTCTGTACTGTTTCATTTTTCTTCACAACTACATACTATTTTATAACCAGAAATAAGAAAATTATTTTCATTTTATTAGAAAAAAAAGTATTATAGCTACTTCCTCAGAGAGAATATTTTAATAATGACTGTTCTAGGTCTTTTTCTGTATGTCTTTTAACATTAGAAATGTGTCCTGGGACCCACAAGGATAAAAGGAGAAACAGAAAAGGAAATTACCACATTCACTGAGATGATGAAAAGGAATGCATCTCATATTCCTTCCCAGAACAAGACTGTCCCACCAACTTCCACAACTTAGTAGCTAAGTGGCTTTCAGCAAGTTACTGAATCTCTTAATAATCAACTTCTTCTCTTCAATTAAATATAGGCAATAATGTCTCTAATTGCCTAAGTTTATTATGAGGATGAAATGAGTCAATGTATGTAAAGCATGTAGATTCATAGTTGACATCTTCCATAAAGAATTGGCTGTTTACTGTGTAATGAGATAATGCATAGAATCCACCTGGCCCATCATAAAAGTACAATAAATGATGAATACTGCTATCATCTACCTACTTATTATGTGTCACCTAAGGACACCATGCAAGGATAAGTCATTTTTTCTATTTCAGAGTCAAATAGTCTATTGAATTCAATTCAATTTAAATATGGCATTTCCAAACTGAGAGTAGAGGAGAGGTCAGAAAAGACTTGGTACGGTGTACCGGACAGTCCAAGTCATAGGTCATTTGAGGTCGTCCAGTTTTGGCAAGGTGACATCAATTACTCTGACAAATCAATAAATTCCTGTATAAAATTATTACTAATACTTTGCATTTATACAGTGCCTGACAGCTTTTAGGGGCAGCCCATTCACTCTGCCAACTGAATGGGAGAGAGTAAACTCTGCTCAGCTCACATGGGAGAAAATAGTACAGGACCTAGAGACCAAAGAAGAGGAAGGTGAGTAGGAACAGAAAGCAGGTGATGGAGAAAAAGGAATCAGAATATTTACGCATATTCAGAGCAGCTCCCTGAGAAGACCCTACACTATCGCTGGAATTCCTCTGATGAACCCTGAAGAATTTACTCTGTATGCAATCAACAAAATGGGAAAAACAACCTCTGAGGGACTGACAGGTGGGGACGAATATGTTCATTTATTCCAACATACTGAGTGTGCTAAGTGCTAGATTATACTACATTACAAACCTTCCATGTAGCTTACAGTGTAATTCTCTGCCCGTTCACCTCCTGCTCCCTCGCCTGTGCCAAGATGAAGCATCTGAAATCTTCAACCCTCCAGGACAACTTGTAAACCACGAAATTCAGTGATGTTCTTCATTTTAAAAAATCATGAAATAAACTGATTTGGGCAGTGCTGATATTAAGAAATAAGAATGACAATGTTGAAAACAATATTCATAAATCATGAAATGTAACACACCAGCAATCTGGGAGGCTGAGACTGGAGAATCACAAGTTCAAGCCTAACATGTACAACTTACCAAATTAGGAGACCCTGTCATAAATGTTTAAAAAGTTAATAGAAGTTCTGGAGATGTAGCTCCATGTGAAGGCCTTTGGTTCAATTTCCAGTAACATGTACACATACACATACACACACACATACACACACACACGCACACACAAGAAATACCAATAAATTATTCAAATTTGTTAGATTTTTAAAAAAAATTTCACTTCCTTGTCTTCCCATAACTACTCTTAAAAAGTTATGCTATTAGGAATCCATTTGGAATGGAATTTATACCACTAAAAGAAAAATATTATCTTGAAATAAAAATAAAATTCAAACTATGAAGATACATACTACCAAAACTCACTGTCAGAGATTGAGCATGCCTTCATTTATAAATTTATGAAGCATTGTTATTACACAAAGAAATTATGCAAACAGCAAAAGAGCTTTTTGTCTCAATAAAGCAATTAAATGCATTAATTGCTCTGCATTATCACTTAAAGGCAGCACAATTAATTTGTCATTCCTACCAGTGCCTGTGTGCTTTTCTGGAGCTCTATCTTTAGCTCTTTAGCTACCTCAAAGTGCTTTCCAAACATTTATGTTATTTTTATCCTTTGTTGTAGAGCTGCAAAATACATTATATGGCAGACTGAAGAAGCTGACATTAGTTCAGAAACAAAGAAATGGTCAAATGTGGTTCATCATGTTCCATAATTCAACAAAGCTGTAGGAACACAAGGACTCATATTTCACTCTTTTGTTACCAAAAGCCTATTTATTAATCAAGGCAAAACTATGAGCTAAAATCTATAGCTTCTCTACATGCAAGAAAGATAAATTAAGCTTATTGTTTAAAAATATTATTCGTGTCTTGTGACTTTGTATGCATACCCTCAAGCTCCTTATGGAAAGGACAGTATCTGACAGACTATTGAGCGCAAGGAAGAAAGTGCCTTGGCTCCCACCTAGAACTGAAGGGTGATGGTGCAGAGTACGGAGATGACCTCAGAATGTCTTACCAAGTTTGAGGCATCCACATTCTGGGAAATCTCAACTCTAAGTCATATGATTTCTCATGATCATAGCAGTAAAGTTCCACACTTCTGGACACGGAAAAGCAGATGACCATTTCATAAAACCAGTGAGAGAACCACCCTAGAACAGGTCACTGCCCCTTTCAATGTCTATTCCCAAGACCCCATGAGAACTGACCTTGCTCTGAGGTCCCCCACTCTGGTTATGATCTGGTTGCAAATGGACAAGAACATATCGTTTCATCTGCCAGCCTTGTGGACCAAGATAAGATGAACAAAGTATATCTTAATTTGCTCCATTTAAACAGGGACAGAAATACAAGGCCTGCATTTTGAGTATTCTGAGCATACCAACACACTCTTTTGCTTAAGATCTTAACACAGGCTTGTGATGTATTCTTTCATTCGATTTCATAACAATTTTGTAACACAGGTAGGAGTGTATGATCATGTCTATAATCAGGACTCTCTGGTTTATAAAGATATAAGGTCATAATGGTACAAATTATATAAGTTTAGAGTCCCACTTATATAAGTACATTCAGGTATTTAAATTTTATTTCCAGATTCAACTCCATATGGTGGTCTTCCTTTGTTACATTTGAGGTTTTCAGGGCAGGAAAAGGGATTTTATTTTATAACCCTAGATCTATACCTATAGAGTTATACCTGTATTTGTATCTATAGCTACATTGAAATCCTTTTGTTTATGCATTTGTTTTTGTTATTTGTGTTTTTTTTTCTTTTCTCTTTAAAATGAAAAACCAAATTTACATGTATATACAAGGATAGCTGGGATAGGTGTATTGCTGATGCCTGTGGTTTATTGAAAGGAACAGTCAATGCTTAAAATTTTCTTTTCTCTTGACCAGTTTTGCATGCTTGAATCTGGTAATCAGAATGACTGATCTGAAAACAACAATATGCAGTGTAAGAACCATTGTTGAACTCCTACCATCTTGTATGGTGAAGCTCTGCATCATTTCCAAATTTTTTTTATTACTTGTTACTGTCTTTGATGGTTTGATCATTCTTACATTCTTACATCTGGTGGACTGAACAACTTCATTGAAGATAGCAGTAGGTAAGGTAACAACCATTGTCAGTACCTATCATTTTGTTTTGAGGTCATGTATTGTTTTTGTTGTTTTTGTATTGTTTTGATTTTGTCTTCATTGTTGTTTTGTTAGTTTTATTTATTTTTTAATTTTTAAGAAAAGAAAGGCAGAGTATATTAAGGCACTAAGGACTCAAATATATATACATACATATATTTATATTTTTATACATATATAAAAATATACATATATTTATATTTTATAATATATATGTATAGTAGATATACATATATATTTGAAATATGTCAAACAATTGACATAATGATTAATAGTTAAGATCTAAAAATTATTTCTGGGCTAAAGGTGTAGCTCAGTGGTAGAATGCTTGCCTAAGATACACAAGACCCTGAGTTCACACCCTGGTATTAGTAAATAAACCAATAAGTCTCTTCTTTTCAGTTGACCAAAATACGATAATTTTTTAAATGTGATCTGTCAACATGTTAAGCATTGGTTCTCCTAATATCTCCAATAAACATAATTGAAAAATTCTTCCACAAAATATTAGTGACTGAATTCAACAGCACATTAAAAAGAATCATCCACCATGATAAAGTAGATTTCATCCCTGGATGCCAGTAGGTTTCAACGTAAGTGAATTGATAAATGTAATATAGCAACAGAAGGACAAATCATGATCTCATCCCCAGAAATTCAGAAAAGGCATTTACCAAAGTTCAACACTCTTTCATGATAAAAATTTTCAGCAGATAGGTATAGAAAGAATGTACTTAGACATAATAAAAGCAGCACATGACAGACACACTATTAAATCAAGCTCAATGGTGAAAAGCTGAACACTTTTCATCTAAGATCAAAATAAGGCAAGGATGCCCACTCTCATCATTTCATTTCAACAAAGTACTAGGATTCCTAGCCAGAGCAATTCAGCAGGAAAAAGAAATAAGGCATCTAAGCTGGAAAGGAAAAAATAAAATTGTCCCCTTTGCAGATGACATGCTCTTACAAAGAAAAAAGTCCAAAAGATGCCACCTAAAAAAATTTGTTAGAATTAATAAACAAGTTCAGTATAATTTCAAGGCAAAAAATTAGCATGTAAAATCATTAGTAATTCTAAATGCTAAAAATGAGCTATCCAAAAAATAAAGAAAATAACTCTTCTCATGATAGTCTTAGAAAGAATAAAACAACAGATCTATGCAGTGAAAACTGTTAAGTGACTGATAAAAGAAATTTTAAATTTTAAAAGACAAATAAATAGGAAGATATCCTGTGTTCACAGATTAAATGAATTAATGTCAAAATGTTAATATGAGCTAAAGAAATCTTCAGATTCATGCAGTGTCTGTCAAAATTCCAGTAACATTTTTTCTATGTAACATTTTTTCACATAAATACAAAAAATAATAAAATTCATATGATCCATAGTAAACTCTGGACAGCTAAAACAATCATGAGCAAAAATTAACAAAGCAGGATAGATCACAATGTTTGGTTTCAAATTATAGCATGTTGGCTAACATCATACACATGTTGGCTAGAGGAATAGAACAGAGAGCCCAGAAATAAACTTCCACATTTACAGGAAGAGATTTTCAAGAAAGGCAAAAAACCAATGAGAAAAATATAGTCTCATCAATGAATCATGCTACATAACTGGATGTCCACATATAAAAAATGAAATTGAAACCTCATCCCACACCACACAAAAATCGATTCAAAATATATTACAGACTCAAGCATAGCAATTGCAACCATAAAAGCCCTAGGAGGAAAAGAAAAGGGAGAGGAGAGGAGGGAGGGTACTGGAGGGGAGAGGGGAGGAGAAGGGAGAGGAAAGAGGGGAGGGGAGAGGGAAGGGGAGGGGCGAGGGAGGAGAAAGAGGAATGGGAAGGGGGAGGGAGAAGGGGAGGGGAAGTCAAAAGAAAAACTCATTGAAATTGGTCTTGGCAATGAATTCTTGGATATGACACCAAAACAAAGAGCAAGAAAATTTAAAAACAAACAAGTGAGATCACATGAAAGTAAACACATCCTGCACAGCAAAAGCTATCAAAAAAATTTAAAGAGAATCTATAGAACATGAGAAAATTTCTATAAAACATGTAGATTATCCCTGGACCTTGCCGCTAGCTAGAGGAATGAGTTCAGCTCCTCCCTTCCTCCATCCAGCCCGGACAGCAGCTGCTGGCAAGTAAGCATCTGAGTTCAGCCCCTTCCTTCCTATACTGACTCAGGAGGGCACCACTGGAAAGAAAAGTCTGATATCCACCTCTCTTTCCCTCCACGGGTGGGAGCCAGGGCGCAGAGACCTGCAGGAGCACCAGCACCACAGTAGGACCCTGGTCAAGGTGCACAGGATGGACAGGCAGAACCACAGACCTTCAAATACCTCATGCAACAGTAACAATATGAGCCCACAGGTGGTAAGTTAGGAGAAGCAGTGCTGTGCTCTGGAACAAAGACGGGAGGTATAGAAGCAGAAGGGTAGGGCTTCTGCCTCTTCTTTTCTTATGTTTTCTTTTTCTTTTCTTTTCTTTTTCTAAGTGACTGGGAAGAACTACAGCCACAGAAAACTAATGCCATCCCCCAAATCCAGAGACAAAGATCAGACTCAAACCCAGCAAAAATCCACCTGCTGTCTTGGCCAGAATACACATTTCTGGGATCCAGCTTGGACCTACCACAGAATTATAGACACTAGAGGAACTTCACTACTGGCGTTTTTTCTTCTGATTGGTTTCCCTCTTGGTATCAGGCTGGATTCCTGTTTTGTTTTGTTTTTTTGTTGTTGTTGTTGTTTCGTTTTGTTTGTTTTTGTGGTTTTTGTCTTGTTTGTTTGTTTTCCCTTTCTTTTCTCATTTTCTCTCTTCTGTTTTTTTCCTGTTTTGTTTTTCTTTCTGTATGTTGTTGCTTTTTGAGTGTGTGAGGGTATTTTTGTTTACTGGGTTTTTTTCTTTTATTTTCCTTCTTTTCTTCCTTCTTTTCTCATTCATGGTTTAGACCTCTAACTTCTTTTTATTTTATTCTATTTATCCTCTTCCTCTCTTTAGCCAAATATCTCGCTTGCCTTTATGATACTTTCATGTGAGTAAGCAATATCTCTTCTCTTTCTGATTCACTTCAAAATACCTAGGCCTTCTCCTCCAATCCTTCCCTCATGTATCCTGCCATTATTCAAAACCTGGATGATCATCCTGTGCCCTCCAACCTTGCTCCTAACTACATTTAATCTCATTCATCTCTCATCTCACCCTCATCCTCTTTAACTCCCCCTCCCACTAACAGGGTAAAATCACTGTAAAAAGTGGAAAATTATTGCATACAAGTTTCTGGTATAAGTTGGGTTGTATTATATTTCTGTAAACCTTCTTCCTGTGGTTATAGATATTAGGCTAATAGTTACCACAGTTTGTCAGTAGCCAGGCTGTACTTGAGTCTATGGCTATTTCCAACTGAACTACTTTAACCAAAGTGTCATACATGCTATAACCAGTTTTCCCCCTTGTATGACAACCTGTGTTTATAAGGGGTCATAACCATCATCATAGTCCAGTACCAAAGGTATGGACCATAAGTCAAATAGATAACAACTCCTCAGTCTTAATATATTAGGAAGGTAAGTTCTTGGGATAAACATAAAGACCAAGACCCACCTATATCTAGAAGACATACAGAGGAACAGACACTTCCTAGGAAAGCCTCTAAGCCTGTGATAAGGTTATCTAACATAAAAAATAACAGAGGAAGCATATAGAGCTCCACATAACCATGACCAAAATAAATCTATACCAAGTCATATAATAGTCAAAATTCCAGAAATTCAGCACAAGAATAAAATATTAAAATCAGCCAGAGAAAGAAACATATTACCTATTTAGAGAAGCCCATTAGAATCACAGCAGAATTCTCAACACAAACCCTCAAATCAAGGACAGCTTGGGGAAAGGTATTTCAAGAACTAAAGGAAAACAATCTTCAACTCAGATTGATGTACCTCACAAAGTTATCTTACAAAATGATGGAGAAATAAGATAGTTCCATGACAAAGAACAACTGAAGGAATTTATGACCACGAACCCAGCTCTACAGAATGCTCTGAAGAACATATTAGAAAAAGATAACAAAGACTACAAACACATGAACCCCAATAAAAAGGATCCCCCAGGCAGGGCAAGCAATTAAACAGAGGATAAAGATAGGGAGCAAACAAGAGGAAAATAACATGAAAAAGAATACATATCAGGTATAAACTCCAACATAAATGATCTTAACTCACCAATCAAAAGAAACAGACAGGCAGAATGCATCAAGAAGCAAGACTCAACAATATGACGCATTCAGGATACACATTTAACCAAAAAAGTATTTCACAGACTAAAAGTCAAGGATGGAAAACAATTCTCTATGCCACAGGAGCCCAGAAAAAGCAGGAGTAGCTATTCTATCTGCACACAATGCAAGCTTTAAGCAAAAACTGATCAAAAGAGACAAAGAAGGTCACTACATAATTGTTAAGGAAAACTCCAAGAAGAGATAACAATCATAAATATGTATGCACCAAACACGGGTTCACCCAACTATATAAAACAAATATTAACAGACATAAAAACCCAAATAAGCACTAACACAACTGTAGTGAAGGACCTTAATACTCTCACAAATAGATCAAGTAGACAAAAACATCAACAAAAAAATTAGAATTAAACCAAGAACAAATGGACTTAGTAGATGTCTACAGAGTATTCCACCCCAAAACTTGAGAATACTCATTCTTCTCCGCTGCACCTGGGATATAATCCAAAATAGACCATATATTAGCTGACAAAACATGTTTAAGTAAATAAGCACTAGAAGAATTCAAATCAGCTGATGCATACTATCTGACCACAGCTCAATGAAACTGGAAATAAACAACAAAGGAAATCACAAAAACTATATTAACACATGGAAATTAGAGAACACCCATCTGAACAAACAATGGGTCACAGAGGAAATTAAACAGTGTATACAATTAAACAATATAACATACTGAAACTTATGGAACACAATAAAAGCAGTCTTACAAGGCAAATGTATAGCAATGGACTCACACATCAGGAAAACAGAACAAGTTCAAATAAACAACTTGATTTTGAACCTCAAATTTCTAAGAAAAGAAAAACAAATCAAACCCAAACTTGTATGAGGGAGGAAATTATACAGATAAGAGGAGAAATTAATGCAATAAAGACTAACAAAATACAAAGAATCAATGAATTGAAAAGTTGGTTCTTTGAAGGAATAAATAAAATTGATAAAAGATTAGCCAACCTCATCAAAAAGAGGAAACAAAAAACACAAATTTAAGCAATTAGGAATTCAAAGGGGAAAATCACAATGGATTCCACAGAAACCCAGGAGATCATCAATACCTACTGAGAGAACCTATATTCTAATAAGATAGAAAACACAGAAGAAATGCATAAATTCCTAGACACAATCGAATTGCCAAAACTAAATCAAGAAGATATGAAAATTCTAAATAACCTGATATCAGCCAATGAAATTGAAAATGTAATTAAAAATGTGCCAACAAAGAAAAGCCCAGGCCCTGATGGATTCATTGAATTCTACAAGAAATTTAGAGAAGAAATAATGCTACTCATGGTGAAACTCTTTAAAAAAATTGAAAGGGAAGCAGTACTTCCAAAATGGTTCCTAAAAGCAAGCATTACCCCTATTCCAAAACCGGAGAAGAATGCAGCAAAAAGAAAACTATAGCCCAATCCCCCTAATTAACACTGATGTAAAAATCCTTAATAAGATACTGGCAAACAGAATGCAGCAAATCAGCAAGAACAATATGCAACATGACCAAGTAGGATTCATCTCAGTGGCGCAGGGAAGGTTCAGTGTATGCAAATGAATAACTGTAATATACCATATGAACAGAACCGGCGCCTTGCGCCCAGGCAGCGAGTTCTCCGGGAGCTGCAGCGCTCCTGGGTCCGAGTGTGGGCCGGACTCATACCACCGCGATTCCCAGCCGAAAAGCG
>NW_004955466.1:6843537-6850020 GCF_000276665.1 Chinchilla lanigera | reverse complement strand
ATTGTCTGTATTGTGCTTGTGATATGTTGTAAAATGTTGTATGTCTGTTAATGTTTCCCTCCTTTTATCCTTAAAATAAAAAAAAAAAAAACAGAACCAAAGACAGAAATCATATGATCATGTTAATAGATTCTGAAAAAGCATCTGGCAAAGTCCAACATGATAAAAACCCTACAGAAAATTGGAACAGATGTGATTTACCTCAATCTTACAAAAGCCATCTATGATACACTAAGAGCCAACGTCACACTAAATGGACAAAAACTGGAAGTTTTTACTTTAAAAATCAGGAACAAGACAAGGATGTTCATCACCACTGCTATTCAGTATAGTTCTAAAACATTACCCAGAGCAATTAGACAAGAGGAAAAAGAATAAAAGAAAAAAAGCTAAGAAAGGAAGACAAATTATCATTATTTGCAGATGATAAGATATTCTACATAGAAAACCCCAAATACTCCTTATCCAAATTCAGCAGTGTAGGGGAAAACAAAGTAACACTCAAAAATCAATAGCAATCCTCTACAGAAGCAACAAAGTCAGAGAGAGAGAAATTAGGGAACTGACTTGGACTTTTCAGCAGTGCTGAAACTGTTAGGGCTTTGGCAACTCCTAGAGATGAAATAAAATGTCTTTTGCAGAAAGTGATGTACATGAGTCTTTGGGGGTCCAGGGGTGGAATGTTATGGTTTGTGTCTGAATGTCCCCTCAAAGTCTCAAGCAGTCATAGGGTGGGCTTCTAGATTTTATGATCGATTCATACTGCAAAGTTGGAATTATGGATGTGAATGCTACACCTGCCCTGAGGCAGATAGTTTGCATACAATATAAGGCAGGGAAAGAGGTGCTTGCTGCTGCTCCTCCCTTGTGTTCTTATTGCTTTTGCTGTCTTCTGCCACCATGAATGGTTGCCCTGTGTCATGTGCCACTCTGCCTTGGAGCCAGCCAAATATGGATTGAAACCTCCACAAACTGTAAACTAAATAAACCTTTCCTTCCTTAATTCTGGGTGTCAAGCATTTTCTCTCAGCAACAAGAGAAAGGTAAACAAGACACTCATCCAAATTCAACAGTGTAGTGGAAAACAAAGTCAACACTCAAAAATCAATAGCATTCCTCTACACAAACAACAAAGTCAGAGAGAGAAAATTTAGGGAATGCATACCCTTTACAACAGCATCTAAAAAAATGAAATGTTTAGGAATCAATCTAACAAAGGATATATAAGATCTGTACAATAAAAATTACATTACTCTAAAAATGGAGATCAAATAGGATGTCAGAAAATGGAAAGATATCCCTTGCTCTTCGATAGGAAGAACCACCATAGTGAAAATGGCCATATACCCAAAACTGCTATACAGACCAAATATAATCCCAATCAAAGTATCATTAACATACATCTCAGACCTAGAGAAAATACTCTTAGAATTCATTTGGAAACAGAGGAGATCTAAAATAGCAAAAGCAGTTCTGGGAAACAAAGGCAAGTCAGGGGGCATCACAATCCCAGACCTGAAATTATACTGCAAAGCTACTGTGATAAAATCAGCATGGTACTGACAAAAAAAAAAAAAAAGAAAAAGGCCTGAGGATCAGTGGAACAGAATAGAAACTGCAGACACAACACCAAACACTCAGCCACCTTATTTTTGATGAAGAACCCAAACATGTTCACTGGAAGATAGTCTCTTTAATAAATGGTGCTGAAAAAACAGGCTTTCCACATGACAAAGACTAAAACTAGAATGATGTCTACCACTATGCACTAAACTCAAAATGGATCAAAGTTCCAAATATTAAAATAGAAATACTAAATGTACTGGAAGAGAAAATGGGTAGAAATTGTGAAGACATACATGTAGGCAGAACTTCAAGAACAAAACCTAGACTGTGAGGAAAATAGTACAAAGACTAAATAAATGGGATCTCACCTTATTAAAAAGCTTTTGCACAACAAAGGAAACCACTGATAGAGTGAAGCAATAACCCACAGAGTAGGAAAAAATTATAGCCAATTATCCCTCAGAGAAAGGACTTATATCTAGAACAAATAAAAATTGAAATGAAATCAGACCCCCTACATTAAAAGACCCAATCCAAAAATGAGCATCTGAGATGAACACACATTTCTCAGGTGCCAATACAAATGGCAAATAAATACATGAAAAACTATTCAACATCATTGGTCATTCAAGAGATGCAAATTAAAACAACACTGAGATTCCATCTCACCACAGAAGGAATGGTTATCATCAAGAAATCAACCAATAACAAATGCTGGTGGGGATGTTGGGAAAAAAGAACCTTTCTCCACTGTCGGTGGGAATGTAGACTGGTGCAAGCACTGTGGAAATCAGCGTGGAGATTCCTTTAAAAACTTGGATTAGAAGTCCCATTTGACTCAGGTAGTCCCCTTCTGAGTATCTTCCCTGAAGAATTAAAAACATCATGCCACAGTGATATATGTCCACCCATTTTTATAGTAGCACAATTTGTAATAACTAAATCTTGGAAACAACCCAAATGGCCATCAACTGAGCAATGGATAAAAACCATGTGAGATTTTTTTCAATAGAATACTCAGCTGTAAAGAAGGACAAACTGGAGACTTTTATTGGTAAGTGGATGTAACTCAAGACTATACTCATAAGTGAAATAACTCAGACCCATATGTATAAACATGTATTGTCTAATAGTGTGAGAAACTGAATGAGTAAATAAAATCCATGTACAATAGATGCTGTGAATCTGTGTTTGTTGAATCCATGTACAATGTACAATAGATATTGTGAATTGGGAAGAAAATGTTCAACACAAAAGACAAACTATGATGCAGGAAAGGGAAAAGACGGAAGAGAAAAAAATATTTATGCACAAGATAGTTAAGATAGTTATACAGCTAGTTTCTCTTAATCCATTGAAAAGAAAGGTTTGTACTAATATTATTTGGACAAGACAACATGCCTATACCTTGTATTCTGAATAACTGCTATGAAGACAATATGCAATGTATTAATTACTGTAACTCTCCTACTAACCTGTTTTAAAACTCCGTTTTATTATTTTTACTTTTTTCTCTTTAAAATAAAAACTAAAAACAAATCTATCCAACAGGGGATTAACATCAAAAGTACATAAAGAACTCATACAACTCAACAGCAAAGAAACAGCTAAACCAATTTTAAAATGGGCAAAGAACCTAAATAGACATTTCTTAAAAGATATACAAATAGTCAATAGCTATAAGAAAAGGTGCTTAACTAATACAACAGAAATGCAAATCAAAACCAGATTAAAATATTACCTCACACTTAGTAAGACTGATAATAACAAAAAAATCAGTATGTGAAGAAAGAACATCAGTACACAGTTGGTAATAATGTGAATTAATAGATCCATTATAAAAAATATAGAAGGTCCTTACAAAATTAAATGTTGAAGTACCATATATGTGATACAACAGACTCAATTCTGGGTATTTATCCATAGGAAGTAAAATCAGTATGGTGAACAATATCTGCACTCCCATGTTCATTTCAGCAATATTTACAATACTCAAGGAATGGAAAAAAACTATGTCCACTAACAGATGAATGGATAAAGAAAATATGATATATGCACATAAACACAAAATGAAATATTATTCAAACTTTGAAAAAGAAGAAAATACCACCATTTGCAAAAACATGGATGAACCTAAAGGACATTAATGTTAAGTGAAATAAGCCAGTCACAGTAGGACAAATACTTCATGATCTCACTTAATATACAATCTAAAACAGTCAAGCTCTCTGAATCCAGGTGGAATGAGTTATGAGATGCTGCAGAAAAGGAAAAAGAGGGACATTTGATCAAAGGATGCCAACTTTGACCTGTAAGATAAGTAAGTTCTAGAAAAATAATGTACAGTATGCTGTTCATATCCAGTAATAATGCATTTCTACCTGAAATTTGTTAAAAGAATAGATCTTAAGTATTCTTACCAAACACATACAAACACACACACACACAAAAGGTAACAAGAGGTGATATATTTGTTGATTAGCTGTATCTAGTAATCATTTAACAATGTGTACATATATTCAAATATCAAGTTGTATGCTTTATATATAATTTAATCTGTCAGTCATATCTCAATAAAGCATACAAATACTAAAAAAAATTTTAAAGGACTGGTTGCCTCGGCCTCTGTGGGTTGGATTATGCTGGTTAGCCAGAATTTAGAACTAACAGAAAAAAGGAGCAACTACTATACAAAAGACTATTTAACTGAAAGACATATGCCTTCTCAGCTCATTTCAAAGCTAATTAAAGCACACATTCATTTTAAATTGAAAATAAACCACAAAGGGGCTGAAACAAACTAATGTATGGCATTAAACCATATGGTTTTCTTTGTGCAACCATAGCTTGCATGTTTAACTTTCCGTCTAAATGTTTCCTCCTCCTCTTTGAAAATTCTCCAAAAGTACAGTTTTATTTTTTCTCTTGAATAACATAATGAATATTCTTCAACATTAGATTTGTGTGAGCCTAAACCATATATTTATATGCAATGTATAAAGTATATAGAAATAGAAATATAAACACATATTCATTCTACATTTCACAGTAGAAGACAGCAAATAAAATAAAAATATTTGAGTGTTAAAAAAAGAAATCCTCATATTAAGAAAGGTACATCTGGAACAATCAGAAAAGAGACCTTACAGGTCCTGGCATTTCATGGGAATGCGTAAACAAGGGGCATAGATAAGGTTTTCGTTTTCCTAGTGCAGACATTCTTTTAAAAATGACAGAAGTCAAATACTGATCAATACTGAACAGATACCACACAGTAAACATTTGAAAAATGCTCCATGAAGAAAATATTGCAAGTGGATGGTGCACAAGGAAAAAAGGGAGGAGAGCGAAAGAAAAAACAGGGAGAGTGAATAGAAAAGAGTTCAAAAAGGCAAGGACAGGTTTGACTCCACTGTAAGGAATTAAAAGAATCGATGCTAGGCCAGGTATGGTGGCACACGCCTGTGATACCAGCACTCGAGGGGCTGAGGCAAGAGGATCTTTGTGAGTTTGAGACCAGCCTGGGCTACAAAGTGAGCTCAAGTTCAGCCTGAGTGGCATAGCAAGACCCTGTCTCAAAAAAACCAAAAAAAAAAAAAAAAATCAGTGCTATAGAGCCTGATAAACTAAGAATGAACCTTCACATTGGCTGGGGTAAATTTAACACGATCTAAAAGTTTGTCTATGTTGGATACAATTTAAAAAGTAGTAGATATATCAAAACACTAATGAGCATTTTTCTATACAGTTGCTTTTCCACATTACTAAAGAAACGTAAAGTTCCCCGCAAAACTAATTCTTCCAATAAAAATGAGTGCTACTGTATTAATCTGTATGGGTTGCAATAACAAAACTACTGAACAACTTAACAAAAATGTACTTTTCAAAGTTCTGGAGGCCAGAAGCCCAAGATCAAGACACCAGCATGCCCGGGTTCTGTGAGGGACCTTCTCTTGGCTTGCAGATTGCTTTCTTGCTCACTGTATCTGCACTCAGTGGAGGGAGGGCCCCAGTCACTCTTCTTCCTCTTATAGGGATGCAGTTTCCATGACATCCAAGCCTGAGCTCTTACTTCCTGAAAGGTCCTATTTCTAAGACAGTTAAAGGGTGAAAGTTTCAATATATAAATCAGGGCAGAGGCACAATTCACTCCATGGAACCTTCTTCCTTGCCTTTGGGTCAGTGATAATGGATGACATGATACACAAATTCTCAACTCCTGCTCACGCCCGTCCTACATTTCACACAGAATGATAGTCACACTACTATGTAGATTATAATGGTCACTGCTAAGAGACCACAGAAACCTCTAAGAAAATAAATAGACTAACAAAGGAAGAAAAAACCTAACAACAAAAAACAAACTATTCAAAAACAAAGGACCTGAATTGGCTTCTGGCTGGCTAGCTTCCTGCCTGCTGGCTCCCAGAGGGTGGGCCCCCAGCGCACAGGGAACCTCGGGCAGGGAGCGCCAGTCTTCGGACCGGTGACTCACTCCCGGCCTCATCGTTCCCCGGAAGGAGGGCTTCCGGTGCACAGGGAGCTGCGGGTGGGGAGCGCCAGCCTTCTGGCTGGCTAGCTTCGTGCCTGGTGGCTCCCAAAGGGTAGGCCCCCGGCGCACGGGGAGCCTCGGGTGGGGAGTGCCGGTCTTTTGGGGTCTTCGGACTGGCGACTCACTCCCGACCTCATCGTTCCCCGGAAGGAGGGCTTCCAGTGCACAGGGAGCCACGGGTGGGGAGCGCCAGTCTTCCAGCTGGCTAGCTTCCTGCCTGGTGGCTCCCAGAGGGTGGGCCCCCAGCACATGGGGAGCCATGCGGCAGTGAGCGCTGTTGTATGCCAGCCCTTAGGCCGGCCGCTGCCGCTCAATTGAGATCTATCATGACACAGAGAAACAGTGACACAATTGGCCCACCATGC
>NW_004955466.1:6801374-6842261 GCF_000276665.1 Chinchilla lanigera | reverse complement strand
ACAACAACTCTTGATAATCTCCTACCTCTTTTGTCTCTAACTCACTATTATTTGTCTATTTGTTTTACTGAGAAACTATTTTGTAGATAATAATATGTAAAACGATAACCGTAGATAATTTCCTACCATTTTGTCTGTAATTTGCTAAGTTCCCCCTATTATTATGTTATTCTTCTTTTATTCTTTAAAATAATAAAAAAAAGGACCTGAACTGACCTTTCTCTAAAACCATACGAATATGCAAATAAGTAATAATCATGAAAAAAATCATCACTTATCACTAGGAAAACTAAAAATAAAACAGCATTAAGACACCAGCTCATGCCCATCATTTTACAGTAGCCATTTGTAATAGTTGATACATTGTGTCAGCTTGAGAAGTTTAGAAGCTTAACTCAGCAGAGAGCCAAGGTCTTCACTTTGTAAACATCCTCATCCTGTGCAAGAAATGGGCATGGTGATGGCATGAGCACTACACCCACCCTAGGGATGCCAGCCTGCTTATACTGTAAGGGAAGAAAAGAGGCTAGCTCTCCCCCTTTTCTGGTATTCTTGCTTTGGCTGTCTTCTGCCACCTTGAAGTGTTGCACCCGTGCCACGCGACCCTGCCTTGGAGTCAGCTCATTATAGACTGAAACCTCTACAAACTATGAACTAAATAAACCTTTCCTTCCTTAATTTTGAGCATTAGGTATTTTGTCTCAGCAATGAGAGAGAAGTAACCAAAATGGAATTTGGTACCAGGAATGGGGTTGTTGCTATAACTGTACCTGCCATGTGGTTCCAGAGCCTTTGGCAATGGCTTATGAGAAGAGTTTGGAAAGGTTCATAGATGTTGCCTGAAAGAGTTGAGCTGGAACACCTTAGGCTGTTCTGTATGGAGATTCTGGTCAGAGCTGAGAGTATAGCTAGACCACCTTAGACGGTTCTGTATGAGAGATTCTGGTCAGAGCTCAGAAGACCAGAAAAAACAGTAAAGACCAGACTTGGGAGGTTTCTGCTGCAAAGAAGGACAATCTTGACTGCTGGATGCCAGAACATATGTGTTATAGCCTGGCAGAAAGTGTGTGTGCATTTTGCTTGTGTCCAGACTGCCTAAGATTGAGTTGAAGGGCGGTGACTAATTCATCTGGTAGAAGAAATTTCAAGGCAGTCTAATGCTGAGGCAGTAACATGACTACTGTTGGGGGCTTTTAGCCAGATTTGTGTTGCAAATCAAGAGCAAAGAGCCCAGCAGGATGATTTTAAAGGTTGTGAGTTTGGTAAGAAAGGAAGCTCCAGTGAAGCTGTGGACTACAAAGATATAGAAGAGGAGATCTCAATTGATGAGAAGGAACAAGAGAATGCAAAAGATGTCCTGAGGGCATCACAGGAAGCAAGTTTCCACCCTTTGCAACCTTAAGGCTGCAAAAGTGAGAGACTTTGCTTTGAGCAGAAAGCCAGAGAACCACATTCCAGAATGGCAGCACCATAGAAAATTTGTTCCTTAGAATTGATTCAGAGTGCCCAGCAATCCAGGCACTTGACTTGTAGAGCCAAGAGAGAGGAAAGCCTGGCCACTGCTTCAGCTGGCAGCAGACCTTGGCATCATCCATGTGGCACTGGTTTTAGGTGCATGCAGAATGCAAGAGTTATGGTCAAAAAAGGCTTCCACCTCAATATCACAAGGTCTGGTAGGCCAGGCAGTGTGCCCCTGAGAGGATAGTGTATGAAGCCGTGAGCATAAAGCTGAAGGTGCAGTGGAGACCCCAGAAGTTTGGAAAAGCCAGGAAAATTGATCATCTAAGGAAAGCTACACAGAAAGAGTAAAGCATGCCTAAGAAAGAAACCACGGGAGCTATAACCACCAGAAGTGCCACAGGGGTGGAGTCACACAAACACTTTGGAGCTCACAAATTGCCACAGATTGTTTCAGATGCTGGACATAGAACTATAGGACTTAATGTTTTCCCTGCTGAGTTGTGGGCTTGTTTTGGCCCCAATCCTTTGCATCCCCATTTGCAACTTTTGGAAAGAAAATGTTTATCTTGTTCCACTGAATGTTGGAAGTGTTTAACTAATTTTTCATTTGTACAGGGACATGTAGGTAAGAGTATGCCTTACATCTCAGAGAAGACTTGTGACTTGTGACTTGGACATTTCAGCAATGCTGAAACTGTTAGGACTTTGGCAACTCTTACAGATGGACTAAACGTCTCTTGCATAAAAGAATGTGCTTGAGTCTTTGGAAGGGTGGGGCACCAGGGGCAAAATGTTATGGTTCTAATGTAACATAAGACTGACAGATTTAATACTGGTTCTTACAGATTGTTAAACCTGTGTTATGATGTTCAAGTGAAATGATAAGAATAAGCATGTCTCTGTATCTAGAAACCAGTTTAAAGAAATGTGTCTGGTTGCCAAGTTGACCAGGGGTGGATTGTAATGGTTGATTCACTGTGTCAACTTGAAAAGTTTAGAAGTTTAAGTGACTCATCAGGGGGCCAGAGTCCTCAATTTGTAAACATCCTCATCCTGTGCAAGAGGAGCAAATGGATATGGGAGTGCTACACTCACCTGGGGGGGAGGGGTAGGCTGCCTACAATGTAAGGGAGGAAAAGAGGCTTGTTCCCCACTTTTTGCTCTCGTTGCTTTTGCTGTCCTCTGGCACCTTCAACTATTGGCACTGTGCCATTCCACCCCACCTTGGAGCCAGCTGATTATGGACTGAAACCTCCACAAACTGTAAGCTAACTAAAGCTTTTCCTTCCTTAGCTTTGGGCATCAGGTATTTTGTCTCAGCAATGACAGAAAAGTAACTAAGACACTATCTTAATACCAAATGTTACTGAAGTTGTGAAGAAATTGGAACACTTGTTCACTGTTGGTAGGAATGTAACATGGTATAGCCACTGGGGAAAATGGTATAATACTTCCTCAAATAATGAAAATTAGATCCAGCTTTTCTACATCCAATTTCATACCCAAAAGAATCGAAATTCTCAAAGATATATTTATATACTCATTTCCAAAATACCATTATTTACAAAAGCTAAAAGTTAAAGCAACCAAGGGTCCATAGACAGATGGGTACATAAACAAAACGTGGTACATACATACAATGGAATGTTATTCAGCCTTAAAAAGGGAAGAAATCTTGACCCAAGCAACAATATGCATAAGCATTATGCTAAGTAGAATAAACCAGTCACAAACGACAATCATACTACTCCGTCTATAATAAAGTACCTAGAGTAGCTAAATTCATAAAATCAGGTAGTAGAATGATGGTGGCTAGACCTGGGAAGAACAGAGCTATTATAGTTATCATCTGATGGGAATAGAGCTTCAGTTTTGCAAGATGGACAAGAATAGTTAGGATAATTATATAATATCATGAATGTATTTATTACCACTGAACTATACACTTAAAAATTATCACAACAGTACACTTCCTGATATGGGTTATTTTAACACACACTAAAACACGGGGGTAGAAAATGCAACATTAATAGCTAGTTAGTTCATATATTCTGGATCAACCAGATCTCATGAAATCTGAAAACTTGCCAATGACATAACTCCCACTTCCAGTCACATTTTAAGAAGACAGAACTGGCAAAATAATAATAAGGCAAGCCATTATAGTTTTTAAGAAAGAATAGGAAAATGTGGTAAATTCAATGGGAGTTTGTGAGCCGCACATCATTGGACAACATTGAGAATGGCTAAGCACCCACAAATAAAGAGTGATCTCTAAGATACAGTACATGGTCCCCCAGAAGTCACACGATGTAACATCATTTTTCCTTAGCAGAGTCATTATACTGTTCCCATTTACCTATACTGTACTTTGGTACAACATTGGTTAAGACCTTTGATGATACCCTAGAAGGAAGGTACATGGATAGATGTTCACGCAGGTAGGGGGGTTCTTAATTAGCTGCAGGACCTCACCGAAAGAGCATAACTGAAATTAATGAAAGCCTCAACAGAAGTTTTTAGAAACATGAACAACTGTTTGTTTAACATTTATAATGTGTCTGGTGTTCTGTGCATTTTACATGAATGATTTTTTTTTAGTTTTTCACAACAATCCTATGAAGTAGGTAATAACATTACCCACATTTTACAGATGAGGAAACTGAAGCTGACAATGGGTTGTAAGTGCTTTGATTCCCAAGATTATAGCAAATCTGCAAAAGGTCACCAGTGATTGGCCAACTGCAAAATTTGATAATCAGTTCCTGGATCTTACCCTGTTTAACCTATACATAGAACTCCCCACCACTGCTCACTCACTCCTCTTTCAAGTACTCTCTGCAACTGGCTTACAGCAACCTGATTCCTAGATTTCTTCTTGACTCATGGAGTGCTGCTTCTGAGTCTATTTGCCAGTTTCTTCTCATCTTGCTGACCACTGAATATTGGCCTCAGGGCTTAATGCTTAGACCACTTCTCCATGCAAAATCACAGCCCCATGACTTTAAAAATCACCTGTCGCAACAGTTCCCCAATGTAAGTTTCCAGCAAATCTTTCCCCCAATAGAAATCCAGATGTGTCTATTCAACTGCCTACTAGATATCTGCACTTTTATGTCTAACAAGTATCTCAAAGTTAGCATGACTTACAAGAACTCCTAATTCCCCAAACTCTTCACCAGCCCACAAATACAGACCAAACAGAGGTTGATGTCACCCTTGATTTCTGTCTTACTTTAACACTACCCCATATCTGATCTGTCATGAAATTCTGAACACCACCCCATATATGATCTATCACCAAATTCTGCTGGATCTATCTTCAGAATATAACGAGAGTCTCACCACACCATCTTTGTTGCTATTTGGTCCAGGCTGCCATCATCTTTCACTATGATTAATGCAATAACCTCCTTGAATGGGCTCTCTCCTAGCCCTACTTGTTGCCCTAGAATTTACTTTCCATGGAACACTGACAATGACTTTGTTAAAATAGGTAAGCTAATATCATTTTCTACTCAAAACCTCTAGAAGTACACATCCATAGAATAAAATGATCACTAGGATCCTGCATGATCTTGTCCCATTATCTTTCTGACCTCATCTCATGCCAATATTTCCTTCCTGACTCAAGTTCAGACACTCTGGTTACTGAAATTATAATGGAGACACAGCCTTTAATCACAACACTTTTAAAGCTTTCTTTTTACCACTAATTATAAGGATAATTTTTGTCAACTAGCCTTTCCTTATTTTAAATTTCAGTAAGATAATTTCTATCTGAAACCAAAAAATTTAAGGAGCCAAACAAGGAGACACTTCATCTCCATTCTGGCTTATCTATAGATTCATACCCTATAAGCCCATTTACTTATGGCTCAAGCTAGACTTTAAAGGTAATGCTTACATAACAATGTTCACAGGATACAGCTACCCAGGAATCTCAGTGAATTGGACTGAAAAGCAGCTTTCATCAGAGGCACATATGTTCTCATCCTACACTGGCGGCCTCCACGAAGTATTTCAATCTGACAATATTTCAGCTCAAACACAAACTGAAAAACACTAACAGCTTTCTCAGAAAAATTCCAAACAGTACTGTGCTGAAATCCCTGAAGACTGTAAAATGCTATTTATTAAAGGCTGATAGAAGAGGAATTTTAGCCCCGATTGCTTTAACTTTAGTCAATATTACTGAGAGAGCTTTCTCCTCTTGCTCCTTTATTGCTGACCACTTTTAGTCCAAAGAGTGCAACAGAACCCTAACCTTAAGAAATTAAAGATATTTAGGTCCAGTTTCATCCATAATCCTAGTAAATGCTACATCCTCCTTTAACTCTTAATTATAGCTCCTAGTGAAAAAAAGATCACTGACTTAACCTAGCAAACCAAAAAGTATGTGATCATTTTTTTCTAATCTACATAAGGGTTGTGGAAAGATGTTCTGCTGGAGATGGGCTTGAGGAACGATGCAGTGATCAACAAAGTCTTTATCTAGTATGTTGGCTTAGATCTAGAATGTGCCCCAACAGTCTCATGTGTTCAGCTGATGTTAATTAAGGACTTTTGGAAGGTGACTGGGTGATAGTGTGCTATCCTCATTAGGCAATGAATTCATAGCTGAATGTGCTGTTAGGAAGTGGGGCCTGGTAGGCAAAGGCAGGTCAATGGGAGTATCACCTGGGTGGGTATCTCTCCCTCTCCAGCTCCTCCTTCACACTGCTGTCTGGCTGCCATGGGTTGGGCAGGTTTTCTTCTGCCATACCATTTCTTCTTTGCCATCAGCTGACTATGAACTGAATTTTACAAAGCCAAAATAAATTTCTCACTCTTTGAATTTTGGGTGTCACCTATGTCCAAGTCACAGGAAAGTGCCTAAAACATGATAGAGAGAGAATGAACAGAGTGTACGCTACTGCACAGAACATTCGCAAATAGCTTAGAAGCCAGCCATAGAGCAAGCAGAGACACAGGTTAGATATACCTGACAGCAATGGACCTCTTAACAAAGTTAAAATCTTCCCTACTGACAAGCAGGTGGAGGCAAGTGGTAAATAATAGTGGTAAGTTTTTGGTGAAGAGCTACATTAACTGTAAAAGCAACAAAGGATAGAGAAGCAAGAGCCAGAACAATCAAGACAGCCATGCAGACATAGAAAGAGTCAGCCAAAGACAGAGGATTGACAACATGGATATATTTCTGATTCCTCTCAGAAGACCACAAAATAACAATGAATGAGTTGTTTGATGTCACATAAGCTTGGTGAAAGAACAACAGAAGACACAATAGGAACATAATTTGGAAAACACAGAGACAAACAGTAACTGACTCAGCAGAGTCAAGCGCGTTAACCCTTAAACTGGAAGGGAAAACTAAGAACCAACTTCATAGGTGCCACCAAAACTCCAAACACCCCAGGAATTGCCAGCATGAAGTACCTTGCACATTGGGGGAGCAAAGGTAGAGCAAAAATAGGAGGATTTATTGAATGTCTGTTTAAGAAGCAGATGGATACACACCTCATATCCCAGAGGCCCTCCAGTCAATTTCCTTCCTCACACCTCAGCAAAAAACTGGAGTCTCTGAACTTATTTGGGTTATTTTGTGGTAAATCCTTAATTAACATCAGCATTTTTGAGTCATTGCTTTTGGTCTGACAACTGATTCAGAGAGGAATTTTTCAATTTCCATCCTGAAGAATACAACCAGCTTTCTGGAAGTTGACTGGAGAACAGAGCTGAGGGTTTAACATTCAGTATGTCACCTTCCACATCGCCTCCATCTCAGTGTCAAAGGAAACCCATACTCTGCTGTTCCCTAAGTTCAGATCAGAGTTACATCATGGAGGAAAGTTCAGTTAGTAAGTTAAAGGAAGCACAGGGAAAGCTAAGATAAAGAAACTTAATGATCACCCTACCAAAAATATTAGAAAATAGTCACAGTATGCCACAGAACCAAGCTGTAAAAAGTGTTTGTATAATCTTGCTAAAGAAAAGACTATTACTTCAATCAACATTATGATCTAAATACCCTTAAAAAGACAAGTATTAAAAGGAATTTATGAGGGCCAAGGATGTAGCTCAGTGGCACAGCACCTGCCTGGCAAATGTGAGGTCCTGAGTCCAATTCCCAGTACCATTAAAAAAATAACAATAACAAAATAAAATAAATTTATATATGTAGTGATTTGTACCTTAGGTACAGGAAAACAGAAAGTTCAGTAAGTTTCTCTAATGTATGCTTATATGGTTTTGGTTCTTTGGCAGATAAGAACCATAAAATGGATGTTTGTATTTCTGATCTAAATTGAAACAGTCCCGACATTATGTTGCTTTCTATAGAAGAGAAAATCCAAACTGCATCATTAAATTCTATCTATGGTACAAATCATTTAAATTCCCAAGTCCTTTTTTTCTATTGCCAATGACCAAAAACATTAAAAAATAAAAAATTGGAAGTATTATAAATTCATTTAGGTTAGGGCTTAGTCATGATTGAGGAGACTGAGGATAAGGAAAACACACACACACACACACACACACACACACACACACACACACACACACACACCGAAGTATTTTCAGTCTAATTTCTCGTTCTTCCTAATGGCCTTTCTGTTCTCCTCTCCCTGAAACTAAGTCATTTTTCAAGAGTAATGTGTATACAGCAGAGAATAAAGAAAGCGGTGTAGCTTGGAGTTTCAAATTAGACATTTTTAAAGCCTATAGCCAAAACAATAATCTTGAAAGCATAGATTTCTCTTGAAAGTAGCAAGCCTTTGAGACTGAAAACAGAGGGGTGTGTGTGTGTGTATTTCGCTATTACTGTTAAAATCTTAGCTCTTTTCCCAGAAAACATGAGACATGCGAGGGACAGAGGAAGTGTCCGGGTGCCCACGATAAGAAGAGCTACACCAGACAGCAAAACACACGGAGGGAAACCCAAAGGCAGCACAGTATCTCATGCTTCCCATCCAGGACTTGGACGGAACAGATGCAGTGCAGCTACGGAACAGATGCAGTGCAGCTACAGGACAGACGTAACAGTCAAGGGCACTCCGAAAGGTGGAAAAAGGAAGAGGGCTCATAATCCAAAAATCAGACTTATCTTTAGATCCTTACATTGCACTATTAAAATGTAAACCCACCAGGGAAGTAAGAGGTGCAATTCAAAAATATAGTGCACCTTTTAAATTTTTTAAAATTAGAGTAAAATATACATTACTATTAATCCCCCTTAAAATATCCCACCTTGCTTCAAACACACTTCTCCCATCATTCTGCTACTTCCTGAAACAGTTCCAGAAGTCCTCTTTCGTGGATGTCTTTCATTGTACTGTCATGGCTGCCTCAATGTCTTGAATCAATTGAAGACATTTACCTTTCATGGTCATTTTGACATTAAGGAAGAGCCAGAAGTCACACGTTCCCAGATCCCATGCAAATAACGAGATGGATGAGGACACACCAAATTTTATTTTACAAGCCTGCCTTTCCTTACATAACACTGGGCAGCAGTGTTCACTGTGGTTTTTAATTGCATCTCAAAAAGACACTCACAAAAGGAAGCTTCCAGAACTGCTTCAGAAAGTGGGAAAAAACATGAGGTCAGTGCACCCAAAGCAAGGGTGGGTATTTCGAGAGGAATTACGGCAGTATGTCTCTTACTGTAATATTTTTTTTTAATTTAAACATTTACCATAGTTTTTATTCACCCCTTGTACTTAGAACTAATGTGGTTTTGTTTTGTCCTGAATTTATAACTCACCAAATATGGAGGCTCAAGGTCCATTCACTTTGTTAAAAATAGCTTCCTGAGCATCTACCGTGGTCCTGTTACATGGGGAATACAGACTTGAATCAGACAGCCAAGCTTCTTGCCTCTTGGGCTCCATTCTAGTAGTAGGTGGACAGTGATATATAAAGGATGAAGTGAAGAATGTATTTTACAGACCATAACCACAGGATAATGAGATGCAGAGTCACAGAGACATTTTAGAGGGACTCAGGAAAAGGACTTTATGGCAGTGAGCCAGAGAAAAGGTACTGTGAATCATCAATTCCTAATTATTTTTCCCAACATAGAGCTAGGGGAGAATGGAGTCCTCGAAGAATCGCTTCTTGTCATCAGCACCTGAGTCCTTCCTCCTCTGTCAGGCAGCAGCTCCGCTACAAATGCCTTCTCCACTCTCCCCTGAAAGCTCACCACTTATTTCTGCTTCGCGGAGACCAGGAGCCGGTATGACACTCAGCCCATGCTACAGGAGACCTGGAGGTTTCCGTCTCTTATAGAGCAGAGTGGCAGTTTCAGAGGAGCCTACCTATGGGACCAAGGATTTACAAAGCAGGATTTTATGGTGCGACTACCAGTGATCAGGGAAATATCAGAGAGTTGGCTGGATTTCGTTAAACCACTCCCATGGGAGAAACTGCTCAGTCTTACAGGAGAGCTGCCCTGGATCTTTCAGTGATTTGTGTCCAACATCACAGTTTTCAATACTGAAGAGAGAAAGAGTGGTGTGATCCAGCACAGTAAACTGAAAAGAACTAGCCAGAGAGGTGGGAGGGGAACCAGAGAGTGAAGCATCAGAGGAAATGAAGGCAGTGTTTGCATATGGATGAAACCTATCAGGGGAATCTAGTAAATGTACTCTGGTACTGGTTCGGGTGAGGCTTCCATCCTCAAGAGGAAATAAAGAGAATGCAAGGTCAAGCGTGTTGCTCACATCTGTATATGTATTCTTCTACGATGGAAGAGAAATGTGAGCATGTTTGTGGGCTGATGAGAAAAAGTGAGGAAAGGGTTAGAGGTGTGAATAACACAGAAGAGCACTACACTGGAGGATAAAAAATATGCTGCAAAGCAAATCTTTGCCTGTGTGCTGGACCACTCCACTGAAGCTCTGTAACTTTGTAAGTGTTCTCCCAACAGGAAACATGGCCAGCTCAGCTTGGCACCAAAAGCCTTAAAGTTATTAAGTTAATCTTTCTCTCCCCCTCTCCTCCTCTCTGTCGCTCTCTGTCTCTGTCTCTGTCTCTCTGTCTCTGTCTTCTCTCTGTCTCTCTGTGTGTCTCCTCTTCTTCCTCTCCCTCTCCTGATCTGCTCTGGACTCTCCCTCTCCCCCACTAATATTTTATGGGTCCTAAGCCAGAGTCTAACAGCTCTGACCTCTACCACTCTGAACCTACCTATTCCCTTCCATTCTCACTCATCAAAGTCTATTTTTCACAGAACATGTTGATCTTTATTTAAAAAAAAAGGACAAATCATGCCACTCTTTGACCCTAAATCTTCACACATTCCATCTGACTCAAAATAAAAGCTACCCCTCTGAGTGTTACGGTTGATACATTGTGTTAATTTGAGAAGTTTAGAAATTTAACTAAGTGACTCAGCAGGGGGCCAAGGTCCTCACTTTGTAAACATCCTGAGCCTGTGCAAGAGGAGGACACCCAGATGGTGTGGGCCGGTAGCCTGCATACAATATAAGGGAGGAAAAGAGGCTTGTTCTGCCCCCCTTTTTACTTTTGTTGCTTTTAGTGTCTTCTGCTGCCTGGAAGTGTTGCCCCTCTGCCATGTGCCACCCTGCTCTTGAGCCAGCTGAATATGTACTGAAACCTCCATAAACTATGAGCTGAATAAACCTTTCCTTTCTTAATTTTGGGCGTCAGATATTTTTGACTCAACAAGGAGAGACTTTAATTAAGACAATGAGCTAGAAGGACCGAGGTAATTTGCACACTAACCAGAAGCCTCCCTATCCTGATTTTGTGAGAGGAGATGCGAGAAAGAGGAAAAAAGTACATCTAGGACAGCTATCCTCTTTTTGTTGTTCAGATGAGTCAAAAAATGGCATCAAATTAGAGGAAGCAGGATAGATAAAGTGTGAGAGAAGAAGCAAGAGGAAATGTGAGAGCTGCACAAGGACAGCTCTCAGCAAACCATGGGTAGGGAGGCTGCAAGGAGCCTTGCATTCGGCTGTCGCTGTACACTCCACTCCTGCTGCTGCTCGGCAAGGCTGGAACAGAAAAAGTGGCAAGTGGATCCTGATAGAGAGTTCCAGGGTGTGGTAGAGCAAAAGGTCAAAAGGATGAAGGAATTCTGAGTATAACTGTTGCTGTTTGGTTAGGTACCATAAGAGAAGGAAGTTGCAGAGATGTATCAGTGAAGTGGGTCTCCGGGGGTCTTTTCTAAAAAGCTGACAGCCAAACTCACAGGCAGCCTAGAGTAAGAAATACCCCAAGGTCTGTGATGCTCACACCAGCCTCCTACTGGAAGAGTGAATACTGGACCTGCTCCTATGCAAACGCCTAACTAGATGCACACATTTAAGTGTCCTTGCCTTACGATTATTTTAAATGGGTGAAGTTCCTGAATTAGACTTCCACAGATTAAGACTTTTGAGGACTGTTAAAAATAAATTTAACTTTAAAGAAGGGAGGATCTGAAGGAGAGCTATGGAACTTGCTTCTAAATGAATAGCTATAGCGTCAAAGAGAATCTTTGAAGGCTCTCGTGTTTCCTGAAAGTCGACCTGAATATAGTTCCCGTTTCATAAAGATAAACTTATTTACCTAAAAGCAGCACTGTGCACCTGATACCTGACCTCCTCCAAAGGCCTAACACGGTCTTCACAACTCATGTAAATTCTGAATAAGTAGAAAAGAAGCAGTCACAGCTCTTAAACCTACTCTTAGAAACTTGCTTAGAAATTGCTGTAAAGAAAATCCTCTCTCTCAGCATAGGAGTGCAATTCCTAAATCCATGAAGAAAGGCCATTTATTTGAACAAATCCTAAATATATTCTTATGCAGCTTTATGAGTTCTTCAGCATGTGAAAAAAGTTCAAATATTTCATTTCAAGCAAAATTAAAATGCTGCGTCAACTGACCCTTGATACTATAAATGTGAGGACCGCTTTAAGTGTCCACTGTTTTTTTCTCTGGCAGAACATCATTCCATCTACTGGGTGAGTCTGTCCTGTGTAGTATACAATTTATTAGGAATCAAAACTAAATTTATTGGAAATCACCAAATCATCCTACAGTCACCAGAAAATAAAAGTTTCCTTTGACTAAAGTACCTGTTGATAGAAAGTGATATTTCACAAAAACTCCTCTCTAGGTCAATTTTATTTTCTATTTTATAAAATAGTTTGATGTTTACATAACACACCTAATAATTCTAATTTAAGAATATTATATTGAACTTTTTTTCAGGAAAAAGTAACAATATTGTCAATGACATTTAGCTTAATCTACCTCCATTAAGTTAATGACTAATAATAACGTTATTTTTCTTCAAAAAATGGTTTGGATTGTACTTGTCTCTCAACTGTGCAAGGAAACTACCTATGGAAAGTCCCCAGTGACTGCCCATTGCCGGCCAAATCTCCACCAACTTGCTGTCCCAGTTTCTTGTTGTTCCCCATTCCAGCTTGTGTTTCTCTCATCCACTGTTAGCAGCAAACTCTCCTCCTGAGACCACACTTTCTTTCCACCCCTCTAGATTCTCTCCTTAGCCCCTCTGTGGTTCTCCTTGCTCAAGTGTCCACTCCCAGCCATCTCCACTCCATCTCCTACATCCCCTTGACATCAGTTACCTTTTATACATTATGATTCCCAATGACAGCTCTCCATGCCTCACATTTCTGAAACACAAAACTATATTTCTAGCTGCCTCATAGGCATCTCCAACCGAATGACCTGCAGGAAAAAAGGCTGATGCTCTTCTAGCAGTATTACCTTTTCCCTCTTTCTGTCCCAGAGAAGTGCTATGTCATTCACTCAGCTGAATTTGGCAAAATATGCAATCCCTTTGGACTCTTCATAGTACCTTACACATTCATTTATTCACCAGTTACAACTTTAAAAAATGCTTCAGGAACTTCACATACAATATTGTCTTGGTTACTTTTGTCTCATTGCTGAGACAAAATACCCAATGCCCAAAATGAAGGAAGGAAAGGTTTATTTGGCTCACAGTTTGTGGAGGTTTCAGTCCATACTTGGTTGGCTCCGAGGCAGAAGATAACAAAGCAACAAGAGCAAGGGGGAATGGCAGCCGAACAGCAATGTAGCCAGAGCAAAAAGGAGGAATGGCAGCAAGCAGCCTCTTTCCCTCCCTTACATCGTAAACAGGCTACCCCCACCTAAGGGGCATGTAGCTCTCACATAATCTCCATGCCCTCCTCTTCCACAGGCTCAGGATGTATACAAAGTAAGCACTCTGGCTTCCTGCTAAGTCACTTAGCCAAACCTCTAGACTCCCCAAGTTGACACAATGTATCAACCATAACAAATATCTTTTTGGATACCACAAATAACTCTGCCACTATTCTCTCCACTTGATAAATGATGTTTTAGATGACTGTTATAAATTCTCAATAGGTGACATTAAAAAAATGAAAATAGTTTTGAAAGTAGTTTTGAAAGTAGTTTCAAAACCTACAGTCCTTCCACAAACCATAAATGACACTACACATGCCAAATCCGGTCTACCACCCACTTAAAGTTGTACTAACGCATCACCATACTCATTTGCCTTAGCCATAGAATAACAGAGATGCACAGCTGTAACAGAGACCTGATGGGCCACGAAAGCTAAAATACCTACTATCTGGCCCTTTAAAAGAAAATTGGTTTTCCAGCTCTAAATATATACCATCCTCCATATACCTCCCACCTGAGTTTATGTCTTCCTAGATTATAGCAACAGCTTCCTAAGCAGTTTCTCTGCCCACAGCCGTTGTCTTCTCCCATCTCTCTCCCACACTGAAGAATTGAATTCTTAATTGTCCCACAATCTTTATAATAAAAGGAACTCCCTTTATGAAACTTCCAATTCTCAGTTCCATGCTACCTCCACAGCCATGTAATGTCTACTTCCCACTGAAGCCAAAGTGAAATTCACAGACTTCCCCAGAAAAGCCAAGCTATCTCATTTCAATGTTTTTTAATGTGTGTTCTCAGTACCTGGAAAGTACCTACGTCCTACTTCATTTACCTACTTCTTTTTGAATTCTGAGCTTAAGGGTCACTTCCTCCTAAAAACCTTCCCGCACTCCCTGTGGCTAAACTGGGTGAACTTCATTCTTCATTCATTCATCACTCGGTCAGCTATCAACTAGGGTACAACATTTTGTGGTGATATACAATGAAAAACAGGAAGAAAAAAAGACCCTGGTCGTAAGAACCCAACTTCCAACTTCCTTCATCTCGTCAAAGTCGCAGATCTGAGCTCACAGTATAGAAATGAAAGTAAGATGGGGACCAAGATGGGGAATGCGTATGAGGGTGGAGATAGAGAAGAGCGGGAGGCAGAGACAGACAAAGAGATAGAGAGATGGCTCAGTGATTTTCTTGTCTGACACTCTTACCAGACCACAGACTTCATGGCTGAGAAGTATCAAATGTCTCAAACACTAATGCCAGCCAGAATACCCAGTATGCTGTGAATGAATTAAATAATTCTGAGTGATAAAGGACACAATTCCAGAGACCAAGACCATTGCAAAGAGTCCGGGCTAATTAAAAGGTCACTGAGAAAATTACTGGCCATTTGCTAGAAAAACTCAACTTGTACAGAATGTGGAGCTTGGAAAAATCTGACGAGGCATAAAACAAACATAAGTACAAAAGAAAACTCCTGCCAAAGACGAGTTTTATTTTAAATAAGGAACAGGGACAAAAGTGCACATCACACAGTCTTTTTTTAAACTACTGGACTGTACATCTGAAATACTAAACCATAAAAAGGTACCCATAACCCTGAACTCTGGGTTCCACAAAAAGTTTTTTCCTCATGGGACACTCAGCTCATTAAAGAAAAGATAAAAGAAAAGTCTTTCTTGCAAGCTAGGGTAAAAGCAGGCACAAAGAATTGACCCAGTTTCCAAAATAAACATTAGGCTTAAAGCTCTCCCCATCTGGCTAAAACTAAAACCAGAAATGAAAAATCAGCATGTTCACACTTCCTTCTCTACCTAAACCATGATAGCAAGGCCAAGAAAAAAAACGTAACATATAGCTTAATATTATCCCTGTGTTAAGTGTCATATTAAGATTTGTAGATTTTTTTAATATTGGAAAAGGGTAACAACTCATTGTTAAACCTGCCTGGACATCCATTTAGGTCAAGCATCCTCCAGGTCCCCATGGGGCATAATGTATATACATCTTCCTGGGCCCTTGTTATGGTTTGTGTCTGGGTGTCCCCCCCAAATCCTCACACAGTCATGGGGCAGGCCTCTAGATTTATGGTTGATTTATGGTCCAATGCTGGAATTATGGCTGTGAGTGCTACACCTGCCCTGGGATGGGTAGACTGTGTACGGTGTAAGGGAGGGCAAGAGGCTGCTTACCACGGCTCCTCCCTTTTGCTCTTGTTGCTTTTGCTGTTTTCTGCCGCCATGAACTGTTGACCTCTGCCATGTGCCACGCTGCCTTGGAGCCAGCCAAGTATGGACTGAAACCTCCACAAACTGTGAGCTAAATAAACCTTTAATTTTGGGAGATATTTTGTCTCAGCAACAAGAACCGAGACACCCATCCTTTGCCCAGAGACAAGTGTCTTCCTAACTGCCTAATTTCTACATGGAAAAACACTTCCCTTTCCAAAAGCACAAGTTATTTTCTCTATAATTTTCCCTAACAATCTTATCTCTCAACTCTTTCATGAACATTTTTCTCAGAAAACACTTCTTATTCAGCATAAAAGAAAGTGTGTCCTGTATGTAGAAAAAAAGAAAACTAAAACCTTCGTTACACTACCTTCATTCCATGTAAACTTCATTTCCAATAACCAGCCCTATTCTACAGAAAGCAGAGCAGGGTAACTGCACTAACAATTTTAGATTTATAGAATGTTAACACTGAACAAGATAGCTTAAAAGCCATTTATTTCAACTCTTGAATTTTGCAATTTTACAAACAAAAACCCAGAAGTTGTTAAAGACTCCCTACGGTGGATGTTATGGTTTGGATAAAAAACAGACTTCAAAAGAGTTTTGTGTTGCCCTCGTGGTTTCTGATGGCTTTTAGGACATGACTGGATCATTCGTCAGTGATTTAATCCACTCACATGATTATAATTTGATGACATTATTGTGAGGTACTAGAACCAGCAGATGCATCTTAGTTTCAGAGAGTGGATCATGGGAGTGTGAATTTGGGGACTATATCTGGTTCCAGTCCCTCACTCTCTGACTTTCTCCCTCTCTGCTTCCTGGCTCCCATGAAGTAAGCAGCTTTGCTTCACAACCTTTGGTCATGATGTCTTGCTCCATCTTCAGTCCCACAACTGTGGAACCAGCTGACAGTGCACTGAGCTTTCGGAAACCCTGAGCCAAAATGAACCTTTCTTCTCTTAAACCGATTATTTTCAGGTAATTTAGTCGCACCAATGAAAAGCTAAGTAACACAGAAAAATTGATAGCAGGACTGGAATTGTTGCGATGGCTATACCTGGTCATGATCTTCAGAAGTATTTGGAACTGGTTTGAATGAAGAGTTTGGGAAGATTTGGAAATGTGGCTAGAAAAACCCTAGAATGCTATAAGAGGAGCTTAATGGGCAGTTCTGGTGTGAGCTCAGAAGACCAGGATGCTGATAGAAATACAGACATAGAAGACTGTGTCATGAGGTTCTATATAGGAAATACTATGTTTCAGACCTTGGGATCAGGACAAAGAGCATCTCAGAAATCAGCAAAGCCTCACCATCACAGGTTCAAGGACATAAAACTGTAAACTCTTTTAAAGCTTTTGCTTTGAGAAGAGAGCCTCCATGGTACACTGCTCACTCAGGGTCACCTAGAGAAGTATTTTCCTGCTTTCCTCCATCCAGACTCTCAGAGGCTGCTACAGTCATGGTCCAAAGGGGCCCAGCTTGTGTGTGGCTCAGACTGACAGCAGACCTGGGCAGCAAGGTAGTTTTACAGCTTTGGAGAATGCAAGAGTTAGAGCATGATGGAGGCTTCCAGCAAAGTTTCAAAGGAAGGCCTGGGAGGCCTAAGGGCTACTCCTGAGAGGGTGCTGCATGAAGCCATGGGAGTAAAGCTAGAGCCACAGTAGAGACTCAAGGAGTTAGAGATGCCAGGAGCATGGAATGTCTGCTGAGGAAAGCTGTAGGCAGTGATTAGACCCAGCCCAAAAGAGAGGCCATGTGGGCTGCAACCACCAAAGACACTGGAGATGGCGTTATCCAAGCCCTTTGGAGATCACATCTCCCTACCACATACCGTGGGTGTCAGATATGGAACTATGGAGGGTATAATGTTTGTGCTGCTGGGGTTTCAGTTTTGTCTTCATCCCATCCCTCTTTCCTATGCCACCATTCCCCCCTTTTAGAATTGGAAAGTTTATTCTGTGCCATTGTATGTTGGAAGTATGTAACTTGATTTTGAATTTTAAGAGGCTGACAGCTATGAATTTACCATGCATCCCACAGGAAACTCTGGACTTGGACTTTGGGGCAATGCTAGAGCTCTTAGGACTTTGGAGATGGACAGAATGCATTCTGCATTATGAGATGGACATGAGCCTTTGCGAGCCGGGGGTGGAATGCTATGACTTAGATCAACAGACACCTCCAAAAGACTCCATTTAGTAAGAATTTGGTTTCCTGTGGGCTTTGGAGAAGTGACTGGATCATAGGGCTCTAACTTCTTCAGTGGGTTAATGTATTTGTGAGATTATAAACTGATGGCATCATTGGAAGATGATGGAAACAGGAAGTGGAACCTAGTGGAAGGGAGTGGATTACCAGTTGTGACCTTGGAGACTGTATCTGGCCCTGGCTCCCCTTCTGTGGCTTTTCCCTTACCCTGTGCTTCCTGGGTACCAGGAAGTAGGCAAGTTCCCTCTTTCATGCTCTTTTGCCATAATATTTCTGCGTCACCACAGACCTAAGAGCAATGGTGCCTACCGACCATTGTCAGAAACCCCAGAAATCATGGGCAAAAATAAGTCCTCCCTCCTTTAAGTTATTTATCAGGAGCATTTTGTCACAGCAACAAAAGATGATGAAGAGTGATCCTTCACACATTTTTCCCTAAGGTACTCGATCTTTCTCCAGGCCCTTGGCCTGGGCCTTTTTTTATTTATTTTCTTTTCCAATGGGTAAAGGTCATGGAAATGGCCACACTCACAGATTGGGTTTACCCAGATTCTACAGAGGATGGTGAATGAGTCCTCAGCCAGAAAATGTGATGTGTGGCACTGAGCTCCTCTGCACAATACTGAGTGACAGGTGTGTAACTAAATGCATTTAACAACATACATGGAGATGCAAATTGCCCTTGACACACATCGTTCTGGTATCAAGTCCTGCTGACTTGATGGTCAGCAGGTCCTGCTGTCCCTTTCCATGTACTAAACCATTTGTATGTGAGATTATAAACCAAACCAGTCCTTAAACGAAAGTTTTTAGACTGTTTAAGCTACCATCAATTACCTTGTTTTGGAAAACTGAAGGTAAACATCGTTATGACTTGGTGCCTTGTCTGAACTCAACCATTTCCGCAGTTTGTAGTTTTGCTGTTCAAGTCTCAGTTTACGCAGCAAGAACAGATTCTGATTGTCATGTCCCGTGTGAGTCAGGCTGCCTCAATTTAGCAGTGAGAAGATGACCAGAGAAAGAGTAAACAATGTTTTTAAATATAAAAAATACTCAAAGTTCAACTTTGCAGCCTTTTGACAGATGCTTTTGACATGCTTAATGATGGATTTAATATGCTATTCAAATATACAAATATATGTACATATAGGGATAACAGTTTTATGTTTGACCATAAATTATTTATGGAAAAGTTATTCATACTTGTACTTTCATGCTATATTTTTTTCTTTTATAAAGTTGTAATGAAAGATGCAAATATAGAGTTCTTCATGATGGCTAAATTCAACTAAAATACAGGTTATGTGATACTTTAGCAATAAAGAAGGAACTAAATAATTGCTTTTTGATGAATCTTTAGAAAAGGATTCATTAAAATATATTAAAAGGATAATCATATAAGAAAAATCTCATACTTGTATTCCTTTGTTTTATAACCATCAAAACAAATGATCAGTGTACTGAGGTGTTTTCTGAATAACAGCAAAATGAGTCAGTCTCCTAATCTTTGGAAAATGGAAAATTATTAATGGTTCAATAATAAGATTATGTAAATGAAATGGATTAGAAAACATTTCAGGAAGGCATCATTAAGTATTTACTGAGCAAATTAGCAGAGAGATTACCCACATCCTTGATCTTAAAAAAAAAAAAAAAGTGGCTATTTTCCACAACAGCTGCAGAACTAAACTGCAAAAGTATTTTTTCACTAACACCCACTGACACTGAATTTCAGAGACATCAGCAGAGCAGTCACACTCATTCGGGAAGGGACAGACGCAGAGGCATGGGCAGAACCTCACTGTGTGTGGTGGGGCCGGCAGGTCACTCCACATCACACACTCCAAACCAGGAAAGAGACAACCTGAGGTAAAGAACATTGATGGCAGGCATATGCTGAGAACCTGGGACTCCACAAGGCCACATGAGAAAGAAAAGTACTTCTAAAGAACTAGGAGCTGGATTTGCTGCCCTTGAAATTTCTTATTTTTACTGGAAGCGAAAGATAGCTTTCTCTAGAAAAAGAGGCCATCATTTACAAGTAGTGACTATTTTTTTCTCAACAGAATCTAAGCAACTGATGTCTCCATCAGCTTTTCTAAGAAAGGTTTTCCGTAGTCACTGAGTTACAAGTCACAAGTGCTGCTTTAAGGAAGATGGGTTCCCAGCACAGATGAAAGCAGTGACTTTTGTGCTTTTTATCGCTCTCTTCCTTTTCCTCCTCTGCTTCCCCTCACACACTCACACCTCAGAACTCCTGAGATCACACACTGGATTCAAAAACACTGGTGATTCATTTTGTTTGTCTTCTGTGGTATTAGTGTAGGAAAAATAATATTAAGATAGTGAACAGCTACAATAATCTCATTTGGTGATACTTTTATGCCTGTATGTCCAAAAATTTAGAACTGTACAAAGTCATTATAATACTTCATGAGTCTAGACAGACTTCTCTTATCTTTTCAGTTTATTTAAAGGAAAATATGCCATGAAAGATGAAAAAACTAAAAAGAAATTAAAAGATATCTCTCTGGAAAACCCTGTCTCTAGAAACTGGATTTACCTGGGCAAAGTGGCACACACCTGTAATCCTGGCACTCCAGGAGGCTGAGGCAGGAGGATCACATGTTCAAGCCCAATCTGGGAATCTTAGTGAGACTTTGTCTCAAATTTTAAAGTAAGAATAATTTAAAAGGCTTGTAATGTAGCTCAGGGCAAAAGCTCCAGGTTCAGTCTCCAGTACAAAAGGAAGAAGGGAAGGAAAGAAAGGAAGTAGAGAAGAAAAAAAGAAAGGAAGGAAGGAGGGAGGGACAGAGGGAATGAGGGAGAAAGGGAGGGAGCGGGGAGGAGGGAAGGAAGGAGGGAGGGCAGGGGGTGGAGAAGGGAGAGCAGAACAGAGTAGAAAACTACTGATCAGGCATTGAAAAGAAATAGCAGAAACTCAGGAAAGAAAATAACCAGGTTTACCACTGAGTATTCATCTTGAAATCAAGATAGGAGCATCAGAAAAGAGGTGAGAAAGAAATGTAAATTTAGAAAGGACAATTACCCACACATGAAGTAAAGAAGAAACAGAACCAATCTGAATCAAAGTTTCAAAACCTCAACTGAATCTATGTGAAAATTTCCGACTTAGGTGGACTCAGAAGGTGGATAATATAAAGTGAAGAGAGAAAGGGCTGTTGGTTCTTCTTGAAATTTGTATCAGTGGACCAGTGAAAGACTTGGGGCTAGAAACCCAGCTAAAGGAACTACTACAGAAAAAGACGATACAGGTAAGCTCACTGCGTGTTTCACAAAAGACTCAGGGTCATGAAGATGTCCTGGCTGGCATCTTCATCAGAGACCTAGCTGGGGAGGGTGTAAGGGTGGGAAATCCACATCATACCTCCAACTCACTCATATAACAAATTAAAATTAAGCATGGAGTTGTTATAATCACTTAGAGGTTAAGGATATGTAAGTAGAAAAAGGCAATCAAAGGCCCTACTCCTGTGGTGCTTCCATTGTGAAGGAAAAGAAAAAAGGAGTAAGCATGCTTTCAGTTCTTGGTAGTGAAAAAAAGGGTTAAAGGAAGAGGATATGGGTGTCAGCACTAGGGTGGTTTTTACATGAGGGTGGCTTTGAGGGAAATATCTGAAACAGTGATTGAGAGGAGATCTGTATGAATTCAGGAAGGAAGTCAGGAGAGACGCATTATAAGCACTAGGAAAACAACCCTAACGACCCTTACACAGTACTAAACTTGATGCGCTTGGAGACAAGATAACTAGCAAAGATTGAGAGGAACGGAAAAGTAGGAATACCGGAAAGTAAAGTGAGTAAGACAGACAAGGGTCGCTTCTGTAAGCTCTGGATAGATGAAGTGGGAAATCTGGCATTTATTTTAAGCGCACTGGAGAGACTTGAGCAGAAAACAGCACTTGCTTTACTTTAAGAGGGACACTGGCTTCTAAGAAGGAGCTGTGAGGCAAGAATTCCAACAGACAGAACATAAAAGAAGCTACTCCAAAATTCACCTCGGTGATACTTGAGAGTTAGTGTTGGGTGGTCAGCTATGGAAGTGAAGAGAAATAGGCAAATGTATTCTGAAGGCCAAGCCAAGAGGCCTTGCTTTGTATGGATGTAACACATGATAAAACACGAATCTAGCATGATTCTTAGATAGTAAGTCTGAGAAACAAAGCGAATAAGGGTGTCCTTCAACTTTACATGAATTCTATCTTCCTATGGCCTCTTATCAAACACTATGCTACAAAATCCATTGTACAAGACAGTTTGGATATACAGATACGTACCTATACATCAATTCATAGATACACATATATAAATATAAACATGTATCTTTCCTTGGCATTTATTTCAGAGAATTAAGAACTTATATGCATACAAAAAGCTATAGACAGGTGTTTATAGCAGCTTCATCTGTAATAGCCCAAAAATAGAAACAACTAAAATGTCCTTCAATAGATGAATGGTTAAACAATGTTATATATAAACCATGAAATACTACTCAGAAATAAAAAAAAAGAAACTATTCAATTGATTCCATTTAGATGGCGGTCAAGGGCAGTATGCTAAGTTGAATAAGCCAACTTCAAAGTCACATTTTTTACATTATTCCACTTACATAACACTCTGAAAATCACAAGATCGCAGAGATAGAGAATAGATTATTAGTTTAAAATGTCTGGAGATGCCTGGAAAAGGGGGAAGGGAGAGATTACACAAGGGAGAGATCTGTGGTAATAAAACAGTTCTATATCTCAACTACACTAGAAATTACAGGACTGTAAGTATGTAGTAGAATGATCACACATATTCTCATACCAAGATCAGTTCTGATGTTTTGCTATAACTCACAGAAGATGGAGGAAGCAAGGGAATGAAGGTTCTCTCTGTACTATCTTTACAACCTCCAGAAATCTATAATTACTTCAAAATAAAAACTGATTTTATAAAATCTAACTACGTACAAGTGCAAGACAAAAATATTAAAAGCAGTATACTATCAAATACTATATGTGACAAAATACTGCCTTCAGAATTTATGAAGCACATTTTTGTCAGTACGTATTACTAAGACATCTTTGGTGTTAAGTATCAGCTCAACTGACCATCAAAATTTCTCTGTATTAGAACATTTTGCTCCTGAAGGACTCTATAGCAAATAGCACTTGGAATTTAATGCTCCCTCTAACTACAAGCTTTAACCTGCAAATAGAACCTGTGGGTTCTTTTTTTCTGCATCTGTACACAGAAGGATTAGTGTGAGAGAAACTAATAGCTGCTAACAGTGGTGCTCTGATAACTTTCAGATATTCTGAACTATGAAACTTATTTGCTTAGACCCAAGCTATTTACCTTTCATGGGCCAGTCAATGCCTCTGGGCTCTAATATCTGTCCAGTCAGTGTCAAAATCCCAACCCCTACAATGTGTACTCTCAAAAAAAAAAAAAAAAAAGATAGCTTAGACCAAAAACCAGTGAGTGTGATCTCAAGGCTTATGGTGTGCCGTGATGGTAATTAGACTTTTAGTACAACAATCTTAAGGTTGCCTTTGGTAACAGAACTAGACTTGCACAAATCAGAGTGAACTTGGTGGTACAGTGACAGTGAAGTCTCCTTCAAGATGTCTTAGAACAGATTCTTGGGATTGTATTTCCTTAATGTTCTGCTCTTCTGACGTCATCCAGTTTTAATCTGAGTACGGAACATGTGGTGTCTGGTCTCCTGAAAGGCCCTTCTCCTTCCAGCAACACCATGAAGACGCTTTACTTGTGGGTGCATCTAAACCTCAGACACTTGTCATTGCTTCCTCACCCTCTCGTTCCCTCAGTCATTATTCAATCTAGAGTGTTTGTAACAGACACTAGATTTACAAAGCCTTTTGGGTAGTCTTAATTATAAAAACTCACATATCCCAAGGTCAACTTCAATTCAGAAACTCAGTTATTAACTAAGGTATTGTCTAAACTATGTATCTCATATCAAATCCTGTCTGATTTTTCTGGAGTGTAATGCATTATCAACACAACCTACAGAAGGAGCCATCCTGTCTAGATGCTGGTACTGGTTCCTTCAAGAGCGCTTTGCCAAGTACAACACTATGAACAGAATTAAATCACAGAGTTCCCATTCTGAATTTTGTGTTATTCTACCCCAGTAGTGGTGAACCTGCATGCACGCTGCAGTGGGCTGTTCGTTATCACTGAAAGCTCTAAAAGGTTCGCCATCACTGCTCTCTCCGTACCATTTTTCACATGTCAGTACATTCTAAAGAGTAAAACAAGTACTTGCATTTTCATTCTCTGAACTGGAATAAAACTTAAACCAATTGCAAATGATAGAGATGAAAACATCTTTCCAAAGACAAAATAGTTCATTTAACTCCTGTCAGAGATGGGCACCAGGAAGACTGCGAATATCCATCATTTTGAAAGAGAAAGAAGTAAGATACTTACAGCCAACCATCATCATGGCCACTGAGAACATCTTCTCCACATCTGTGGTAGGAGCTATGTTTCCAAACCCTATGGTTGTAAGGCTTGTCATGGTAAAGTAGAGAGAGGACACATACAGAGAATCCTTGCTGGGTCCTCCTTCCCATATCCCCGCGCTGGAATTGTACCGATATGGAGTTCCAATGCTCAAGGCCAGCTGGTACAGCCAACTGTCTATTTGGATGGTGTTGGTGACTTCATCGATGACCTCATAGTCTCCGATGCTATACCATATGCAGGCCAGCCAGTGGGCGACAAGTCCAAACACACACACCAGGAGTACAAGGACTGCAGCTCCATATTCTAGGTAGTGGTCCAGTTTCCTAGCAACACGGCCCAGTCGTAGGAGACGCACCACTTTTAAGGAACTGAAGAGACTGCTGATTCCCTGAATAAAAGAAAAGAAATGAAATCTCACTTTCAGAAAATAAAAAGTTCATACAACAGGGCATTTCTGTGAACTTGATCACCCATTTATATACTGAGAGTGTACACGTAAGAGGTCTGACTGTAAGAAAACAAAAGAGCCAAAATAATAAACTTTTTTTAAAATGCTATTTCCACCCTACTCGGAAGCAAGATTTAAAAAAATGTTAGTACATAAAAGAATTTTCCCTTACGAAATGATTAAAAATCTATTTTCACATGTGGAATATGAAATAACCAAAGAATGAGAAACCTAAGGATAAATAAATTACAGAACAAAATAAAAGAAAGATAACAGGAAACAGAAAGATCTTTTGCAAAAGGGAAGGGGACTAAGAAATGAAAGGAGGGAAGGGAGAAAAAAGAATTAAGACGTGTTGGACCAACTTCCCACAACAAATGTAATCATTCTATACTACAACCATGTACAAATAAAAAACTTCTTCAATAAAAAGAGAAGAAAATTGCACAAGCGCAATGCATACAGAGTGCCAAACTAGGGGTGATAAATTCAGCTCTTTTTAATTTTTCTTCCTATAAAACCTTTTCTCTACTCTTCTTTTTATTTCTTACTTTATAATAGCAATGTACACCAAAACTTCAGGAGAAAGAAACCTAGCCTTCCAGCGAGCAAACAAGAAATCCTTTTGTACCTCTGAAAAGAATAAGCAAATATCACTGTTGGTCCCACTGCCTCCTGCCACAGCCAGGCTGAACACTAAATATATAGAGTAGAGTTCTAAAAAGTGAGAAGAGCTGAACCTAGGATGGAGAGAAGACCTTCTAATTCCTGTCATCTTCTAGCAGTAATCATAGAAAAGAATACCAAAAGGAAAGAGCGGGAAGAAAATTGAGAAGCTTAAAATACCAAACAAAGCACAGCATAGTATTTCTTAAATCTAGGAAGATCCCATAGCTACTTCTGCAGAAGTATATAATACACCAGCAGGGGGAAGGATGGGGGGCAGAATCAACACATTCCTCATGCAGATCACAGAAAGGCCAGGAGAGGAGTAAAAGCATAGACCCGGAAAGCCATCAACCGATCACTGCCAGAAAACAGAATCAAGTCCATGACTTCCTTACTGCTAATTCTGTCTCCTAGACAGTGGGCAAGGACCTCAACACAAGGTACCCACAGCTTAATCAAGACCAACATGGGGGAAATACCTGATGTAGAGGAATGGCTGTGACATTAATAAGGCTCTACAAATGACACTGTACAGTTCTTAATAAGTAGTTAAGCTGGAAAAAGTTAAGAGTGCCCTGGCATTATTAAATTATACTCTATAATGTAGTATACTTTGAAATTTCTCACAAGAAAAATTTAAGATAGAAAGAGACAGAACTCAGCTATGAAGAAATAAGAGACCCTGATGTAGTACAAGGTAGCAGGAGTTATTCTGACAGTTTCCTGTCTCAACCTCAATTTCTTTAGACTTGCCTCTACTTTAGCAGCAGCTCTCAAATATAATGCCATCCATGTAGTCTTAGAATAAATTCTCATTTGAACACTTGGAGGGGAAACAAAGACACTGAACTTTAGGCAGTTAAAAGGATCAGAATTCCAGCACTCTGAGGGGCTGACACAGAAGGATCACAAGGTCAGTGCAAAGGCCCTGGGTTGAATACTGAATAGCAAAGAAGGGAGGAAGGGAAGGAGGCAGAGAGGGAAAGGAAGGAGGAAAGGAAGGAGAGAGGGAAGGAGGAAGGAAGGAAGGAAAAATCAACAGAATTAATAACATTTAGAAGACAAAATAGCATGATTCAGTGTCCTGAGACCCTGAAAGGTAAGAAGATTCAAGACAGCTTGGAAGCTCTCTGAAATGGACCTATGTAGTCAATCATGAAGGAATAGGAGAAAAATAAGCATTTGTTTATCACTTCTGAAGTCTGGGCTCTTGGGTTGAGCCCTAGGGACATTAAGATAAATATATCTCACTTTTGCTCTGAAGGGAGGTATGATCCAAACGCATGAAAAATTCAGAGTTCAACTTAAAAATAAAAACAACATTGCTATAGACAAAACTTTTTAGGTGACTTGAATTTTTACAGGAACTCTGAGACCTCTGTTTAAATAGAAAAGCCACTTCTACCTGAATTCTTCTCTATAAAAACAAAACAAAGAAAGCAGAAAAGAAATCCTAACTCCATTCCATGATCCCCAAATAGAATGTGAAGATTCAGAATATACTAGAAGTAGGTTCAGTGGATGGAAGGACCCACTCCTCTGATCTCTAGCTGGCAATCTTCTTCAAAATGAGATGACCCACCCTGAAAGGGACAGTGCTAAGGGTCACTATGTCAAAAGTACATTTCCTACAGCCATATCAAACCCTACTTGGGTATTACAGAATGTTCTGCATACATTGTAAGTGCTTTTTGCCATAGGTTCTATGACAACACTTTTCCAAGCTTTTAACCAACTCCCCATCTGACAGTGTCTTTCAAGATCACTTTCCAGAGCTACCCTCCCACATGCTTCTATGATCTCCGTCAGCCCTCTTCTGGTTCACGTCCTGTATGTTCAGGTTCCAACTGACTTCCGTATGTGGATGATTCCTGGGTCCACTTAGCACAAATTACTCCTTTGTGAGTTTCTCACTCATAGCCAAAGGCCTGCTGCACGTTTCCATCTGGATGTCTCATAGGTAGCTGAAAGGTAGTACGTCTGAAAAAGATTCTTCCCTCCCATAACTCAGTCCTCTCTCTCCTACCTTATGACATCATTACCCATCCCAGCACTGCGACCTGGGTTGAGACTGAGCTCCTCCCTGTTCCTGACAGTCACCTGATGGTTATAGTTCAGAGGAGGCAGGATACATTCCCCTGGTCTCTAAAACACAGTTTTCTTTTCATTGCTTTTCATATAAATTTGATTTTTATGGGTCCATGTTTGCAATACATAATGACTAATGTCAGCTCCTCATGGGGAGCTGGTACATGTGCATGACACATCTTAATCATTTTTTGTTCCCCCTTCCTGCCTCATCCCTCCACTTCTTGGACCCCTTCTCTTTTTCAAAACAACAAGCTCCCTATTTCCTATTACTTATCTTTTATTTTGCTCTTTATATATATTCTGATTTCTTAGATAAGGGAAATCATGAGATACTTAATCTTGTGTGTCTGATTTATTTCACCTAACACTATAGTCTCAAGGTGCATCCATTTTCCTACAAACGGCTCAAGTTTATCCTTTTTATGGCAGAGTAGTACTCCATTGTGTATAAATGTCTTTATCCATCCCCATTTATCCACATTGCCTTTATCCATCCCCACCTATTCACAGACATATGGATTGCTTCTGAGACTTAGCTATTATGAGTGTACAGTACAGCCATAAACGTGGATATGCGTATCACTATAAGATGATGTCTTTAACTCTTTCAGGAAAACACCTAGAAGAGGGACAGCTGAGGCAATTGGAATTTCTATGTTTACTTTACTGAAGAATCTCCACTGTGATTTCTACAGTGGTTGCTCTAGTTTACGTTCTCACCAACAGTGCAGAAGAGTGCCTTTTTGCCGAAAGTGTTACCAGCATTTGTTATTATTTGACTTCTTGATAATACCCATTCTTTCCAGAGTAAGGTAGAATCTCAATGTTGTTTTAATTTATATTTCTCTAATGGCCAGAGACGTTGAACATTTTAAAAAGTATTTATTGGCCATTTGTACTTCTTCTGAGAAGTATCTGTTCATTTCACTTGGCTATTTATTGATTATATCTTTTATTTGGGAAGATACAATATCGTTTAGTTCTTCATATATTCTAGATATTAGCTCTCTGTCCAAGGAGTAGCTGATAGAACTTTTTTCCCATTCTGTAGTTTGTCTCTTCACTCTGTTGGTTTTTTTCTTTGCTGTGCAGAGACTTTTTAATTTTATGAGATCCCATTTGTTGATTCTTGGTATTTTCTCTGGTGTAATTACAGATCCATTCAGAAAGTCTTTGTCTGTGCCTATGTCTTCATGAGTTGTAGTTATGTTATCTCCCAGCAGACTAAGTCTCTCTCCTTGAACATTTAGATCTTTGATCCATTTTGATTTTAGTTTAGTACCTTGTGAGAGATATGGGTCTAGACGCAATCTCCTCTGGCAAGCAATTTTCTAGAAAAGAAGGTGCTTGAAGTGCCTAGGTACTCAAAATATATCTATGTACTGTCTCTCCAAGAAAAGTCCATTTTATATTCCTATGGCCATGGCTTGGTCATCATTCCAAGCTTTGTTTTCACTTGTGAGATGCAAACACCTCCATTAGCCTCCCTCCCTCTGCCCTGCTGCTTCGGGCACAGATCCCATTATACAGGTTACCAGTCTAGTGCTTTTTTCACTGTACAGTTACCTAGCTGCATCCTCTCTGATCTAAAATCTGTTCATGCCAGCTCATTACTTCTAAGGTTAAATATTCATTCCCTACGATGGCATGGAAAGGTCATGAGAACTTGGCACCCGCTTACCTCATCAGTCTCTCTGCCCCAGCTCCTGTGTGCTTGCCATGCTGTGCCCATGCGCGGCTCTGTGTAGTTCACAGAATGCCTGTGCTGTCTGGTCCTAGAATACAAGTTGTTCCTTCCACTTGAAGCACTTTTTCTGGCTCTCTTGGTGGCTAGGATCTTGCTTGTAATTATAACACTCTCCTCCATAAGCATTTCCCTGACAGTTTTTCTCTACCTCTACTATCTTCACTGACACACGCTCACTTCTCTCCCCACTGTGAGAATTAGGTGTCTTTCCTTTGTGTTACTATATACTCTTCTCACATCTCCATTGCAGCATCTGCCACTAATACACTTTATCACAAGCCTATTGCCATGCATGATATTCCAGAACATTCTAAACTCTGTAAGGACAGTTTCTAACTTTAGTCACCAAGCAGGCAAATGGAAATATGTTAGTCAATAAAGTGAACACAAGAAAATTGCAACACAAGAAAATTAAGAGTTGAAATGGGGAGCTTTTGTTAATAGCAAACTGAGTATGACCTAACCATATAACGGGAGGAAGAAACAATGTAACTTCAGGTTGCATTATAGAGTACAGCATTAAGTACAAAAGGGAAATGGCCCTTAATCCCGCCACTAATCATTCCACAAGCATAACACACATATTGTATTCATTCATCAGAAGACTGCCAAGAAAACAAACTCAAAACCATACTATAGCAGGAAATATGGGACAAAAGAAAAGATTGGAGCAAGGTATATCGGCATTCACATGTACAGGGCATAAATGCAGGTTGAAGTTGAATGGAAAGAGAAAATCATATATATGTGATGAGAATATATATCATAAATATGTGAGACATATATGGGCTGAGCAATACTAATGTGAGTAACCTGGTCCACCATTGGAGATAACAAGAATACACAGATGTACCACACACTTCCATGCAGTTAGCCCGGCAAAATCTAGACCATTCATTGCTACTTGGAAAACACGACAAAAGGTAGTGACATTATTTACTACATCCCAGGCACTAAGTGTTTTCTATGCAATGACTGACTTAACCTTCAAAATAAGTCTATGTGACAAGTATCATAAAAACACAGAAAAGTTAAGCAATGTCACTAAATTCATACTGCAAGTAAGAGGAGGATCAGAGATTCAAATATAGCCTATATGGTTGCAGATTCTTTGCTCATTCTGAGACTTACTATACTATGCTTACAACATGCATGTCATTTACCTAACCACATTAGTGCCAGCAACACTAGCTGAAATGTGAGGCATTCTCTACATGACTGAAAGGACACTGAATTCCTAAGTGTCTTAGGAGTGCGTGGAGGCCCCCAGGCTCCATTTATCTGTAGTTCTTTAATACAGACCAACTCATTTCATTCCTACAACAGCAGGATTTCTACCTTCGTGATACACAGGGGAGGAGTGAAGTTCAAAAAGGGAAAGCAGCCAGTCCAAAGTTACAGCTAGCAAGGAACAGAAGCATCACTCAAAGCCAGTCCTCCACATTCATAGTGAATTTTCTACAAACCACTATGGAGTCTCTGTCCTTACCGTAATCCATCAGGCACAATCACTGCAATATAAATCTTCCTAAAAGCACTGAGAATGTCCACCAAGGGCTCCTCATGATACAAAATTAAGCATCTCCTCTTCTATAGCCCTTCAATGCCCACAGGCTCACCTCGGGTACACTGCCAGGGTATTTCACACTAGACCTCTGCATAGCCACAAACTCCTTTTGGCTCCCAAACATCTCGTCAAATTTAACCTTTGAATTTTTTCCACGTGTTCCCCGCATCTTTTTATCAAACCAGAAATTGTTATTCAAAATTAATAATACACAAAAAAACTCATTTTGTTTTACTTGGAAAGTTTTATTGTTTTGTATCGAAAAGGATTTAAGGTAATCATTATAAATCAAACCTCAAAATAAGATTTATGTATGTGACAGAATACCTAAAACTTGAAAGAATACAAATCCATCTCTAGTAGAATAAATGCATATGGTGTAGTGTAGTCACTCAATGAAATACTACCTAAAAATAAACGAGCAGATTAGAATTTACCCAATAAGAAATATAAAATTTAAAAACACCAAGTTGAGCAAGAGCAGTGAGACACAAAAGAGTATATGCTGTAAGATTCCATCTCTAAAAAATTCAAAAATAAATAAAACTATTTTATAGGGCTAAATGCAAGAATGTAGTCTCATTGTTGGTGTATGGGCAGTGACCAGGAAGGGAATGAAATTTTGTGGGTCTTGGTCATATTCTGCTTCCTAAAATGGCTACTAATTACGAGGTGTGTTCCAATTGTGAAAATGCTTTGAGCTATATACTTCAGTATACTTTTCTTTAAGCATTTTAAAGATAAAAAGACCTCCATAGCCACTGCTCTTTTGCTTCATTAACAGACCCCCATAACACATGATTCATATTAATATCTCACTCACCATAAAATGGGGGGGTCATATCCAATACTGTAGCTAAAATGAGATTTTTCTTATTTTATGCATCATTTACATAACCTTTAGATTGGCCCAGGAATTATATTTAATTAACTGTTACAACTTTCATTGCACTCATATGGTAATACTGGATACTTTCACAAGCGATCCTCAAAAAATGTACTCCTTTTTTATCCATTCCTCAGTTGATGAGCATTTGGGTTGTTTCCAAGATTTAGCTATGACAAATTGGGCTGTTATAAACATGGGTGCACATATATCTCTGTGATATGATGTTTTTAATTCTTCTGGGAAAATATCTAGAAGGGGAATAGCTGGGTTAAGTGGGACTTCCAATCCTAGTTTTGTGAGGAATCTCCAAACTGATTTCCACTGTGGTTTCACCAATCTACACTCCCACCAGCACTGGAGAAGGGTTCCTTTTACCCCACAGCCCCGCCAGCATTTGTTATTGGTTGATTTTTGGATGACAGCCATTCTTTCTGGGGTGAGATGGAATCTCAGTGTTGCTTTAATTTGCATGCTGAGCAACGGATGTGAAGGTAACAATATGCAGTGGAACAAACATGTGACAAACGTGACAAACATTCATTTTGTCTTGAAACCCTGTATCTTTTTAATGATCTTGCTTTGTGTTGTTTATCTTTGTGATGTTGGTATGCTGCTATTGTTCTTTTTTCCTCATATACTACTCTCTTTAAAATAAAAAAAGAAATGCAAAGAAAATGTACTCCTTGTCTACTCCTACCCTTTTTATAACCATTTCTTGATGTCTACTTTCCACTGATCTTATCTGTTCATTCATTCTCTGCTTCATTTCACTTCAAACTTTTCATCCTTCTATGTCCTCCTTTGCACTCCAGTGGCTTTCTGCCTCTATTCTAACCCCTGAGCTCTTAGTACACAAGTCCCTGGGGATCCTCTGGTGGGAGAGAATATCAAAGGCATCAAATGCATAATGGAACACAGCAGGGTCAATGCAGAACTCTTACTCACCAGCCTTCCACACTCCCAGTCAATTTCCTCCCTTAACAAGCCCCTCATAGTAGCATAAGGAACGATACCCAGGAGACAATTCTGTGCTATTAAGTCTTTCAGTTATTTTTATGGAGTCCCAATTTAGAAAGATGTGAAGTGCGAGAACAAAAACAATACTTTGCAATGATAAAGCCATCGACAATGCAAATCAGTTCTCTCAACTGATCCCCACTAATAATAGGAGACAGATAATTCAGCCAGTACAGTCTTCCTTCTTGCCTTCTCCTCTCTTGTATAAGTAGAAAAGGGAGAATCAGAGAAATTTCTGTCCAAGGACCTAGGATAATGAAGGGGGAGGTAGAGCAGGAATAGAGACTTGTCATATACAGTCACATGATTTTTTACATACATCTTACAACACAAAATGTTATACTATTATTTTTTTAAAGAGCTGTGGTTATCTCCATTCCTACATCTATACCCCTTGGTAAAGTGATTTGCAACTTTTCCCATAGTGAAATATGGTCTATTTTCCATCCATGGAATCTAGACTGGTCATTGTTTTAGCCAATGGAATATGGCACATTTCCAAGACATGCACAAGCAGCTTTACACGCCTCCACTCATGGTCTTAGAACTCAACCCTGCCACTGTGTGAAAGAGAGCAACTAGGCTTTTGGAGGATGACACATCCCAGCAGCAGCTCTTTGAGGTATGCATCCCAACTCTCCTAGATATGCCAGGCCCCAGGTAACTAAGCAGCTGACCATAAGTGCACGAGTGAACTCAACTGAGATAAGTGAAAGTAACCTAAATCAGCAGAAACACTCAACTGATCCATAGATTTATTTGCCAAAGAAATAATGCTTATCATTACTCACATAATTTTGGAATAATTTGTTAGGTGGGCAAAAAAAAAAAAAAAGCTAATTGATATTAATGTGGAAATAGTGCATATGTGTTTCTGAGTACAGAATTTCACACTTTCATGACTTAAGGCAGAAGAAAATAGAGATACCTCAGTGGTCTCATTTTAACTAAAATGCTACCAAATAGGTGAGATAAGTATGTAAAATAAAATGTAATACAAAATTCTGAGGTCGTATTACCTGTTGCCCTGGAAAGTACACTGCTATAATGCTTTGCATGGAATGGTGACAACTAATACTCCATGAAAATAGAGAAGTCAAGTTATTACTCCATTTTCCTTATAAATATTACTCAAATTCAAACTCACCTAATACCTTATTCAAGGCAACACCCATGTCAGGAACCTTCCAGTAAACTGGCCTTGGTGTTTCTTCACCAGTTCACCTCTAGTGACCTTTTCCACTTCTCCTAAGATATCCACTACCACGGTCAGAATGTGAAATTTGACATACCCTAGAAATTGTTTGAGCTCTTACGTCTTGATTTGAATTATCCTACCATCTGACCATATCCTCTTCTCTGTCAAGTTCAGTGATGTCAATTACATGAAATACAATAGTAGTTCAACCTTACTTGTTGGGATCGGCTGGAGCTGGAAATTGGTTGTATGTGTGAGGGCAGGACAGAGCCAGAGTGCCTCAAGCAGTCGAGCTACCTCAGTCTTGAGAAAAACATCCTGCCTGGACAATTACAGTCATTAGTCGCTAGGCAACATTACCTCTGGTGACACTGACTTTGCAAAAGTACCAATAAACACCCCTACTGTTGAAGATAGGTCCTCTTGCTCATCAGGAAGAGGTCACCTCCACCTGACCTCAGCTTTTGTCTCTTGTCTTTCTTTTCTAAATCCCCTTGCCATTTTCTCCTAGGAACCACAGATAGGCAACTGAGTCCTACACTTACTGAACCTCTAGTCCACTGACAGATACAGTTTTCCACGTTCTATTAACTGGCTTCATTCTCTACTTCCTTAATTACACAGCTCCTTAATTTTAATAACATCAATACCCTGAATTCCTTAGCATCCTTGACTCTTCATTAAAACCTCTATCAAAATCTGAATCTTGGCTCAATTACCAACTTCTTTTATGCCTACATTAAGAATTTCTCAAAAAAGTCATGTAATCATACAGTAGAACAGATTGTTTCCATTATGAATTCACTACAATCAACCTCAAAGCATTTCTCAAATTTTTTTATCATTTTCACTCTCTTTCATATGAATTTACCTAATCATTATATATCAAACTTTCTCTACTCTGTTCAAAACTCCAACCATTCCCTGATTGTATCCTTCCCACGGACATTTAAATACTTTATCCCCTTCTTATTAAAAAGATAGTAATAATACACCCTCTTCACCCTCCCAACATCAGTTATCTGATTTAAGAAATCAGAAGCCAAGAAGTATTCTTGCTACACCTTCCCAGACTCCTATTCCTAATCTATCTTTAAATATTATCAGTTTTAACTCCACTATCTCTCAGATTCATCAACTTCTCTCCATCTCCATTATTACCTTAGATCATGTTATTAGCAACTTCCTCCTATATTTCCAGGAGCTTCCTGAGTTTAAAGGCATTCATTTGAACTCATTCAATCTGTTCTGAACACTACAAAACAGTTTTTCAAAATCATTCCTAAATTAAAATCATATGACAGTTTTTCATTGCGCTAAAATCTGTTTTGGTTTCACAGACTTACATGGTCTGGTCAATGCTTACCCTCTAGCCTTATTCCTCACTACCCTTGTGCTCACTTTCCATCCAACTTTCAGTTCTTTGACTGTCCCAAGTTCTTACAAACACAGATACTAGGTACTTTCTCTTTGTTCTAAATGAAATGTTCTGTATCTCTTTCATGTCCTTGTCCTTAGCCTGCTTGACTCTATTAATACTTCAGATCTTAGCACAGTCATTATCTCCTCGGTGAGTCTTTCTTTCCAGTCTACATCAGGTCACTGCATTATATAATCTTAAAGAACCACATACATTCTCTTCCTCACCGTTGTCTTTTTGTGATTGTGTGTATGCATCTTATTTGTTCATTCCTTCCACACTAGCACACTCTCTAGAATTCTCTGACATATAGTAAACTCTCAAATATTTATTAAAAGAATGGGTGCACTAATTAAAGAATAAGATAATACATAAATCTCTCATAATAATTATTTGCTTTTCCAGCACTGACCGTATAATAAATAATTAATAACTGTTTGATCATTATGAGTACACCACATTGGCAACTGGACAAAAACCACAAAACAGTAATAAGCTGTTTGATAAGCACTGGCTTCTTATTCTACATAGATTTTATACATGAATGACTTACAGAGTCCATTTCCATTTCCTTTTGTAGAGTGAAATTTATATGCTGAAAGAAAATTGCAAGCTACATTTGTTATCTGAACCTCTAACCCTGATAACAAATTCTATTGCCTCCTTCCTATTCAGAACTCACTTCTCCAGCTCATGCTACTAAGAGCTCCACAGGGAAATAATCCTAATTACTCCAAGCATTAGCTAGTTTCCTTCAGTACAAGATCTGAATTTTAATAAGTTGTACATAACACCTATTTTAGCCTGAATATATTCCTAGGGAGTCACACTTGTATGCAGACAGACAGACAGACAGATAGAGACAGATAGCCAGATGAAGAACAGGCATTTATTTTTAGCAATAATCATATTGTAGTTAATGCTTCTTGTTGTAGAAGGAAATTTTTTTCTTTAATATCCATTGGGGCTATAGAAAATATAAGGCCTGATCAAAATATGCAACTGACAAAGATTATATTTCCTAAAACCTTGACTTTTTCAAATATTATGATACACATACAAGCAAACCAAATTGAGGAATGCTTTAAGTTCTTTTCCTGTAACTTTGTACAGCTTTCAGAAGAAAAGCCAGACCCTTAATACAATCTTGGCTGCCTCTCCAGTCCCACTGTGCAACTATCTTTGGCTCGTTACAGTTTGTACATAGAGAACTTCTTTCCCTTCTTCAAAAAAGTCACTTTCTCTTTCATCTGAGGGATGTCCAAACATACTGTTTAAACAATTACCTAACATAGCAACTTCTCCTTTTTCCTGGTGAAATCATACCCATCTTTAAGGTCTGTTACTGCTTCTGTCTAGATGTTTCCCCAAAGCTTCATGTGGTAACAGGTGGCCTTTTTGGAGGTGGCTGATCTAGGGTTATGATGCTGAGGTCAAGGATAGAATGCTGAAATTGATTCATAGTGCCATGCTATTATTAAGGGTGCCCCACCCTAGGTGTGAGTGATATCCACCCTAAGGGTGTGGGTAGCCTGGATAAGATATAAAGGCTTAGGGATAAGATGTAGGGGCTGGATAAGCTATAAGGGCTAGAAAAAGGCTATATGTCACTCGCTGCTTCTTCTCTACTTCACTGCTTTATACTGCCTTCATCCCACCATGAACTGTTTCTCCTCTGCAATGTCTTTCTGCCATGCCACCCTGCCTTAGAGTTAGTTAACTATGAAGGAAATCTCTACAAATGGTGAGCTAAATAAACCTTTCCTTCGGTAACTTTGGGTGTCAGGTATATTGTCTTGGCAACAAAAAAATTAATCAAGACAGAATTTGGTACCAGACCAACATCAAGAGTTCTACTTATTCTGGGGTTGGGGATTTAGCTCAGTGGCAAAAGCGCCTGCCTGGCAAGTGCAAGGTTGTGAGTTTGGTTCCCGGTACCAGAGAAAAACCAAAAAATAAAGAGTTCTACTTATTCTATCTTCCAGCAGATTTAATGTTTCTGTTTTAATATTTAGATCTTTGATCCATTTCAACTTTAGTGCATGGTGAAAAAATATACCCAATTTTAATCATCAGCATGTGCAAAGCCAGTTTATCCAGCATCATTCATTAAAGAGGCTATCATTATGCATATCTAAAATGCACCAATAAAATCTGATTGAAGAAAAAAAAAGAATTTGGTGCCAAGAAATGGGGTCATTGCTGTGACTGTACTTGACCATGTGACTCAGGAGCCTTTCAAACTGGCTTGTGGGAAGAGTTTGGAAAGGTCTGGAGATGCCAGCTGAAGAAGCAGCCCTGGAATGCCTAAATCTGTACTTGATGAGAGATTCTTGTCAGAACGCAGAAGACCAGAAGACAGATAGAAATCCTGCTGGTAAAGGCCAGGCTCAGGAGGTCTCTGCTGAGAAGAAGGACTGTACTGGTTGTGGGACTCCAGACCATGTGTCTTATGCCATGGTAGAAGGTTTGTCTGAATTTTGCTCATGTCCAGACACTTTGTCTAAGACTGACATTAAGGGTTGTGGACTAATCTTGCAGAAAAAGTTGCAAGAGAATCTAATGTTGAGGTGATGGCATAGCTACTATTGGGGTCTTTTAGCCAGATCTGTGTTGACAATCAAGAGCAAAGAGTCCAGCAGAATGGTCTAAAACATTGCAAGTTTGGCCAGAAAAGAAGTATCAGTGAAGCTGTGAACTGCACAGATAGAGCAGAGCAGAACCTGTTTCCTGAGAAGGAACAGAGCCATAGAAAAGATGGCCTGAGGGCATCATAAAAAAACAGCATGACTCCAGCTTTTGCAGCCTCAAAATTGCAACAGCAAAAGACTTTATTTTGAGAAGAGAGCCCCAAGGACCATGTTCGAATTGCAGAGACCTAAAGAATCTGTTCTGGGGATTTGGTTCAGAGTACTCGGCAATCCAGCCACTTAACTTCTACAACCAAAGAGAAGGAAGCCTAGCTACTGCTCCAGCTGGTGGCAGACCTTGGCTTCATCCGTGTGGTGCTGATTTTAGGCACAAGCAGGATGTACCAGTTGTAGAGTAAGTAAGGCTTCCACCTGGATTTCAGAAGGAGGTCTGGGAGGTGAGGCAATGTGCTCTTGAGAGGGCACTGTGTGAAGCTGTGAGTGTGAAGCCAAAGGTGCACTGGAGACCCCAGAAAGTTGGAGAAACCAGGAACATGGATCATCCAAGGAAAGCTCTAAGGAGCGAGCAAAGCTGGTCCAAGGGAGAAACTATGAGAGCTACAACTACATGCAGTGCAGCAGGGGTGTAGCCATCCAAGCCGTTTAGACTTCACATCTTGCCACAGACTGCCTTAGGTGCTGGATATGGAACTACAGGACTTAATGTTTGCACTGCTAGCTTTTGGACTTGCTTAGGTCAAATTCCTTTGTATACTCCTATTCATACCTTTTGGAATGGTAAGGTTTATCTTGTGGCATTGTATGTGGGAAGTATTTAACTTTCTTATCACTTTTACAAAGGCTTGCAGCTAAGAGTTTGCCTTAAATCTCAGAGGAGACGTTGGACTGAGACTTCACAGCAATGGTGAAACTGTTAGGACTTTGACAACTCTTAAGAGATGGACTAAATGCCTTTTGTACAAAGGGATGTACATGAGTCTTTGAGGGGCCAGCGGTAGAATGTTATGGCTTGTATCTAGATATCCCCCAAAGCTCCATGCAGTAATAAGTGGGATTTTTCAGAAGTGGCTAGATCTCGAGTGTGTGATTCCGGGATTAAAGATCCAATACTGGGTTTCTTTCATAGTGCAATGCTAAGATTAAGGCTGCCAAACCCTGGCTGTGAGTACTACCTAAAGGTGCATAGCCTGGAATAGGCTATAAGGGACAGAAATAGGGTCATCATTTGTTGCTTGCTGCTGTTGCTTCCTGCTTGTTCTATGTGCCCCTCTGCCATTCCATGCTGCCTTGAAGCCAGCCAACTATGAACTGAAATCTCTACAAATGGTGAAGTACAATAAACCTTTCCTCCTTCAACTTTGGGTTCAGGCATTTTGCCTTAGCAATAGGAAAAGTAACTAAGATAAGGTCTAAGCTGAAATATCATCTCTTTAGAAAAACATCTATTAACTAGGAGCCTTGTGTAAATGCTGAAATGATCACTATGGTGGACCATGTAAGCAAAGAGATAAAAGAAAAAAATTTAAGTGTATTAATCAAGAGATCTTCAGAGAAACAGGAACCAATAGGAGCCAACAGGAAGGCAAGAGATACGAAAGATAGAAACAGACTGATTTATTTTAGAGAACTAGCTCCATGATTTGGGGCCTAAGAAGGTCAACAAACTGCCATCTATAAACTGGAGATCCAGGAAAGCCAGTGATATAATTCAGCACCAGGGCAAGAGCAAATGAGATGAAATACCCCAATCAACTAATGAGGCAAAAAAAAGAAGAGAATTTATTCTCTCTCCATCTTTTGTTCTATTTGGGTCTTTGATGGGTGGGAGGAGGCCCAGCCACATCACAGAGGGTGATCTACTTTACCAAATGCACAGATTCAAATGCTAATCTCATTCAGAAATAACTCACAGACACACCCAGACATAATGTTTAATCTGGGCACGCAGTGTTTCAGCCGAGACATGAAATTAACCATCATGGTAAGCAAACCTATCAGTACAAATAAAAAAGAGAAGCATCCCAGCAGCACTAAGTGAATCACACTACTGTTGGAACATTCAAGTAAAAATCTATAATCCTTGGGTAAATAGCTAGGACAGCAGGATAAACAGCTGTGTTCTGCATAAGTGGCCCTCTACCAACCATTTTAATGATATTATATGATAATGTGTTACTGTTGCTATGATAAGATATTGGAAGAAACAATTCAAAGCAGGATTGTGAAATATATGAAGGTGGTTAAAATGCAGCTCCAGGTTTATATGTTTTTCCCTACTCACTGGCGCAGACCCAAGCTCATACTCATTCCTCTACGAGTTTAGCTGTGCCTTGGGCCAAGGACTCCTGACTCACCTTGGTCTGGGGCCATATATTTGATCCTGTTGGCTAGTCTCTATAGGAGGGTAGGAGACTAATTTTGATGAGTATTAGTTAGCAAACATAGATGGCCTAGTCACACTGATCAACCTCCCCATTTGTTTCAACAAAATTGAAATCAATATCCCACCCGTACTGTAAGTCTCTCTCCATTATTGCAATGTATTTGAATAAAGTTTTCCTTGCTGTTCTTTGTTTTTGTTTTTGTTTTTTTTTTTTTTTTTGGTTTT
>NW_004955466.1:6766627-6801274 GCF_000276665.1 Chinchilla lanigera | reverse complement strand
TCCTCCTCTCTTTGGTGGGTGATGCGTGCTTCTGCCATGCCATGTATTGTGTAGTGGCTAAGTTCACACAGTTGAGGGGTCAGGCACTTTCTTTTTTTGGTTTTTCTCCGGTACCGGGAACCGAACTCACAACCTTGCGCTTGCCAGGCAGGCGCTTTTGCCGCTGAGCTAAATCCCCAGCCCCTTCCTTGCTGTTCTTAACTGTGTCTGATGCAATTGCCCTTCCATGAAAATAGGGGAGAATTTGTGTATATGTCCACTGCTGGATCCCCGTTACTTAGAAGAGAGAAATAGCTCAATATATATTTTAGGAGAAAACTATAAAGTGAAATCAAGCAAGGCATTTTTTTTGCATTTAATGACAACTTTGAGAGAAACACAAATTATTCTTGAACAGTATATATATGTTTCCCAATATATTATCATACCTTAGAAGTCAATTGGAGTGATCATTAATTACATCATAGAGCAGAAATACAACAATTAAGCTAATGGTCAGTACTTATTAAATAAATTTATCATACATGCTGATAGACTTCTATACATAGGAACTGTATATTTCCTTTAAAAAGTCACTTTCTTTACTAATATATGCAACATTTTCATTGAAGATGCAACCTATTATCAAACTTCTAGCAGGACCATGTTAAGTATAAGATTCAACCTGTCTAAAAATTGTAATTATGGTAAAGTAATTGTTGCCCAGGATCCTATGATCTAGACCTCTTCATCAGCAGTGGCTAAGCCTGATGTCCATCAACCGAGGAATGGATAAAAATGATGTGGTATTTTTATACAATGGAGTACTATGCAGCTATAAAGAAAGATAAAGTCAAGGCTTTTATAGGTAAATGGATGCAACTAGAGACTATACTCATAAGTGAAATAAATCAGATCCACATGTGTAAACATCATATTGTCTCCCTAGTGTAAGAAACTGAAAGAGTAAATAAGATCCAAAAGGTACAATAGATATACTGAAAGGGAAAGAAACTGCTCAAAAGGAAAGAACAACTGGGATGGGGAAAAAGAGAAAATAAGGAAAGGGGGAAAAGATATATATATATACACACACAAAATAGCTAAGATAATTGTACTACTAATTTCTATTAGTTCATTGAAAGGAACAGTTAGTGCTTATATCATTTGATCAATTTTGCATGCCCGCACCTGGTAATCTGAGCAACTACTTTGAAGATAGCAATATGCAGCATAATAACCATTATTAATTTCCTATCATCTTGTTTTGAAATTCTGTATTATTTTTATTGGTTTTATTTCTCTTTTTTGCCTCTATAAAGTAAAAATAAAAGAAAAATCTGTGGCTAAGACAATTGCAATATCTGCAAAATCTCAAGCAGAAGTTCCTAGGTAATGCCATTTGTACAATCCTAGTACAATTCCCTGTACAAGTGTAAAAGTAACTGAAGACAGCTGACTTTTATTCACTCATTAGCCTAAACACAAACAAGTACAGTGAATTAGCCCCTTCCAGAACAATGCATCCAGAAACTGTATTGTAAAGTCTATGTCTGAATCTGCTGACTATTAATGAAATTTTCTAATTCACAGTGGACTGCCATGGACCATGTTTGTGATTAGTAGACTCAGAAGCATAGAGGGAAGGAATCACTGCTTCTCAGTGGAGCAGGCACCATTAGGGACCCTCTTCTGTGGGAACTGACCTCATACAACTCTACATAGCAATCCACAGAGCTATGCTTCTTGTGCCCATCTCCCCCCAGGATACAAATCCAATCTTAGAGAAATACTCAGTTGGAAGGTGAATTGAAAACCTTGAGAATTAAAATTATCTAATCCCCTCCTATCCCCGTGCAGAGAGAACACTGAAACCTAAGCTATATTTTGTTGTCTACATTAACATGACTTTATGCTACTCTTCTACCTCTCTTACAATACATTTATTTTTCTAGGTCTTTCTTGTTCAGACAAATTGTGCAATTTTTCATTACCAAAACGTCCAAAGATTCATTAACTCTTTAGTGGAAAACATCAGCTGACAGCTTATGCTCTAAGACTTTTTAACTCTTTGCTTCCAACTTCTCACCTTAAACGTAGGTGTACTTAGCATACATGAGGGCCTCCATGTAACTCCCAGAAACAAAAATAAATAATCAAATAAGCAAATCTTCATCTTTCTGTGTCTACCAACACTGGATTATTATATCATATCCTTGAATCCTACCCCGATTATAAAGACCACTGATAAAGACCACTCATAAAGACCACTCCCCAAACCTCTCCCTGCATTTAAAGACCCACTTTGCATCAAATTTGAAATTCCTAAACAAACTCTGTCCTTGTGCTTTCCCTTGGAAACAGTGCCAAGCTTTAGAAGGCGATGTTTCCCTTACTTTGGTAAGCAATTCTTTCAGTTCAGCTTTATCTTATTAACAGACTGTACTGATTACATTTGGGGACGCAGTTTTTACCGCAGCCTCACATGAAAAGAGCCCACTTGACCCAACGCCTTTAATAACAACAGCACAAGCATTTCGGAGTCCCACACAGGACCGTCAAAGTTGCATAATTCAAGGAACCCTTAAGTTTTGTTATCCTCATCAGGTTGTTTATAGTCCATTAAAAATTCCTTCAGGGATACAGTTCAGCAGGCACAGCACCTGCCTGGCAAGTGTGAGGTTGTGAGTTCGATTCCCGGTACCTTAAAAATTCCTTGAAGCCCACATATGATTTACTGATAAAAGGTCCTCTAATATAAACCTAGAAACATAAATGACAAATTTCCAAAGATCAAATTCTCATGCACAGTGGAAATGGCCTATTAAACACTTATCAACATGTCTAATAAACAATATTTTGTTAAAATGAAGAAATCCAATATGAGGATAAGGACATTCCTATAGGTTGACACTTGTGTGAAAGAAGTAACAACACAGAATAAAATTAAATAGTAAAAAGGACAAATGGGAGTAGTTCTATGAAAAGCTTTTCCAGAAAGTGGGGACAAAACTGTTGACTTCTTAAGAACAGGAATAATTACTGTACAAAAAGACAAAGAACGTCATGCTAGCATCCACAGCTAAGGTTAAATTTTAAATGGTTAAAGCATACATATAGTTATATTTCCAACTTCTTTGCCTTTATATTAGCATATTCCCTAATGTTTAACAATAAGAGGCACTCAGCAAGCATGAAGATACACACAGACAAAAGTTTCTTGCTACATAAACAACAAAATCAAATCAAGGAGATTCAGTGCTATTCTCATGGGTTTTTATTTCCTAGTCTCTCAGAGCTAATTCCCTCAGTTAGGCAGACTTTTTGTCTTAAAGGAAAATTCATACAAAAAATGTGTTCCTATAACATCACTATATTTTTCAAATATAAGAATATCATTAAATATGTGTATTGTCCAACCTTGATAATATTCTCTATTATAAATCCCCACCAGGAATAAAATGTTAAGGCTCAGACCATGGCTATCACATTCCACTTTAGATCCTGAGGCTGAGTTTCACTCATTCTACAGTCTTCTTCCCCATTTCCACCTTCACCCTGACCCCTTTCTTATTAATACCATTCATAGTTTGTAAGTTTTTCTCTGAAACTAGAAGGTAGGTAGGTTTCCATTCAGAGACTGTATCATCAAAGACAGTATTGCAGTTATGTACTAGGCATCATAGTAGCTACTCAGATCAAAGAAGAGTAGAATATCTGCCTTAAGGAAGTATAAGATGTACCTTTGATTCCTCTAGAACCCAGCATAGTGCCTAACCTTTTAGTGTCTAAAGATCTTTGTTGTATTTAAATTCTTTATTACAATTAGAAGTTGAAATAGGTATAGGTAAAACATTGACCCAGTACTAAATAAAATGTAAACTATTTTTGATTATTATTAGAATTACTACAGTTCTTGAGAACAATAGAAATTGCACAATGTCAAAATGGAAAGATTGCTAGACACAATTGAATCACCAAAACTAATTCAAGAAGATATGAAAACTCTAAATAACCTGATAACAGCCAATGGATTCAAAAATGTAATTAAAAATTTACAAATAAAGAAAATCTGACAGATTCACTGTTGAATTCTACAAGAAATTTAGACAAGGATTAATGCCATGAATGCTGAAATTCTTTAAGGAAATTGAAAGGGAAGCAGTACTTCCAAAGTCATTCTTAGAAGCAAGTGATTCCAAAACCAGAAAAAACCCAACATAGAAAGAAAAATATGGGCCAATCTCCCTAATAAATATAGGTGCAAAAATCCTTAATAAGATACTGGCAAACAGAATGCAGCAAATCATCAAGATTATACACCATGACCAAGTAGGATTCAGCCCAGAGATGCAGGAATGGTTCAACACGCGCAAATCAATAAATGCAATACACCATATTAACAGAACCGAAGACAAAAACCACATGATCATCTGAAAAGATGCAGAAAAAGCATATGACAAAGTCCAATACCCATTCATGATAAAAACCTTACAGAAAATTGGAATAGAAGGTCTTTACCTCAATCTTATAAAAGCCCCCTATGACACACCAACAGCTAATATCATATTAAATGGTCAAAACTGAAAGCTTTCACTCTAAAATCAGGAAAAAGATAAGGATGTCCATTATCACCCCTCTTTCTCAACATAGTTCTAGAAACATTAGCCAGAAGAATTAGACAAGAACAAGAAATAAAAGGAATAAGGACAGGAAAGGAAAGGAAGAAGTTATCATTATTTGCAGATGACATAATACTCTACAGAAAAGACTCCAAAAGCTCCAGCAAAAGACTTCTACACTTAATATCCAAATTCAGGAGTGTAGCAGAATACAAAGTTAACACTCAAAAATCAATAGCATTCCTGTACACAGGCAATAAACTCACTAACAGAGAAATTAGGAAAAGCACACCCTTCACAATAGGATCCCCAAAAATGAAATATTTAGGAATCAATGTAACAAAGGGTGTAAAAGATCCGTAAAGTGAAAATCACATTAACCTAAAAAAGAAGAGTGAAGAGGCTATCAGAAAACAGAAAAATATCCTTTGCTCTTGGATAGGAAGAATCAACATAGTGAAAATGGCCATACGCCCAAAACTACTATATAGATTTAATGCAATCCCAATGAAAATATCATTAACATACTTTTCAGACCTAGAGAAAACATTCCTGAAATTCATTTAACAAGACTTTCCTAAAATAGCAAAAGCAATTCTAGGCAACAAAGGCAAATCAGGGGGCATTATAATCCCAGACCGGAAATTGCACTGCAAAGCTACTATGATAAAATCAGTATGGTATTGGAAAAAAAAAAATAGGCCTGAGGATCAGTGGAACAGAATAGAAGACACAGAGACATCCCCAAACACACTCAGCCACTTTATCTTTGACAAAGGACCCAAACATGTTCACTGGAAAAAAGATAGTCTCTTTAATAAATGGTGCTAGAAAAACAGGCTTTCCACATGCCAAAGAATAAAACTAGACCCATGTTTATCACTATGCACTAAACTAAAGTCAAAATGGATCAGGGAAGACAGGCATGGTGGCACACGGCTGTAATTTCAGCACTTGGGAGGCTGAGGCAGGAGGATCATTGCAAGTTCGAGACCAGCCTGGGCTACAAAGTGAGCTCACGGCCAGCCTGAACTGCATAGCAAGACCCTGTCTCAAAAAGACAAAAAAAAAAAAAAAATCGATCAGGGATATAAATATTAATACAGAAACACTAAATTTACTGGAAGAGAAAATAGGCAAAAGTCTCTTTGAGAGACTTGAACAAAACCCAGACTGCAAGCGAAATAGTACAAAGCATCAACAAATGGGATATTACCCTACTAAAAAGATTTGCACAACAAAAGAAATCACCAACAAAGGAAAAAGATAAACTGAAGAGTGGGAAAAAATTATAGCCAGTTAGCCCACAAAGGATTTATATTGATATAAGCTCTTTCACTTATACAGAATTGAAAAAAATCATAACCTCCAAATTCAAAACCCCAGTCCAAAAGTGAGCATCGGAGATGAATAGGCACTTCTCTGATGAAGAAATACAAATGGCAAATACATAAGTGAAAAAATGTTCAAGATCATTGGTCAATTGAGAGATGCAATTAAAACACTGAGATTCCATCTCACCACAGAAAGAATGGCTATCAGCAAAAAAATCAATCAATAGCAAATGCTGGACAGGCTGTGGAGAAAAAGGATCCCGCCTCCACTGTTGGTAGGAGTGCAGACTGGTACAACCACTGTGGAAATCAGTGTGGAGATTCCTTTAAAAACTAGGATTGGAGGTCCCATTCGAACCAGCTACTCCCTTTCTGCATATCTTCCCAGAAGAATTAAAATCATCATACCACAGCAATATTTGTGCACCTGTGTTTATAGAAGCACAATCGGTAAGAGCTAAATTTTGGAAACAACCCAGATGCCCACCTACCAAAGAATGGACAAGAAAGATGTGGTTTTTCTATATAATGGAGTACTACTCAGCCATAAAGAAGGACAAAATGGAGTCTTTTATAAGTAAATGGATGGAACTGGAGACCATATCCATAAGTGAAATATATCAGTCCCATATGTGTAAACATTGTACTGTCTCACTAATGTGAGAAAAAGAACAAGTAAATGAGATCTGAAATGTACAACACATATTGTGAATTGGGAAGAAACTGTTTTAAAGAAAGGACAAACTGTGATGGGGGAAAAGGGAAAGGAAGAAAAAAAATGGAAAAAATATATGTATATACAAGATATTTAAAATCATTATACAGCTAGTTTCTCTTAGTTCATTAAAAAGAGTTTTGTGCTAATATTGTATAGACAAGATATCATGCCTATATCTTCTACTCTGAATTAACTACTAGGAAGACAACAACATGCAATGTATCAACTATTGTAACTGTCCTAATAACCTGTTTTGAAACTTGTTTTCATTGTTATGTTTATTTTTTCTCTCTAAAATAAAAAAGAAATAATACAATGTCTGCCTCCAAACCACAGTGGAATCAAACTAGAAATTAGTAACACAATGATATCTGGAAAAATACCCAAACATTTGCAGAAAGTAGCAGCAGAGAATACTCCCTAAATCATTTATGAAATCAGCATTACACTAATACTAAAGATATTACAAGAAAGCTCTAGATTAATATCGTTTGTGAATACAGATGCAAAAATCCTCAACAATATATTAGCAAACTGAATCCATCAATGTATAAAAAATTACATATGACCAAGTAGAAATAGTCCAGTAATGCAAGAATGGACCAATCCATGAAAATAAACCAATGTAATCTATCACATCAACAGACTAAAGAGGGAAAACTGCATGTTCATTTCAATAGAAAGAGCATTAGACAAAATTTAATTCCTATTCAGGATTTACAATGAAAAAAAATATCAAACAAGGAACAGAGAAACTTCTCCAGCTTGATAAAGAGTATCTACAAAGTATATAACAATAGTGAGACACTAGAAGCTTCTGCACTAAGATCAGGAAGCAGGCATGGATGTCCCACTCCCACTTTTTTCCAATATCATACTGGAAACACTAGCTAGTTCAATAAATTGAAAAAGGAAATAAAAGATATGTTATTTGGAAAGTAAGAAATAAAACTGTCTGTTTATAAATGACATAATTCTTTAGGTAGAAAATTTGAATGGGTTAACAAAAAGAAATCCTGAAACTTTTACATGAATAGAACAAGGTTACAGGACATAAGATTAATATTAAAAAGACAATTGCCTTCCTATATACCAGTATTGTGCAAGAAGAATGTGAAATTTTAAAAATGCCATTTATGTTAGCACTCCCAAAAATGAAATATTTAAGTAGAACAAAATGTGTATAAGACTTAGATAAGGAAATTCTAATGAAAGATATCCAAGAGCAAACTATATGAGAGATGTTTGTTGATAGTAAAACTCAGCGTCGTTAAAGTTCTCAGCATCATGACAGTTCTTCTGAATTTGAAGGATAAATACAATAAAATCTGCATCAAAATCCTATTGCATTATTTAGCGCATATCAACAACGTGATTCTAAAAACCATATACAGAGGCCAAAATGTCAGAACAGCTAACACAGTACTGAAGAAGAACAACAAAGACAGAGGACTGACAGATGCCATCTGGCTTCGAGTCTTACCTGAAAGTTATAGCAATCAGAAGGGTATGACACTGGTGAAAGAATAAACAAATGGATTACAACAAGAGAAACAGGACTCAGAAAGAGACCCACATAAGTACAGCCACCTGATGTTTAACAAAGGAGTGAAGTTATACAATAGAAGAAACATTGTCTTTGGCCATGGCAACAACAAACTGGACATCCACATGCAAACACAATCTAGACACAGACCCTGCACCCTTCAAAAATTAACTCAAAATAGATCATGTACTTGAACCTGTGAGTCTGATTTATTTCACTTAACATCAGGGTTTCAAGTTGCATCCATTTTCCTACAAATGACAAGTTAATCTATCTTTATGGCAGAGTAGTACTCCATTGTGAGTAAATACCACATTTCTTCATTCATCTGTATAAAGAGCCAAATAAGATACATAATAGGAAATAGGAAGACAGATTTTTCTCAAAGGGGAAGAGGAACAAGAAATGGAGGGAGGCTTGAAAGAGGAAAAGGAAAGTATGAAAAAAGGAATTAAGGGGTGTTATGTTTACATTCCTCCAAACAAGGAATGTAAATATTATATACTGCAAACATGGACTAATAAAATGTTTTTTTAAAAAGACTATATATTGAAAACCCAAAAATATAAAAATTCTTCAAGATAATATGTCTGTCCATTTTCTGTTGCTAACACAATACTATAGACTGAGTAACTTATAAAGAAATTTATTTTGGTTTGTGGTTCTTGTTCAAGGTTAAGGGGTCACATCTGATGGTGGCCTTCTTACTGTCATAGTCCTGAGGCAGCTCAGGATATCACATGACAAGAGCAAGCTTGAGAACACATGAGAGACCTGGAAAAACTGGCTAGTATGATATACCTACTCCTGAGATAATTCACTATTCCATTAGTCCATTCACTATATAAATGGATTGATCCATCCATGGGGATAGAGCACAAAGCACCTCTAAGATGTCCCACCTGGTCCCACACCTTAGTATCTCATCAGGAAGATTCAGTTTCAACGTGAGTTTTCAAGAGAAACAAACTATATTCAAACCATAGCAAGAAAAGAAAATCTAAGTTACTTTTCCTATGATAACTTTTTAGATACAATACCAACGGCACAATCCATGAAAGAAATAATTGATAAGCTGGAATTCATTAAAATTGAAGACTCTAACTTGTGAAAGATATTAACAGCATGAGAAGAAATGTCACAGAAATATTTGCAAAAGACATATGTGAACTGTTATCCAAAATACACAAAGAACTCTGGAAGTTCACGTCATAAAGGGACAAAAGATCACAAAAGATGCCTCATCAAAAAAAGATATTTCAGTGACAAGTAAGCAGATGAAAAGATGTTCAAAATCATTGTAGAATTACAAATTAAGATGACATATCACAACAGATCTAGTGGAATGGCCAATATCCAAAACACCAACACTACCAACTGTTAGCCAGGATGGAGAAAAATAGAAACCTTTACATATTGCTAATGGGAATACACATGGCAAAGCCATTTTGTAAGACAGTTTGGCAGTTTTCCACAAAACTAAGCACATTCTTATTATATGATCAGCAATCATGCCTTGGTATCAACTCAAATGAATGGAAAACTATTATCCACATATAAATCTTCACGTAAATGTTTACAGCAGCTTCATTCATAATTGACAACACTTGGAAGCAGGCAAGCTGTCTTTCAATAGATGGATGAAAAAATAAACTGTGGTACATCCAATGATGCACTATTGAGCCCTAAAAAGGAATGAGCTACCTGGATTTGAAAAGACATGGAAGAAACGTAAGTGCATAATACAAAGTGAAAAATACCAATATGAAAATGCTACAAACTACTTGGTTTCAACTATATGACACCTGGAAAAGGCAAGACAATGGAGAAACATAGAATCAATGGTCGCCTGGGTTTGGTGAGGAGAGATGGATGAGTAAACAGAGAACGGATGATTTTAGGCCAATGAAACAAATCTGTTTCATACTACAATAGTAAGCACCTGCCCTCACATATGGTGAAAACTCATAGTACGTTCAAAACTCTCAAGTAAACAATGATATATTCATGTACGTTCATCAGTTGTAAGCAATGCACTACTCTGATGTGGAATTTTATTACAGTAACAGGAGAGTCTGAGAATGTATGGCACAATGGAGTATTTGAAAAAAAATCTCTGTCCCTTCCCCTTAATATCACCATAAGCCTAAAACTGCTCCAGACAAAAAAGTCTATTTTGCTTTTCGTAAAGTTAGAATTAAAAGAAGATTGCTTAGGACTGAATGTTGACATGTCACAGTCATCTAGGAAACAAAGAATGAAAACAAACAATTCTGAGGAGGACTGGACAGTGCTATGGTTTGAATGTTTTTATCCTCTCTAAAATTCTTGTTGAAACTTAATTGGGAATTGGAAATTGAGATCTAAGGGCAGGTCATGCGGGCTCCACATTTATGACTTTGTACTTCCCAAACTACAGAACTGTGAGAAATGAATATCTGTTCATTGTACATTACACAGTCTGTAGTATTTTATTACAGCAGTACAAATTGGACTAAGGCAATATCTCCACTGATTTATTAAGTTTAAAGTCAGGAAAACCAAAATGGAAAAGTTACGTACTCTCCACCTATACCATTCATACAGTATTTTATTTAAAAGGTACTAGCAACCCAATTGTATTAAGTAATGATTCTAACATACTATTACTGATGGAAGGTCTAAGACAGCAAAAGGCACAAAGAGAGATCCAGGTTTACAAAAGTCACTAAAATCTACAAGCATAATTAGCCTGACTTCCAATTCTTGTTTTGATGACTAGAAACTTAAAAATTAATGTATATAAAATATAAAGTGAAATACATGAGGCATTTTAATAAGCATAATCCACAAATACTAATAATATAGATATTGTTTTCTACAAATGTTTATAAAAATTAAAAATATTTATATGCTTCTAAAACTCATCAATCACTGGCACATTCATTTTTCCTGCTGAATCAATGTACAAGTGATTTATTTCCCAGACTGATTTTGCTCTGACCTTGTTTAACATGTTTAGTACATAAAAATATTATCATCATCTTAATTCCTTTGTATACTGCTTCCTATATCTTGCTTTCTCACTGTACTGTGCATTATTTGCAGCAGCTCCATCTTTCTCTGAAGTTCTATCATTCAGTTCCCCCAACCTCCCAAAATATCAAGCTCTCTGGACCTCCCACAGCTCATTAAAATGCACACCACAAAACAGTACAATTCTATTACTTGGATTCAGAGTGAGATCAACTTTTTCCCTCTGTTTATGGTCTGGGAAACTTATATTCCTTCTTTTCAGACCAAATGCTTTCCATAATGGACTCTTGTCCTTCCTGCCTCATGGCTTTCTTTTAAAAAACATATATCTAGTTCATGAATCCCTAGTAAATCAAATTACCTTCAAATAACAATATATCAACAATGTTGAAATGAAGTTTTAAGTCCTTAGGTTATTCTTCACGCACACCACATTAGAGGATTGAATTATGATTTTCAGAAGCATATACTCTCTTATTCCCAAGTAGTGTTTAAATTTCATTTTATTTTTACGTCAATGTACAGTTTACTAAAACTTTGCTAACAACTCACTGCTTAATGTCATCATCCAAGGCAATCTGTGACAAGATGTGAATTCCAAAGGTCTTGGGTGATTCCTTCCCTACAGCACTGCAAATGGTTGTACCTTCCATAGTTTAGCTCCTACAGCTTCTCTCTTATGCCAGTTCTACTCTCTCCTTGCAGTTTTCCTCAGATAGTTAACATTCCTGTCTTTTCCAATCTCTGGGTTCTTCACTGCACCTTTGGCTTCACACTCACAGATTTATACATCACTCTCTCAGGAGTACACTGCCTGGCCTCCCAGACCTTCTCCTGAAATCTGGGTGGAAACCTTCCTGACCCCATAACTCTGGAATTCTGTATGAACCTAAAACAGCACCACATGGATGATGCCAGGGTCTGCCTAGCTGGAACCAGGCTTTTTTGTCTCTTAGCTGTGGAGGTCAAGGGCCTATAAACTAAATCCTAAGGAACCGTTTCCCTAGGCCTTTGCCATTCTGGAACATGGTGCTCTGGGATTGTCTTCTTAAAGCAATGTCTTTCACTTTTGCAATTTTCAAGCTACAAAAGGTGGAGCCCTGATGGTTCTTGTGCTATCCTCAGGTCACCTTTTTTCTTCTCTTGTTCCTTCTCCACAACCAAGTTTTCCTCTGCTTTATCTTTGCAGTCCACAGCTTTACTGGAGCTTTATTTCTGGCCAAATTTTAAATGTTTTAAAACATTCTTCTGGGCTTTGGGCTCTAGATTCTCAACATAAATCTGGCTAAAAGCTCCCAACAGTAACCATGCCCCTTCCTCAACATTAGACAACCTTAAAATTTCTTCTTCAAGATTAATTAGTCCAGCACCCTTAACCTCAGTCTCAGACAAAGTGTCTGGACATGAGAAAAATGCAGACAAATTTTCTTCCAAGGCATAACACACATTGTCTGGAGTCTAACAGCCAATGCAGCCCTTCTTCCCGGAAGAAATCTCCTGAGCCTGATCTTTAACAGCAGGATTTCTATCAGCCTTCTGGTCTTCTGAGCTCTGACCAGAATTTCTGATCAAGTACAGCCTAAGGTGTTCCAGTTCTACTTTTTCAGCCAGCATCTCTGAACCTTCCCTAACTCTTCCTCTTCCTACAAGCCATTTCCAAAAAGTCTTGAGCTACATGGCCAGGCGATGTCACAGCAATGATCCCACTTCTCTGGTACAAATTCTGTCTTAGTTACTTTTCTCTCATTGCTGAAACAAAATATCCAACACCCAAAGTTAAAGAGGGGAGGTTTATTTAGCTCTCAGTTTGTAGAGGCCTCAATCTATAATCTGCTGGCTCCAAAGCAGGGTGACATCATAGAGGAGAAACAGTTCACAGCAAGCAGAAAGTAGTAAAGCAACAAGGGACAAACACAGCTCTTTCTACCCCTTATATCTTGTCCAGGCTACTTAGGGTAGGTAGAACTCATGCCCTTAATCTTAGCGCCTTGATCCTAACATTGTACCATGAATCAATCCCAGTGTCACATACTCTAGATCCAGCCACTTGTGAAAAACCCCCACTTACAACCTAATGAGGCTTTGGGAGGACATCTAAACACGAGACACGAGTTTCTGTGGTTTTAGTTACCCAGTCAGCCACAATGCAAAAAAGTAGCACGAGTATGCTAATTAAAGTCTTCCTACCATATCAGCTGTGGGCTGGAAGGAGCTTTAGAAAAGTGTGTGCACCATACCTGGCTGTTATCCTTTTAAAATGTAGTACCACTTAGACCATATTTGGGTGTACAGTTCACTGGCATTAAGCATATTCACACGGTTGTGTAATCATTTCTGACAAGTTCTTAAATGAGCTCAGTGGCTGAGCACATTGCCTGCATTTGTTGTGTTTCCCTCTGAGCAGGACCTGATAAAGGGCAAAATCTTGCTCTCCTGTTTTCTAGTCCATTGTTCAGTGTTAAATCAAAATAAAAACATCTAGAGTAACTTTCCCTTTCTCCTTTGCTCCCTTTTGCTAATAAGAATAAAATGTGTGAGTCTTTGGGTAGAATTGTGCATTTCACCTACAGTCTTTTTCCTTACCCTACTACTACAATTTTCTTTCTCTCTCCCCATTCCTTATTTTCTGCGACTGTCCTCAGTGCATGAGTTGGAACCCAGGACTTAGGTGACACTTTACTCTAGGTCCATGAAAGATATCTCTAGTATCTAGTCATGAAAACATTCTGCAGAGATTGTGAGGGGTCTGGGGTTTACTCTTTATTTAACTGCTTTATAGCAGTCCCTCCTTATCTGTGGTTTTGGTTTCTGTGGTTTTAGTTACCCAGTCAGCCACAATGCAAAAATAATAAATGGGAAATCCAGACCAAAAAAAAAATTGTGCAACATGTGCACTGCAGCAAATCTGAAATCATGGCATGCTTAATCACCCAAGTTTAGTGGTGGACTGCTCTACTACTGAAAGTTAAAAGGAATTAGGGGAGGGTGGAGCATTTGCCACTTTCTACAGTGTTAATATTTCCACTGTGGGCAGTTTTAGAGTAGCAAGGTGACATAATTGAATCCTAAGTTTGAAAGAGGTGCTAATAGCTGGCTTTCCCAAGCCGAGTCTGATCCAGGATATCACTGACTGCTTAGTAGAACTCAGTACAACTTTCAAGAAGAGAGATTTCAACAATGAACTATCTTAGCCACCACATTCACTAGCCTAGCACATCAACCTAGTGTTGATCTTTGCAGTGTGATAACTAAAAACAGTTTTATAAGGTAAAGTTACTTTGCATTTTCTTTCAAATGAAAAGCTGAGATCTTCTAATACATATGTAAGTCAGTATATATAACATATACTGACACAGTATTCTATTTATACTTATAAATACATTTTCTTATGTAATAGAAAATGAATGCTCTTTTCTATGAATTGAGTCAATCTTCTGATTTATTTTTCATAGACTAATCAGATTCTATGTACTCACAGTGTACATATGGTTTTTACATATGGAATGACTAAATTTAGCTATTTAATATAAGCATTATCTCAAACAGTTAGCATTTTAGGGGTGAAAACACATATGTCTTGATATGATCTGGATGTTGAATGGCCCCGGAGGTCCACAGCTACAGGCTTATCCCCAGGATGGCACTAATGGACTAATGGAAGTTCCTATGGACCTTCAAGAGGTAGGGCTGGAGCAGAGCTGCTTGAGCCATAGGAATGTGCCCTCAAAAGGGACTGTGGAAGTCTCTCTCTCCTCTCTCTCTCTCTGTCTCTCTCTCTCTCTTTCTCTCTCCCCTCTCTCTTTCCTCTCCCCTCCCTCTCTCTGTCACTCTCTTTCTGTCTCTCTCTCTCCCTCCCCACTTCCTGGCTCCAAATGTGATGACTCCACCACATGCTCCTACCACGGCCATCTGCCAGCCTCACCACAGGCCCAAAGAAATGGGGCCGCCCCATCTTTCAGCTGAACCTCCAAAACGATGAGGAAAAGAAACATCTGTTCACTTCCTAAGTAACCTGTCTCAGGGATTTCATTACAGCAACACACAACTGACAAGCACATCCCCACTCTCTTCCATCCATCCATGCTTTCAGCATTTTTCAATATGATATTCTTAAATATCATGTTGTAAAATAGACACCCTGGACTAGTCTCACCTAACTGAAATTTTATGTCTTTTAACCAACATCTCCCAACTATTCTTTGACTGCCCTAGTTCCTGGTAACTACCATTCTACTCTCTATTCTATGAGATTAATTTGTTTAGAATCCACATGAGTGGTTATTTTATTTATTAAGGTCTTTATGTCTATCTTCTAAATCAGCAGTCCTCAGTCCCTGAACTACAGATGAGTATTGGTCTGTGGCCTGTTAGGAATCAGGTCGCAGAAGAGGTGAGTGGTGGGGCAGCATGCAAAGCTTTATCTGTATTTCTAGCTGCTTGCCATCAGATCGACGGTAGCATTAGATTCTCTGGGAACATAAACCCTCCTGTGAACTGTACATACATGAGAAGGCTCTAGGCTGAGGGCATCTTTGAATCATCCCAAACCCATCCCTCCCTTGCCCCTCCTCATGGAAAAACTGTCTTCCAAAAAACTCATCCCTGGAACCAGGAACTTGGGAACTGGTGCTCTAAATAACTATAGTCATAATATACTGACATAGTAAGTGAAATACTGTTTATTGTCCCTTTATCATATGATTAGCAGTTTCAAACTTAATTCCTTTTAATCATCTCTAGAGGTTTTGAAAGAAATAAATATACTTTTAAAAGCTACATGTAAGTGGGGTCTAAAACTGAAAGTGAGTTACTATGATTCCTCTTTTCCATAATTTTTAAGGTAACAAATATGTTAACAGTATCAAAATACAATGCCTACACTTGACTTTTGCAGAAATAAATTTCAATATCATTACAGTTGACTAAATGTAGAAATTTTATAAAAATTCATCAAAGAAAAGTTTTGATCTAACTCCCAAAACACATAGAGTAATAAGATCATGAACATTGTGGTTTCTCTTCAGATAGTAATAAGAGCATGAACAATAATGTAGCAAAGGATTTTTCATCTGAATAGTTTAATAGAAACACAGCACAGGGGCTGGGGATTTAGCTCAGTGGCAAAGCGCCTGCCTGGCAAGCACAAGGTCGTGAGTTCAATTCCTGGTACCGGAAGAAAAACAAAACAAACAACAACAACAACAAAAGAAACACAGCAGAATCTTTAGGAAAATTAATCTAATAACATCATTATGAAAACATGTTTAATAATAGAGATATTCTGTATTGACTTTTATATATTATTAACTGAGATTACTGGTTGGATCCTCTTACCTTGGTATAACAACTTGTAAATAATCCACTTTGAAGTTAGACACTAAGAAGCTACAAACATAGTAATCTTTTAAGATATTACACACTTCAAGTATTTCCAGGTTCACAGATAACACTGAAGGAGCAGAACTTTCCACTAAACCACACATGTAAGAAGTCATTCAATGTATTGAGATGAACTTTGAAGGAAAAGTAGAAACCACAATGGCAAAAAGTCAAGAACCATTCCTCCATGGGGCTTCACCACCTTTCTTAACTCTAGCACTGCTCCCATATGCCTCAGGAGGAAAGAAGTCAGAAGATCCATGGATGCACAGCTTTACAATACATCTACTTCAGCATCTATTGATGCCAAATGCAGCTATTTTGCTTCTCCTCTACCTATTCCAATCACAACTTTTAACCACAGCCATTTTCCTAGTAACCAGCATGTGCACCAGAAATGGCAGGGGGGGGAGTTGATGAAACGCAATTTGATGCAATCAAATATAACTTGCAGCAAGTGTTTAATAGAATGAAGTTTGAAAGCAGTCGCTGACAAGATATTTGTATCATCTATGCAATCTTTTCATCCTGGTGTTTTCAGAACATATGGCCCACAGTACTCAAGTACACAAAACCAAAACAACTTACCTCATCCACATTTTCAAAGGCATTGATGATGTCATAAGGTAAACAAGACAGCAGATCGATCACAAACCAAGTTTTCAGATAGTTCATCCTTATGAGTTTAGGATCAGAAATGACCTCTCCACCGGGCCCCACAAAAGTTGTGTGGAAATTTAAAACGATATCAACCAGAAATATAACATCCACCACACTGTCCAGCACCAACCAGGCTATATTATTCTGCTTTGTTTTGAAAGAAACGTTGTAAGGAACCATAATGGCGGTGTAGAAGGTAAGAATTAAAATCACCCAATCCCACGTAGTTTTAAAAGCACAGTAGTGTAAAATAATGTGTGGCGGCGTCTTTGGCGCTTCTTGTTTATACTGAGGAAGGATATCCGATCCCAGCTGAAGAACCTGGAAGAGAGAAAATGTATGCATAAACAACTTGCCCATCTCTGTGCATCTGGCAATGAATTTAAACTTACTGTCACACCACAGCTCATTTGTCCTAACTCTTGGCTTCAAGGCCAGACATGTTGTATAGCTTTGTCTCCATCTTGCAAATTGCACTAAATTGTAATTTGTTCAAAGGAAGTCACTCCAAGACCAACTGCTCTACACAAGTTGGTCTGTTTACTTCTCCACTTGCCTTTCTCTCCAGTGGCCAAGACCAGCCAGCAACACCACAGGGAGGGCCTTGTGCACACCCACTTTACAGGCCTGCCTAGAACCACATGCTTTTCACAGTACGGGTGATTCACCTTACCCATTTTTCACACATATTTAACACCTTGAAGAAAATCTTGATTCTGGTGGCTTTGCTAAACCCCAGGGAACCACAGTTGGTGACCTTGCTGCTGGGAAAGTCAGCAAGCACCCTCGTTACTAGCACAGTAATGCATGGAATTGGGTTATGTGATAGCCTACTTTGTTCCTTTTTGCCCTTAAACCAAGACATAAGGAGTTTCCTACCAGATGTAAATTCCCTAGACGAAAAAAAAAATGCTATCTCCTCAAGTTTATGTCTCCATACCTCTTTAATAAATGAAAACATTTCAGTCCAAGGTTACATGAACCTTGACTTACTCTGTGTAGCCTGTCTAATTAAAGTAAGAAACCAAGAAAAAGTAGATGTCAAAGCAAGAGGAGAGGTTTGGGCACCCCCGGCTGAATATGACAAACACAGGACATAGCATTGCTTTCTGACACTGAAACCTGAAAATTGTAAAAAGAATTGAAGAAACAGATCAAAAATCTTTGCTTCAGGCCATCAATGAAGTTGAAGATAATGTATGTATTGAAGAATTTTCATAAGTGGCTATTTGTTGTTTTGGGTTTTATTTTGCTGTTGTTTCAGTGGTCTTGGAAGGTTTGCATGCAAGTGGGCATATTTTACTTTTCAATTTTTATTCATTTATTCTTTGGCTTCTAAAGTTTTATGTTTTGTTTTTTAAACATTTCCCACAGACTTTCCCTACTTTATGTAAGTAATTATTCAGTGTCTGTAGAACTAATAGAACACAGGAAATAGGAGACAAAAATCTAAATCATAAATGCATTAAACATTTGAACGTAGAAGCAGATATAAACAAAAATACTCATTAGCATGTAACTCTGTCAGTTACACAGCACAAAGCAAAACAAATACACCAGCATCTTTTGAAACTTGGGAGAGTATCCTAAAATTTCTCTCAAGTTGAAGTTACATAATTGAACACTAATTATATAACATCTATTCTTACTATTTTCAATATGAAAAACATCTCTATTAGTTTCTTTAGTTGTATATTGTAATTATTATTTTTAGTAGGAGGGTTATAAGAAATATTCTGAGGATCTTTTATGTATTTGCCTGTATTCCTAGATCCCCATACATATTTTTCCCTTAAGTTTTTTGTTGTTTTTTGGGGGTTTTTTTCCAGAAATCCAACTCAGGACCTGTGCTTGCTGGGCAGGTGCTGTGCCACTGAGCTGTATCCTCGGCCCCCCATAGTTTTTAAATTACTTAGCACCAAATTATTCTACCAGGACTATGAGCTTCATGTTGCGATGGGGTTTCATATATAAATAATTGTACATAAGCCTGGCTTCTCTTTTACCTTTCAACCATTGCTCTATTAGTACCAATCTGACTGTGGGAACTACGAATATTTCCTTCCTACTCAGTGTTACAATTTTACCACTATTTTACCACTGCACACACAAGTTTAAGCACAAAGGAATCAAACTTGGAAAATAAGGACAAGGGGTGAGGGGCATTACCACCAACATGATCCACAGGACTCCATCCTCCTACTAAGAATATAGAAAGTTATATTTTATAACTACATTGGTACAAAGGCAAATATATTAATATTATATATTTCTACCTAAAAGTTGTTTTTTTCTTTTGCAGTTAATAGAAATTGAAACATTTTGAGTGCCCCTTTAAGTGTTGTAGGCCCTCAACACAGTGCTTGCCTCATTAATGAATAAGCTGGCCCTGCCCAGTACCCTGGAAAAATGTAAGATCTCTCCTCTCACTCCCAAGTTGAGCGTGTCTTAAATCTGGCCACAAATTAGAATCATCTGGAGAGGTTTTTAAATTACAGTATAAATCCACCTAGACCCCACCCCAGAGAATGACTAAACTTGTCCTATGTGAGTTCTCTGACATCCCTGGACTTCTTAACCTTTCTGGGGGATGACAATACAGAGATCGAGATGAGCTCTTTGTCTTATATTTAGCCATCCCCAAGTCAATTCTTTAGACGGTGACTAACATACAAAAAATGTTCCCAAAATACTAGATGAGGAGGAGGAAGAGCAAGAATAGGAGAAGGAGAAAAAAAGCAGTTTTAGGAAGAGGAGATGGAGGAGAAAGAGAAAAAGAGGATGCGTAACAATAACAAGAAAGGCACACAGCATTTGGGTTTTGTTCTTTCTTGTATGCCTCTGTCATCACTGGGTTCCACAGTTGGGCTCTTTTATAAAGCAATGAGTAATAACTCTTCCCTTTCACTGCTATTTCATTTGCACTTTCATAAGCCTTAGGTAAAGAAAGGATGAAATCATGCTTTTTCATGTACTGTTGTACCAATCCAGACTTTCTTCTCTGAAGATCTGAGAGCCTTAACTCTAAGGAAGTCAGGCCCACGTCAAGATGAGGGTGTGTATATTTACATCCACGCAGCATCAGTGTGAACCAGCTGAAGGCCGTCAGCATGATGTCAATACTGGTGGAAAATTAACTAACTTCTTTCATGGAGACTAGAATCTTTGAAACTGAGGTTGAGTTCCAAAATTAGGAGGTAGGTCAAACTGAGATCAAATTTACATCTTATGGTAGGTGAAAAGTCCAGAATCCCACAGCAAAAACAGATACTTTACTCGGGCAAATTACATAAATCTTTGAGTATCATTGGAAAAACAACATTCTTGTACTAAGTCAACATTTCTTTTAGGTACATTTTTGGAAAACCTAAGGGCATACTACTATCAAAACCCTGTGTTTCCTTGACATTGGTTAAAGACATGAACAACAACAAAAATCTTCAGTTATTCAGGAGGCTAAGACAGAGGGTTTTCTTCTCTAGGTAACCCTCTCTCTCTTATTCTTTTCCAATAGTGTAACACAGAAAAGAAAATGTCTGAATGAGGTATAGTTGATCAAGACTGAGCAGAAATCATGACTATAAAATTCAACAGCCACAGAAACCAGCTGTTACTCTTCAGCCAGATTTGGCATCAGACATGGAGAACTTCAAACAAACAAGAAGGTAGTACTAAAACCAAGTAGTACTTAATAACAGGCCCCACTGGAAAAACTAAGCTGCATGTAATCATCTTAAATAATGTGCTAATTTATAATCATCTTTTTCAACTTTACAAATAATACTAGTTAACAGTTATGTTAATGTCTACTTGTATTTTTACATTTTTTTCTTATTTGTATTTTTAAAGACATGTCTGGACCTCAAAGTATTAATCTTTCCCCAAGATAACAGTGTTACAGCAAAAAACTCTAACAAGTCTCTGTTGACTATGGGCTAAGAAAAATTTCTTTTCTTTCAATTCAGGGCACATATTTTACTTCCTAACCCTTTTTAAACCAGACTTCATATCTGCAGCTACTGAGAAGAGTTATTCTAGAGTACGTCCACTCACTGTTCTCTGGCAGAGTAAATTGATGAACGTATGCGTTTAATTTTATCTTTCTCCTCTGATAAGCCACATCAGAATATTTTCTGTGTGCCCACTGTATGTTCAGCATAGTTTTTGATAGTTTAATTAGACTGTTGGCATCCTTCATACCAGTTAAGACAAATAATAATTACAGAAAACATGCAAGTCACAAAGCTTGTAACTCCCTTCGAGTTCTATCCTAATTCCTTTTCTCTTTGGTCTCAATGCACTCTCACGAGTAACACTGTCTGGTCTTGCAACTAAAATTCATACCTGTGAGGATGATAAAGAATCTATAGTTGAAATCCAAATATCCTTCCAGAGTGCAAGACCTATAAATCCACTGCCATTTCCCCACATGGATAGATATTTCAAACTTAATACATCTACAACTGAACTCACTGTCATTGCCCCTATATCTTCTCTTTCTCCTTTTGTATTTGTCAATTTATTATGTAATGGCAATGTCTACCAAGCTGTCTAAAACAAAACCCATACATTTATTCTTTAGCTATTCTCTTGCTTCACACTCAGTTCTCATCTATCAACAAATGTGTCAACTCTAATCCTGAGGTAGCTGAAATCTGCCTACCTCTGCTATCACCCGTGTTTAAGATCCTTCTAGCTAAATCTGCATACTCATTCTCCACAGAACCAATATGTCAAGCAAAGGATCTTAGTCATCTTTGTGCCTCAGATCCCTTTTGCAATCTAGTGAAAGCTAGGGACCCCTTCTTTGAAAGTCTTTAAATTAATACAGTAAAAAAAATGACATACAAAAGAAACCAGCTGGGACCAATCTCTGAGAGATTTTCCTGACACATGAGATATCAACCACCTCATCTTACTGTACATGACCCTAATCTTTCCTTCCACATCTGAATTCAACCCCACTGCAAGCACACTCAAAGCCCTCATCCTGTATCATCTCAAAACTTGGCCTATGCCAGCCTTCCTTTTGTACCTGACATCTAGATTTGCTTAACCCAGGAATCACCTCACTCAAGCGCCTGCCCTAGTGGCCCAGACCTGGGCCCATGCTACTGCATACATTCCTGCTGCATTCTGCTATGCTCTTTAACATGCTAAGATCACTTTCCTCTGCTGTATGTTGCACTCCTTGGTGGTGGGGCCCATTGCTCATTCATCTCTACATCCTTTGGAGAAAGCCAAGCACAGAACAAACCCTTAGCAAGTTCTTGCTGCACAAAGAATTGCTCTAATGAAACCTCACACTTTATAGGCATCAGTTGAGATGTCACAACTACATTCTATTTCTTGTTTTTTTTGTATCAGGAATTGAACTCATGACGTCACACTTGTCAGGTAGGCTCTGTGCCGCGGGACTACATCCCTGGCCCAACATTCTATTTCAAAAGCTGGAGAGAAAAAGAACTATTAGAGACTTCTCTGCTTCTACGAGGGAAAAATTAATTAACACCTGTATATTTATAATAAAATAGCCAGAAATATGTATATTGAATCACTTGGGACAAAAGATGTACCATCAGCACCACTTTGGGAAGCGAAGCTAGCCTCACACTTACCTCAGCTAATCGCGAGTGCTTGTGGGCCACCTCTGTTTTATTCATTGGCGTAAGCTGCTGCAAAACACTCCGGCTATTTGTCAAAGCCCGTGTCAATCGGGCAAATTTTGTCCAACCTTAAAAATACAGAAAGAAAGTCTCAGGTTTTCACATAGAATGAATAAGGAATCCAAGATTCTTGACAATATGCAAAGAATCACAGCAACCATGAAACATCAAGAACAAATGATCAATCTAAAGCAATTGATGTTCACATAAACACCATCATGTATTTACTGTGAAACTATAAAATAATGAGCAATTTTCATGTATGACCTTTGATTTGTACACATATCTATTATATAATCCCTATAGCCAAAGCAAGTAACTGTCCACAAAATTCAGTGCTCCCACTTCATTGCGTAGGTCTCTTACTAGAAACCAGTCATCCACTTCCAGTGCCCAGCATTTCCCAGCATTCCTTGCATTGCTGTGTGTCCATGTTAATGGTTCTCACCAATAGAATGTAAGCAGATATGTGTCACATTTTCATCACAATTTAAGAAGCAAGTAAGGCTCCAGCATACTTTCTCCTCCTTCTACCAGCTGGATGCAAATGAGGAGGCCCTAGGGGATGCAAAGCTACTGAATCACAGAATGGAAGAATGCCATATGTCTGCCAGGATCACTGAGCTTGAACTGCTATGTGAACAAGAAATATGCTTTAATTGTGTCAAATGACTATTATATCTATTTTATTAGCAATAATACATCATTATTGCAGTATTATTGCTATTTGTTATAGCAGCTAGTACTACTCTAATAAAAACAGTCCTACAGAGCATTTGAGTGAAGATAGTCACACGTAAGAAAAAAAGCCCAGTTTCAACAAGTCTCACATATTTCCATCTTCCAACATGACAAAAATGTTATTTTTCTCATTGAGAAATTCAGTAATATCTAAAAATTACATTTAGGTTATCTAGAACCCTAATGTTTTCTGATAGACTAGCAGCTTCTAGGGGAGAAGAATGTGAATCTGATGGAAAGAAAATATCTTTTGGGTCCTCAAATGGTCAATATTAAACTCACTAATTTCAAGGAAATCTCAATGAGATGTGAAGAAATGAAATAAAACCAATCATATTCTGTCTCAACTACCCTTTCTCTGAGTAACTCAAGCTCTGATATATTAAATATTTTATTAAACTATTTGATGATTATTATAGTACTACAGGATTTACCAAACAACTCCTTGAAATAAAAAAATAAAAATCTACTGCTATAAGGGAATGACTCTTAATGGCATGATGAAATTTCGCACAGTGTGATTAAAGATGATGGAAGAAATCTAGGACATACATTAGCTTAATACCTGTCAAATCACACAATGAAAGTGATGTTATAATTTATTAGTATTCCTTTTTTGGTACTAGGAATTGAACTCACAACCTCATGTTTGCCAGGCAGGCACTGTGCCGTTGAGCTCTACCCCTGGCCTTATTACTATTTTTTTAATGGGAACATCAAAGTAAGTATTTGAATAAGGCCTGTGCTGTATAGCACAGGAGTTCCATACACAAGGGGGAGCCCTCCTAGACTAAACCCCAGGAAATACTTCTGAAGTGCTACTTATATACCAGATAGCAACTCTGTTCCAGTGAGGCTAAGGCATAAAAGTGCTGAAACCCGGGAATCTTCTGGAAGTTTGTTGTGAAGTTGAGTATGCAAATAAGGGTCCTAGCTCACTCCTTTCCTGACCTAAGCCAATCCAAGGTAACCTCTCCATTCTTCAAAAAGGCAACAGTATCTTTTTAAGTGTCCAGACAATCATGACTCCCCAAGATGGCTAGAGAGGCCATCAGTCTCTGGATAGAAAATCCCCTGGAGGTATGCCCACAGAGACATCTCTGGGGTCAAGTCTCTGCTCTAAAAGAATATGGTCAGGCTTGAGAGGATAGTGGTGACAGGGCTCAAAGCATGGGAGATATTGGCAATGGCTAGTCCTTATGAAGAAAGCCCAAAGCAGTCCTGGCAGCAGTTTCTAGACCAGAAGTACTGGGAGGAGCAGGTACCTGGTGATGCAGAAGGTAGAGTTGTAATGGTTTTATTGGAAAGGAAGCTCCACTAGAACTCTTTAGGAGTCATTACACTACCTATAGCTTTATATTGTTGGTAAACTTCGTATCTTCCAGACTGAAGAACTTCCATCCTAAGCTGCTGCTGATGATGCAAGGCGCACAACCAGTGTCTTGGGAGGAGGAGCCAGGACCCCATATATCACTGAATCAGTTGTCAAGAGCTTTTTATTCCCCTGCTAAGGAGGGTCAACTGCCCCCAATTAGCTTTTGAACCAGTCACAGAAGAAAGACCTCTGCCCTTCAGCTCCCCTTGATTAAGGATGAAATCTCTTAGGGGGATGAGACAGATGAGAAGCACCCGACTCCTATTCCCCAGAGGGCTGGAGAGAGCGGACCTGGCCAGGGGTGGGGCTAAGCCAGTAACTATCTGCCCCTATCCTTTGCTCTCTTTTGCTCCCGCTTGCACTCCATCAGACTGGGAGAGTTTGTTTCATTGACTACCTAGCCATATCTTCCCTAGCTATCAAACCACCATTTTACACTCCAACATGAGTTTACTAGTAGTCTTTGGACTAACTCTGATTTTGTTTAAACTTAGAATCGCTTCCACTAATTCAGCTCTTTCTATGTATTCATTGCCAATAATTAGGTTGGAAAATAAATAAATGGTATCTGCTGATGGAAGGCACTTCTTTCTTCCTCATTAATGGACCTCATGGAAGAGACTAGCCATACATGACCCTAATGTCTACCCTGCGAAATGTGCTAGAGACACAAAGAGGCACCAAAAGTCACAGCTCTAAAAAAAATCAACATCAACGTTTTTTAAAATATATGCACCTTCTATAATCAACCAACAATTTTCTTCTGAGTGGCAGACCTATGTGTCTATGCACCAGTGGCTTCCTCTTACTAAGATGTTCTATAGACATCAAACACTCAACATATCCAAAATTCTTATCATCAACATCTTCTCCCCTGTCCCCAACCCTGCATCAGTTCTAGTATTCCTGATCATGGTAAATTGCCTCATGATATTGCTAAATGCCTAAACCAGAAATTTGAAATTTACTATCTTCCTTTAATGGTTACCTGTATACACATTACCTATCAAAGCATTTTTAAACCTTATAGATTATAATTTATCAATGATTATATCTCAGTTGAATATTTCCCCTTACTTATGGTGTCAGGCAATGTATTATCTTTCACTGGAGTTAGGTAGCAGAATCCCAAGGAACACATTCACAGTGCTCACATAGTTCTTTCTAAAGCCCAAATCTGACCATGCCCTTCACCTCTGTCAACGCTTTGACAAGGATAAACCTGCATATATTTGGAATATATATATACGTCATTTGGTTTCTGATCCCCCAAATATGCACTGTATCTATTGCCTGCCATTCTCTCATACTCGTCCCAAAACCAATAGCAAATTGAGTGAAGAAGCAAGAGAAAGAGGGGTAAGGATGGAGAAAGGGAGGAAGAAGAGAGAAAAAGAAGTAAAAAGAGTTTAAATGTGTTATGTCCATGTATCAACTCCCCTACAATAAATGCAATCAGTATGTACTGCAAAATGTACTAATAAAAATACAAAATTCAAGAGAAAATTTTAAAAATATATCTACTAGAAATTCTTAAAAGTGCATCCAAATGTGTCTCATGTTTCCACATTTCTACATGTCATAAGCACTCTGCCCAGCTGGAATGTCTTTTCCCTCCACAGTTTGTTTGCCTAACGCTTACTGATAGACACAGTCACAGTAAAGCTTCTCTTTGGAAGCTTCCTGGAACAACCAATAAGAGCAAAGTGTCTTCCTCTGTGCATGAACAGTGTAGTCATAGCACAAACAAACTGACACTGCCCGTGACTAACAAGTCACTTTTACTAATGTACTACCAATTCTCCACACTTAGCACTTTGTACAGGGCCTGGCATCAAATAAGCCATAAATACATAAATATATAACTGTTATCTATATTTTTATTTGCAACTTTAAAATCACATTTAAAACTAATCGGACTGATCAAAGAATACAGTGTGTGTTTAAATGAAAAATACAGTAAAAGATACAGTGTTATTAATCGCCCTCAAAATACTCCCCCATCACTTCAAACACACCTATCCTATGAGTTCTTGCCAGCTCTCAAAGCAGTTCTGGAAGCCCTCTTTCGTGAGTGTCTTTTTGCATTGTGATCGACCTACAGTGAACGCCACTACAGAGGGCCACCCAGTGGGAAAGCAGGCTTGTAAAAACATTGTGGTGTACTCACCAGATCTGACACTGTGACTTCTGGCCCTTGCCTAAAGGATCAAGGAAGGTAAATTTGACTTGATTCAAGACATCACGGTAGCCATAACAGGACAATTGCACATTTTGTAAATCCCAATTTGTTTTGTTATCTCTGGGCTTTGGTTTGGTTTTCTATGTTGGGTAAAAGTGGTGAAGGTGTCCTCAGTTGAAATTAGCCATAAGTGGGGGCTGGGGATTTAGCTCAGCGGCAAAAGCGCCTGCCTGGCAAGCGCAAGGTCGTGAGTTCAGTTCCCGGTACCGGAGAAAAACCCCCCCCAAAAAAAGAAATTAGCCATAAGTGTATTATACACTTACCTGAAAATGATTTCCATTCCTTATATTAGCTGAATATTAGAATTTTATATACTATTTCTAGAAACTAACAAGTCAATATTTTACTTACTGAAGGTTCATATTTCTTAGGTAGGTAATAATGTGTTCCCTTTTTACATATGAGATAGATTAAAAGAGAAAACCATTTATAGTGGCACAGTTTGTAACAGCTAAATCTTGGAAGCAACCCAAATGCTCATCAGCCAATGAATGGATAAAAAAGATGTGGTTTTTTTATACATAAAGGAGTATTATTTGGCCATAAAAAGCATACACTTATTGCTAAATGGATGGTGAGACCATAATTATAAGTGAAATGAATGAGACTCATGTAAATATCATATTATCTTTCTGGTGCAAGAAGCTGCAAATGTAAATAAGAACATAAATATGCAATAAGTATTGTGAAATAAGAAGAAACTGTTCAAAAAAAAAAGGGAAATAGGGATGAGGAGGGGAAAGGAAGGAAGGGCAAGAAAAAACTGAGAAAAGAAGAATAAAATGAAAACCACACTGTGAACAGGGAGTGGAAGGGGGTTTGAAAAGAGGGGATGGGAATGAATGAATGAATGAATGAATGAATGAATGAGGAAATTAGTTAAAAAACTAAACAAATTAAAACAGCTCTGCATCATATGTTCAGAATAAAATATACAAAGGGAAATACGCTCAGCTTTCAACCGTGCTCACATAACTCATACATAAAGGGAGAGCTCTGGGCTGGGGAAGGTGGGGAGCGTATGGGAGTAGAGGCTGGGCTGGGGACAGGGGAAGCATTGAGGATTAAGCTTCTCCCTTCAGGAAGGAAACTGGGGAACTTTGCACAGAAAGAAAAAAGTAGAGGCAAATGTTGCGCTGACTCGGGCATACTGAGGGAAAATTATGGAGGAAAGATTTGGAAAAGATTCTTCCTTCCTAAAAAAATCAGAGCCAAGGACAATTATCAAATGAGTAACCGTTTACAAGGTTTGCTATCAAAACTCCCTAGGAAATGGAGAACCACTGTAAAGATGCGAGATGCTTCCTTTCATATTTAAATCAACAGGAACACTCGATGATGTTCAGTAATCTCTTCCCTTCTCTCTGCTTAAAGCCATCTTACAGTCCCCAGCTCTAAGCACAAGCGTTCTTCTCAAGATACCCACATTAGACCTCTCCTCTCACTCCTATCACTTACCCAAATACTGTATCAAGAACACAAGCTGCAAGGAACACAATAGCCTTCAACTTCCCTCCCTTCCTTTCACCTCTAGACCAACCCACAACGCCACCTGCTTCTTGTCAGCACCTCTGTCATCTCAGGGACTTCAGCATTTGCTCTTTCTTGACAATGTGTATGTTCCGCTCACATACACTGAAGCAGTTTCTAGATTCCCACTATTACTAACGGTTCCCTCATGTCTCTGCCCTGGTGCTCTTGAATACTTCTGGAACTGCTCATGTTAGCAGCTAAATAAGTTTACTTGATCTCTCACCAATCCCCGCTGTACAGTCAAACTTTGAAAAAGTTGGGCAGCCACACTGTCTAGGTCAGAGAGAAAGAAAAAAAAAAAAAAAAAAAAAAAAGATGCATCAGCAGTTCTAACTTTGCCCAGCGATACGTTTACTGATCTCACCTTTACAGAAACCTAACTGGTGTGACTGATTATTCAGCACAGTGGCTGATGTTACTTAGCTGTGGTCGATATGAAGTAATATGAACAGACAGTTGAATATGAAGAGCTTAATACGTGCTCTGTAAGTTGTTCATGGCCTTACGAGAACATTTGTTCTCCTAAAAGCTTAGGACGCCAAATGCTTCTTAATAAAACATTAGTGTAGCTCTACTGGGTTGCAATTAACCTCTTTGTCATGGACAGTCTAATCTTAAAAATGAAAGGAAGTCACAGAGGCAGTTAAATCAATCTATCTGACTGCAACACAAGATTCTAATCTATAAGAAAAAAAGCTTAGGTAAACAATTATGCTCTTGGGCAAAGAGACGACATGGGATAATTACTCATACTCCATCTGTTGTTTCCGCTCTGAAGAAACACATTTGCTTTCACACAAACGTTGCTATTTTTGCTATTATTTTATGCTATCATTTTATTTTATGGCAAGAAGGTGCCATCACTATTTGGCACAGGCTCTTTCACACCTCAATTATCTTGGTAGTTTTGGAGTCTGTTTGAAAATACTGCACAGCATAAATGTGCACAAATTTGGGCCATCTATTTTAGAACACATAAGGATAATCAACAGAATGGATTTCTTGGATGTGATTTCTCCCCTTTGTAATATTATAAATAATGTATCAGATATCATGGGTGGGTTATTTGAACAATAGCTCCAAGATCTAAATACCAGGAAGAAAATCTTACAAGGATACTTTGACTCCTTGAAGGGGTATCTGCAAAGTATTTTGCTGTTGTTCTCGTTCAGAACAGTACAATTCTATCAGAATGACAGTGTTCTCTGCCTTTACAGAAACCTGGGCTTGGATATGTGCTTAGATTTTTTTTTTTAGGGAGAAAGAATAGTAGGAGATTAAGGTGGCTGTACCCCAAGAATAATTTTCCTGTTGAAAAGAAGAGGCAGTATGATGTACGTGTGTGAGAGAGAGACAGACAGAGAGAATGGATTTGAAATCAGTCAGATCAAGAATGTCAGGCTCTTCAGCAGTGAAATGGAGATAATAACATTAATTTTCAAAATTATAGGAATGAGCAATAATGAGTCTAATGAATCTAATAATGAATCAAAGCTAATATTCTTCCCCTTCAGTAGGTTCTGCTACTATCCACTATGGTGTAATTCATAGGTATTGTTGATATCAACCACTGCCACTCAGTTTAAGGGCAAAAAGAAAACTCAGTGTGGAATGAAATTTTGGTGATCATAGGATTCATTTTAAGAAAATGTTGCACTCAAATTAGTTGGCTGCCGTCACAGTTGCTATCCCCGACATGACTCAGGAATAAAATTCAGAAGTAATCCATTTACTCAAGTCTTTCACCAAATGCCTGAGTTCTTGGTAGAAGTTGCAGTACAGGGAGAAGGGAACTGATGTCAATTCTGGTAGATTTTCCAAGGACATAGGCCTTTGCTCCAATCACTAGACTATTCCCACATTAAGGAGACAAAAAGCTCTTATTCTGGGCTTACACTTTGGTTTTGCTTGTGTGTAGATTCACTGGTGTACTCTGACTCCCAAGGCACTATTTCCTGTATGCTCACAGAAGTATAACACCAAGTATTTCTTTTAAAAATCCTCAAACACCTTCAACCTATTCCTTTACAAACATCCCTCAACTCCCGGATCCTTGATTCTTCTCATTTTACCACTGAACCAAATCCCAACTTCGGATAAATCCAACTTTTCACCTATTTTTGCATCTATTCCCCTTTGGAATAAAGCACAGGACCGTGTTCATGGACAGCTATCAAGCACATACCACAAGCTTCCAAGGGACCTTCACCCACCCAGCAGTCCTGTCATATTTTCCTTGTCCACTCGCTGTTCCACTCTTTCAGATCACCAGGGCATCCCCACTCCCCTCTCTTCGCCACCCTTACTCCCGGCGGATAACTAAGCATAGAGGGGAGGAGCAGTCTGAGGAACGTTTCCACTGCTTGTCTGTTTGTCTGTCTTGCCCACTGGAATATGACAGAAGGGACTTTGCATCTGCAAGAATTTGTTCTCAATCTACATCTCTGATTAGAAAAATTAGATAAATGTATGATAAGGGGAATAAAATGTCCCTTAAAAGGTCATGAAAAGGTTTATGCTAAATACTTCTCAGAGCCCAGACCAAATAAAAAGTAAGTCTACTGCCTCCAAATTCAGTGTTCTAGACCCAAGTCATCTTGACACTATGATATTACCACAGTATCTTAGGTGCTCATTTCCCAAAAGTTTCCTGATCTCCTTTATTTCACTTAAAAAGTTGAAAGATATAGGTACCAAGATTTCAAAACATACTTCCCTGTATGCTAGCTGCAAAGATATAGTAGGATGATGCCTTCATGGTATAAATATTTCATTTCTTTTGAATTTTTCATATTAAATATATATCTCACATGAATAATAGAAAGTAGCTCACGTACAGCATTCAGAGTTACATGATGCAATACTTCTGCAGCATATCATTATGGGTCTAGAAGGTGTGGCGGAGTCTCAAAATAAAAATCTTTTCAAAATAAGCTCTTTTGCCAAAAATTCTGGCACAGAAAGGAGATATTTCACACTGATAACTTTTCACAATGAAGGGTGGTTTTCTTTACACATTTTAATGTATAAATCTACCGAGCACATAGTATAAAAATCAAGTGGTCTGAGTTATCTGCAACTTATTCAAATATTACATTTTTATAAAGGTGAATAATTCAATCAAAAGAGGCTGTGCCTTACAAAGCACTCTGTGATTCTGTGGTGGGCATGCAGAGAGCTGGAGGTAGAGGCCAGATAAATGAAGGCATTCATTTCAGAAATAAGTGAGCTCTTCAAGGTCAGCACCCTCCCTCCAACTCATTGTAAAATACTGCCGACTTTCTGTTTCCACAAATAGATGTGTAGTTACTGACTCCACCGTTAAGGCTCAGCAGGTCAAAACAGTAAATAGTGAGGATGTATTTTCCTTGGCCGGTTTCAACTGTGTCATGAAATCAATCCCTTAAAGTAAAAGAGACAAAATAATACTCATCTGATGTAAATACCAGGTTTTTTTTTTAAGCAGTGATAAGTGTGACAAAAGCCTTCCCCTCAGGCTACTGGTGTATTCATGTGTGAAACAACAGAAATTCACTTGAAGACTATACTAAGTGACAAATCATATATCAATCATGTTATCCTTCATTTGAAAATGCATCACTTTAAGATACAGTCCACTGTTAGCTGTAGGTTTTTCACAAATATTCCTTATCAAAATGAGCAAGTTCTACTCTACTTCTACTTTTCTCAGAGTTTTATCATGAATAGGTGCTGAGCTTCATGAAATGCTTTTCCCTTGCTAACTTACATGGTTGGTGGTGGGTTACAGCGCTTGGTTTTTGCATGTTCAGCTAGTCCTGAAGTGGTATAAACCCCACTTCATTGTCATCTGTAAATTTTTTGTACATTGTTGGGTTCAATTTTTCTAAGAATTTTTATATCTACATTTATAAAAACACTGATCTCCAATTTGCCTTTGATGTAATGTCTTTTTCTGGTTGTGGTACAAGGTAGTACTGATCTCACAGAGTGAGTTAGGAAGTTCCTTCCACTTCCATTTTCTGGAAGAGACATGGAGAACGGGTAACATTTCTTCCTTAAATGATTACTAGAATTTACTGATGAAACCATCCACACTTCATGTTTCCTTATATTTGGAAGATCATTCATGATTTATTAAATTTTAATAGATATAGGGCAAGTCAGATTATCTGTCTCTCCTTGAGTGTGCTTTGGTAATTTATGTGTTTCAAGCAGTTGGTGTCTTTCTTCTAGGTTGTCAACAGTGGTTCATACTTTTCCTTTACTATTCTTTAATGTCCACATGATGAGTAGTATCAGACCTTCTTTAATTTCTGACATTGGTAATTCATGTCTTGTCTATTTTTTCTTAGCCTGCCTAGAGATTTATGAACTTTAACAACATTTTCAAGAAATTAGCTTTAAGTTTTGGTAATTTTTCTCTAAGTCATCCTTTCTCTTTATTTCATTGATTTCTGCCCCAAGGTTTGTTTGTTTTGTCTTCAGCTTGCTTTAGTTTAAAATGTTCTTCTTTGTCTAGTTCCCTAAGATGCAAGCTTACAAGTTATTGTTTCTATAGCTTTATTTTCTCCTATATAAAAACTTCCATAAATCTGGTTAACTGTATTTCTGTTTTATTCAAAATATTTTTCTAACTTGATTTCTTTCACCCATGGGCTATTTAGAAGTGTGTTGTTTAATTTCCAAATATGTGAGGATTTCCAGTTATCTTTCTGTAGGGGCTGGGGATTTAGTTCAGTGGCACAGTGCCTGCCTGGCAAGCGCGAGGTCATGAGTTCAATTCCCCATACAGGAAAAACAGACAAACAACAACAACAACAAAAACCCAGTTAACTTTCTGTGAATTCTGGTTTAAATCCATCACAGTCTGAAAACATATCTTTTTGTTTTTCAGTACTGGATATTAAACCCAGAACCTTGACACTGAGCTGCAACACCACCCACACCCCTTACACACACATCCTTTTCATATTTTTCAAGACAGGATCTTGCTAAGTCACTACCTTGCCAAGGCAGAGCTCAAACTTGTCATCTTCCTGCCTCAGCCTCCCAGAATGCTCAGATGACAGGTGTGCACAACCATGGAGAAAAGACTGTCTAAAATTTTTATTCTTCTAAATTTGTCAAAGTGGGTTTTACAACCTAGAAGTGATCCATCTGGTGAATGCTCTGTGTAATGTTGTAAAAAATACATCTTCTCTGGCTTTTGGATGAAGCACCATGAATTTTAAAACAAATAAGCTTTAAACCTAAGGACTATTAGAAGCCTATTCTATAAAAAAAAAATTAAAACAGTGTTTACAGATATCCTGAATTTCCCAGATACTGAGTTTATGTGTAAAGAAAACAGCACCAATGTTTAAAGATAGTATGAATCCTAAAGATCACCTTATTTGATCTTTGAGGAGATGACTTAATAACCTCCATGTTTTCAGAAACATTTACAAATTAATTGTTCTATGTCATAGTTAAATAGCCAGCACACCGTGGAATTTCTTTTATAATTTGATCCCAACCAGAAACTGAGCAGATACAATATTATATACTTGAACTCCTGTGTGAGGTATAAACAAATGAGACTTTTTTTCTATAATTATGATTATAGTTTTAAAGCTTAAAGCTTCCACACCAAGTTTTCTTTCCTATTTTTAAGAAGAAAAGGCAATGTTGGCCAAATGCAAAGAGGAAGGCTCTTCATTTTTATCTCCTACAAGATAGTTAAAATAACATTTTATAAAAACTACCTCTCAGAGTCTTTGAAATGCTTCATTTATATGACACCAATTTCTAGTTTAAATGTAACTGGAGAGAATAAATTGAGAATAAATTACATAGAAAAGAAGTACAGCTACACA